>NW_028297127.1:6030079-6343742 GCF_055798465.1 Pogonomyrmex barbatus | reverse complement strand
CAGCGGCGGCGGCGGCGGCGGCGGCGGCAACGATGCGCGATGGCGACGCGCTCGCGAAAAGTGGACGTGACAACTCGTATCGCGCGCCTGCTTAACATATACTGAATACGTTTCTGCCAAAGCGCTCCGCTGCACTGGCGCTCGGCCGCCTTCGGTCGCGCTCGGTCACCTTCGGCCGCGCAGACGATCGCGACCGAACCGATGCGTCGCCCGGTCAACAATGCCCGCGTGCTCACTCGATCACTAACCGTGCACCGTGCAGGTCGATCCGCCACGCTCCTCCGCGCTGACCTGCTCCGATTCGCCCCTTACTGTCTACCAAGGACATCACTCTTTACATTTATTCGGAATGCATAACAATAATTTATATAACAGTATAAATTTATATATAATCGACAAATATATTTCCTTAAAAATTTTATTGCATTTTATAAATCATAATAATCTTGGTGAAATACAATATATATAATGTATATAATAATTAGATAATTAGATAATCCATTAAAAATCTATATTTTAATTTAATAATAAATTCTAATTCTAAAATAAATTCTAAAATAATAAATATAATAATAATTTAAACGATATTAAATTTTTTATAAATAAATACGTAAATGTAATGTATATTTTTGTTTCGCTTAAAAAAAAATTTTAATTCTAAAATTTAATTAAGCTTGTTTTACAAAATTAATAATACTCTTCTTTACATGTTATAGAATTCTTTGCGCATTTCATTAATGAATGGAAATCATAATAATTAATAAATAAAATTTTCCAACCATATTAAAGAAATTAATTCTACAGAACTGATTTTACACGAGAACAAGATTTATTATATTATAAATTGAAGGTTATTCATAATAATTCTCAATAATTCTTTAATAATAAACTTCAATAATAAACTTGTTAATTAATAAAAAAAATATTCGAAAATATTCTTATGCATCTTGACAAAGATCTCTAATCTGAATATTACTTTTAATTAAAGCTTTAACTTTTGTTTTGTCACTGCACCCCTTTTTTAAATGATTCGTATGAACGGAATTAATTCTCATTGTTCATTTTCTTGAAAAATCGGAGTGCGTAACTTGGGGGGAAAAATATCCACGCGAAATACAATACATCATTGTAACAACGTACATCGTTACACACGATATATCGTTACATGACTCGTATACATGATACATTAACCGTGCGTTATTAACCGTCGTTATCAGTCTCGGACGTAAAGCGCGACAGTTTAAATCAGTTTCCACTTCATTTAAATATACATTAAAGACAACAGAACCGTGTCCTGCAGCATCATTAGTTTGGCAATCGTTCAGTACTTCGAGAAACTGTGTAAACTCGCTTAAAGCCTGAACTCGTTAAAGTTTGAAACACTGAATTGTTTTACAAATACACACAGAATCGTAAGTCACTTCGGCGTATAATACGACTCTGAGATCTTATTCAGAGATCTGATTCTCCGTTTCAAATTGATAATAATACCAAACGCAATATTTTATTACTCGAGAAGGAATCTTTGATCGTCGATCGATACGTACGTTAATCACGCGTTAATCGCGTCTTGCATATTTAAAACACAGTCAGATTTTTTTCTTCTTATAAGCTTCTTGTCGCCTCGGCGCTGTTTTATTGACGTTAGCGAACATCAATGATATTCCCCTATCATCATATAAAGGCAACTCCACTACATCGAGGTATTGTCGAGCATACGCGTTCGCGTGTATACATTATGCAAATTGATTCCATCGATTGGCCGCCAGACTCACCGCGCGAATATAAACTTGTTGCACGTTTCAGTAGCTCTATTCCGATCTCTAGAGCGTGCTTGCTCTGTAACTTGTATTTACCACGCGTAATTTCGCGAAAATAACGTCATTAGAAAAATAATAATCTTCCGTCCAACTATTGTATTACGACATTTCGTAGACACAACTCTAGAATATAATTAATTTGCAATTTATTTGCGAATCGAATTGTGTAAATAAAAGAATATTCCAGATTTGATCTAAAAATTGAGAACACACTTGTATTAAAATTTTAATTTTTTGTAATTTTTTACGTAAATTTTACGCAATGTTATAGCGACTTTAGAAAAAATACAAGACGATATACAAGACGATTTTTAAAAAATCGAAATTTAAAAGAAAGTTAAAATAAAGTTTACAAAATTTAATATTCTTCTCATTTAAAATCATGAATGAGGAGATATTTTAAGTTCTAAAATATTCAAAAAGTCAATTTATTAACACAAAAAAATTGCTGTTTATGTATTAGAATTGATAAAATCCTTCATCCCTCGAAAAAAATCCCTGGATACGCATGTTTCGTGCTTGAAACATAATAAAAAAATAATAGTTGTTACAAAGGCGAGGTTTAAATAATCTATTTCTTCGAAAAAACTACTAAATGAAAATCTTTCTGTGATATTTATATATCATATCGTATATCAATTTCTTATTTCTCTATAACGTACCCGCCGTGAACGTAAACGACGCTATTTCAGTACGATCGATTCATCGATTCCCGTCATTTAGATAGCATTTCTCCGATCGTTTCGACTTCGCTATCGAACTACTAGCCGTGCGCATAAAACGACGCATATTCTCGGCGCATATTCTCCGAGTTTGCAGACGATTAAGGGTCGTCATAATTATCTTAAGAGACTTCTTCGTGGGAGCGGTGCTGTTGCCTATTACTATGTGTCGCCAACGAACCGGCGCCGTTTTTCTTGCCACTAATGCGAGAGTCATTATGTTCGGTATGTAAGCACTTTTCACGAGATATCTTATGCACTTTTACTTAACTTGAAAAACGTGCACGGAAACGAGAACGAATGATTTGTATATCTCGATAAAAAAGAATCATTTAACAGAAGCTATAAAATATAAAATGAGACGTCCTCGTGTTATGTTGTTCCTGTCTTTTTGTAATTACATAAAAATAGGTCAAAGTAAGATGAAAATCAACAGCAAGAATTAATTATTCGAATTGTATTTAAGAATAATTTTCTTAAATCGGAATTTTTAGCAAAGATAGTCATTTTTATTTCCATTTTTGAAAATATTTTTATTTTTCGCCTTCGTCTTTAGTTGAAATTGTTGTTTCACATATAATGAGTAATTCAATGAATTTTACTCATTCATATTCATGAAGTATAGTCTTTAGTCTTTGTCAATAATGGATAATTATTTATAATGTCACATTCAATTGTTCCTTACTTTTGACTTTAATATTAAAATAAGGAATGTAACATATTCAAGTGTATAATTTCATTTATCTCCGATTGTAACTCCTTTATCGAGTGAGACTTAAATGTCGAAGAGATGGCGCGTGTTAACGTGACAAGAAAAAGAACGAAGCCGATGACGCAGATCTCTTTGTTGTCTGCTATATATCTGTAGTATATTTAAATGACAACAAATAATGTATATATTTTATTTCCTAATAAAATTTCCTAAATATGTATGAACACGGGAATGTTTCTCTCGCAAAAACAGCCAGGAGAAAAAGACCGATGAGAGAAATGAACAAGAAGACTAACGTGTTTTAATGCAAAATGTACTGCGAAGACTAGCTATTAGGATTCACGGTAAATGATAGGTGGAACGACATCATCGATCCTTATCGCGAATTCTTAGCTTTGCTAAAGAGAACAACAAGTAGCCAGCGGTTTACCTCGTGCCGCTGGTTATCCAAGAAGTTCTACAGGATGATAATGAGAGCCACTATCTCATGCCAAGTCAACCATAATTAGCTCGTTGGTAATACACGGTTGTCGTCGACGCGATTAGCGCCGTCTTGTTTTCGCGAGTAGTCTCGTCCTATCACAAATTGCCGGAATTGGGTAACTGAATACGAGTTCTCTGCTTGCAAGCGAGTTTCTAGCAGTATTTCTAAACTTGCGATAAAGTGAATGGAATTATTTTTATTATACATTGGTTCAGTAAATTTACTTTATCGAACCAATTATCAAGAGAAATTCTTTTCGTGTGAAAAATTTCACTGAATTAATATGAAAAGATTTCGAAGAATATCTTACTTTTCGATCTTATAGTAAAATTATATATTGAATATACGACAAATCTTTTTGAACTATATTAATTCACAAAATTTTAAGTCTTAAGTTATTATGGTGCAAATCGACAATTACACTTTAATTAATATAATTACAATGCAAGTATCTAATGATAATTGCAGGATTTTAATAGAATAGAATTTAATTATAATGAATATTGGTAGAACTTGCTAAAATAACATTTAATGAAATCTTGTCAGTGCCTACAGCGATATATGAATAAATTAATATAACATATTTTCGTGGGAGCAAACTCCACATTAAAATGAGATTTTACTTCGTATTAGAACTATGACATCGTGTATTTATAGGATCGTGTATTTATAGGAAGAAATTACAAGGGAAAATAAATATAAGATATGTAAAATTTATTTCAGTACTGTAATGATCTTTTTGTTTGTATGTCATCCAATATCGTTCTGAGTTCTTCGTCTTCTAGGCGTCCTTCGAGACTCGGGATGAGAGCTTTCGCTTCTTCCGGCGTTTCAGGACACAAATTGGCTAGCGAAGCAATTTCGAATTTATGTAACTTCTTTTGCATCAACAAACTGTAACAGCATAAAAAAATATATTTCGCATCATATGCAGCTTATTCAGAAATATATATATATATATTATTGCGATATATAAAATATATTACAAGAATGTTATTTTATATTTATTATACATTTAAAAATAATTTATATAACAATCTAATAATCTACCTTCTAACGGCTGCAATTGTCTCTTTATTTTTCAATTTTCCGAATCGATTAGTATATGTTAAACTTTTCATGAAAACTTCTGAAAATTCCTGTTCTTCTTCCGCCGATTCGTTTTGAGCTTTTCTGTGCTCAAGAAGCATGTATACTTCTGATATCAATAAAGTTTCGGCATTTTCAAATTCTGCGAAAAAATTTATTGTCTTAATCATTTAATCAATAACGAAAGTCTCAACAAAAGTAACTTAAAGATAACAGGATTCTAACTCGCAATCTTCATAAATTTTTCTAAACACAGAAATTTTAATTTTTAGAAATTGTTTGTATGTGTATTATAATTATGTTTTCCGGATAATTTTATTTAATATGATGTAATTCATAATTTTACAGTACTCGCGCACTACACTTTGGCACCGCTGTTTTAAAAAATTAAATATCACTGGTCAATCGCGTGCGCGTTTTGCAAAATTAAATATCAGTGAGTTGACTTTTTTATATATCCTTTTTCTATCAAGAAATCATATATCTTCCTCGTTTTGTTTACGTCAATTTTTAAAAGAATACGAGCTTGGGCTAATTTAAGATGACCTTTCTTCTTGTTTTCCATTATCAAAATGTGTTTGAAATCTAAATAATTAGACGGCACGATTCTCACAAGAGAGCAGAGCTCTCTCTCGTCGATGTCCAGCTTATCATATCCCGGTAAACCCTTGATTACGAGAGGGGGCGCGATTTTACGTTGCGTGCTTCCAAGAATTGGACTATTGCAGCTGATAACATTATCAGGTAATAGATTTCTCCAACAATATTCTGGATTGTTCATGTACTGCTTTTTCTCTCGCTCATTTTCCTGTCTTAATTTACTCAGTTTTTGAAACATGGGTACACTGAAAAAGTGTTTAAGTCCGTTTCGTCTGAACTCCAGCAGCCTATTGATGTGATTTTTCAGTTCGCCAACACGGTGAAGACCCTCCATGAAAAAGTCAAATTCCATTCCGTTCAGGAGTTGCATGAATATCAGCAATCTTTCCGCAAGCGGCTTGGTTATCGTGTTCTCATATCTCTGTATACACGACATGACCTTGCGAAATGTGATTAATCCGTGCTTGCGTATAATTCTCTGTCTTCTCATGCGCTCCTTTAATCTGTTATTGTACGCCTGCACTAACGCCACTTGCAAAGCTTTCCCTAACTCATACATATCATCGCCCGGTTGAAACTCATCGAAATCAAGATTGCACACTAACGATTCCGCATGATTGTCGAAGTTCACTTCGAAATCGGATCTAGCCGCGTTATAACCTGCTAGTAGTCGACCATTAAACGTATCTGGATCAAACCTAGGAGGTTCCTCTAGATCTTGCAATTTGTAAATGTAAGGAATCGATTCGCAATTAAATAAGCTGACTCTGTTCTCTTCAATCCTCGGTAGATCCGGCAGAGTTTGATTGTCTATATAATTCTGTAAATAATGTATCCTGCATTCATCAGCAGACTTCCCGTGCATCCTACATCCTATGTCCAACCAATTCCCAAAGCCACATTGCTGCAGAAGAGTCAGCAATTTGAGCTCTTGCTTAGCAGTCCAACCACTGCCGTCGACCAAAGGAAACTCATTTTTTATAATCATGTAGTCGTGATCATTCCTGTGTTCGTCGATCTCGCAGCCCTTGGCGAAGCAAGGGGAACATATTTCGATGTTGGTGCACACGGCGCAATGAATATATGGTTCTACGAGGATAGACCTGCACACGCAGCATATCGGATCTGAGGCAACAATTTTATCCTTCTGGACTGACATCTCGAACTCTATATCATGCTCAGAATTGTCTGTGGAACTCAATAAATAGTCTGAAAGAGGAAAATTATTACCTTAGTCCTTGGCTGCTCGAATGTACAGGTATTTTAAGACTGCGTTAATGCAACAAGCAAAATAGTTTAAAACTGTACATGTTTAAACCTTATTGTTTAATTCGTGCCTTAAAAACAACATTAATGCATTATTTACATTGCTACTACATAACAAGTTACTATATTTGTCATTTACACATAAAGTTAAGGTAACTTAAGATAATTCCTTAAAGTTGCATTTTTATAAACAATGGTAATTTGAAGCTTGTGTAGCTTTGAAGCGTTTATCTTTTATTCTCAACAAACATCACAAAAGTGAGGTTAGACAAGGCGTTTCTAGTTAACGTTTAACAATTAAGAAACATATATACCTTTTGGAAACTGCAGATCCGCCGCATCTTCCTCTGTCATATCTGTGAGATTAGGATTAGCCATGTTGACTAATTTTAATTACGTCTCGATGTTATTCACTGTCGATAGAAAAAATATTAAAACGCTTTTATTCGATTGCAAGCTTCTCTCTCATCCCTATTTAATTTTCTGACTTAGCCTTCCCTGCGCAAGTCCATAAGTCACGTGACATATAACAATCTCATGCTCCACGTGCAGCAAGAGTGCTTAGTGGCGCGATCAGGTGATAGAATAGTAAAACGTTTATAAACCTTCAAATCAGTCGATACGAAGATTTTTTTATTATTTTTATGTATTTTCTTAAAAAAAAAAATGTGTTAATATTTCTGATATTCTAATTTTTTTACATTTAGATTTAACAGATAAAAATTTTACATATTAAATTTATTCATTTGAGTGTTTTGTTTTAGATGTTACATCAAAGAAGTTGCATTTTGCGTGAATTTTGAGAAAAATAATTATTAAAAAATAATGTCTGCAAAAGTGTCCGTAATTTCTCAATAAATTAAACTTAGCAATCTAGTAACTTGATAATAAATTTAGTTAGTATATTGCAACAAAATTGCATTGACTGCATTCGAATTAAGCTCATAGTCTACCAGCGGAACATAAATATGACGCGACAGAAGACTGACAAATTGAACAGGTCTGCTATTTCGTAATCAGTTAAATTACACACCTTAATAACTTTGCAATACGTAGGATATAGACATTGGACATAGATGCGTCCTGCACAACAATAAACCAGGTGTCGCTTGGAGGGATAATTAAGGTCAAACGCGAAGCGATAACATCGGAATACCTGATTAGAAAAAAAATCCACGTTAAAGTCATTTGCATGCACATTTGTCGCCTTTCAATGAGAAACAATGAACGTGAGACCAGGATGGGTACCGATTCCCAGCCAGAAATGATTGGTCGAATCGACGTCAATGCGTCGATTAATGCCCGATGTTGAACACTGTCGATATTTTTGTAAAACACAAATAATAATAAAAATACACAAATAATAATAAAAATACAAAAGTAAGAAAAATTGCCTACAGCGTATTGCGAAAATATTAATCGACACGAAATTTACGTCAAAAATCAAATTGAATCAACTTGCCGATAATTGGTCGAAATTTTATCTCGTTTTAAATTGAATCATCTATTAATTTTTACGACAGTGCAATCGATATCGAATTGACTCTGTCTTTTATTTCTGGCTAGAATTCATCGATGCAATTGATCACAGCAACTTCGTCAATTGTAATATAAGCGTGATTGAACAATTAGGATCTACTGTAACCAATCGCAACTTGATTAAGCAGGATGTCTCTTGAGAAACATGAAAAAAGAAACGTGTGACTGAAGAGAAATTATTATATCAGGCCGCGTCATTATCTCGCGATATTTTCTAACTTTCCCTTAAAGTATCGTTAAATCAACGTTGTCGTGCGAAAGGTATGGGAAGAAATTATTAAAATAAGAAATTATTAAACAATAAGAATTTTCAAATGAGTTCACTTATAATAATATTGTCGTTGAACCGTCAGATAATACTCATGTGAATAAACAAATGATAAATAAAGGAACAAACAAACAACAAATCAAATATTTTCACGTCATCATCTTTCTCTAGAATTGTTAGCAAAAGTGAA
This sequence comes from Pogonomyrmex barbatus, assembly GCF_055798465.1. Taxonomy (NCBI): domain Eukaryota; kingdom Metazoa; phylum Arthropoda; class Insecta; order Hymenoptera; family Formicidae; genus Pogonomyrmex; species Pogonomyrmex barbatus. The sequence goes on along the minus strand of NW_028297127.1, from coordinate 6,335,052 downwards.
AAAAATATCTTTATATTAGCATTATATAAATTTTTCATAAATTTATTGCAAATCGTCATATTAAAACATTGTTTGCAATATAAGAGTTACATAAATAGTAATAAATTTATAATAGAAATTGTTTGTAATAAAAATATATTATTTAAAATATTTCAAGTAGAGTTTCATTTTTCTTATTCATTATGTTTTATTTATTCTTTTAATCATTCGTGCTAGTAAGATATTCAACTAGTCTCGCAAAAAGCATATATATGTACATAACAATAGCATCAGTATGCGCACATATTAACCGGCATTTTGTGAAAGTACCATGTAAAACATGTTTTAAATACGCTAACTAACAGCTTTCTACATCGAAAATGTGTCGCTAATAACAAGAGCGAATAATAAGAAGCGTGAAATACAAAATGTCTTTTTCATCAATCACTATTACATGAAGTATAATTGTAAAAGTCTTTCTACCTTTACAATTCCCTAAAATATTTACAGATCTTTTTCAATATCAATTGCAATTGACCACATAATCCACTTTTTCGAAAATAAATCTTACAATTGACGAACTGAATTTAGATTAATTTTTACGGATTCGTGAAAAAAGATGCGAAACGAAAATTAAAAACAGAAAGAGAAAGAGCAAAGAAATAAGAAAATAAGAAACAAGTTGTTAAAATCGGGAGAGAATCGACGCCATCGGATCTATTATTATTATTAACACACAATCGTTATTCAATTTAGTATAGAGGATATCCTGCAGTTGGAACACGAGGAATATTATTTATCTCTTGTTTTCTGTATCTGTGTATCTCACATACGTCCTACGAATGTGCCATCCTTCATGCAACGCGTGTCCTCGAAACAATAGAAACTCGTGCCATACACGAGAGAAGTTTACTCCTCCGTTGCTGTTCTGTCGCACGAGGTGCATTAATACGAAAAGCTCGTCGCGCGGTCGCGGTTGCGGGAAGTGTCGGTGAGTGTCGTGCGTGAAAAGTCGATTTCCGCGTTTTTTTTTTTCGCGGCCCGCTTAAAAATGGAGATAACGCACGACGAGAAGCCGGACTTTTCGAACGCGAGGACGCTGCATTTCCGCGAGCTGATAGACAGGAAGGACGAGGACGTCCGCTCGATACGCAATGACATCTTCGACACCGTTTACAGACTGACCACTGTCAAAGGGTAAGACGTAGAAATCTCGGAGAAGTTAAAAAAATATATACAGTCGGAAAATCTAAGCTAAGCTCGAGCTTTTTGCAAAAGCTATCCCTTAACCCTTCAAATCAAGTCATGATTTATTATGTAAGTATAAAGGCCCATGTTTGAAATATTTGAATTTTAGACAATATTTTATACGTTTAAACAGAAATTTGGAGATAAGAGAATCTGAGAAAAACATTTCTTAGCTGCTTGATTGAATTTTGTCCTTCGGTTTCTTACATCAAAATATATATGCTCAGGAATCAGCTGATATTGACTGATGAACAAAGAAAAAATTAAACACAGTATTTCTACAATAATTTAATCTTTCTTTTTTATTTATTAAAGTCACGGAATTTAATTTTTTTTGAAACGTGAACATTTGTATGCGTATGTAGTAAAAAGTAATAATAATAAATTAATTACTTATTTTTAATTACAATAACGAGAAAAAATTTCCACACGATTTGAACAGTTTTACTCTTCCAAATCTCAATTATCGATATTATTTATTCGATTTGATAAGTTAATTAAACAAAAATATACCAAATATATAAAATAATAAAGAGACTCGTATCTGTTATTATATTTCTCTTCTCTTTTCTTTTATATATCATTACACATAACAAATCATTTTTATTTATAAATGTCAAATACAACATACGGTAATAATTTATTTATCGAAATCTGAGATGCGAGTTAATTTGAAATGAAAGTATTATGAAATGTAAAAATTTTCGATTTATATTTATTTTATAACACGTCAAATACTTTATACGACGATGAAATATTCAAAGCTTTATAACATACATGTAAACTGTCACACGATATTCGATATGTTACACATCTTATTATTTAAATACACATAGTTATCTCGAAGTCATCGTACATGAAATTCAGATATGCTGTGTTGACAGCTTGATTATGTTACGCAAAAGAATGCAAGCTGGAGATGGCAATAAAACAATTTTTACAATAATACATTATCGAATGATGATAAATCATCCTTTAGATAATAACTTATACAATTTATCTTTGTAAGAAAGCTCTCGATGAACGATGGAATCAGCTAAGGTAAGTTATTAAGAGAAACGACGTAATGAGTAAATGCAAATGAGAATTGTATTCCCCATTATGTTTAACAATTATCCAACGAGTTTTATGAAAGAATTTCGCAAAATGCACATCTCTTGCGATTGATTTTTACAGCGTCGTCGGAATAATTAATGTTATGTCATCATAAATTACGTCCATAAATGTAGCCGGCCATTCCCGCTAATCATTAACGAGAAAAAATTTCCACGCGATTTGCATAGTTTTATTCTTCCGAGTTCTAAATATCGATGTTATTTATTCAATTTGATTAAACAAATATATAAAATAATAAGGGAATTCATATTTGTACTTTATATTTCTCATAACAAACTGCTCTTTGTAAGATAAATATCTCGGAAATATCTCTAAGAAGTTTTCATTGAAAATAACTCTCTCATTAACCGAATCTCGACTGTTAACCAAGATCTCGACTGTTAGTAGCAGCATTGAATTAATGTAGACAATAAAATATTATATTAACGGAATTATACTTCGTAATACTCTTCCGCGATATTCAGCTATTTTGTCAAGATGTCAAAACTTAACTGAGTTAACAGATATTTGTTGTCTCGAGTGAGGACCCTCAAATTTATAACTCCGTAAAACGCTCCGTAGACGCTCTACAACAACGCCGGTTGTTTATTATCGATAACTATCAGGCACATTCTAGAATCACATTACGACGTGACGTTTGAAGACTAGAGAAAAAAATTTCATTAGAAAAAAAAAACCTGATGAGCCGGATGGGCCTGGCACAGCGAGTTTGAAGGCTGCCATTATGCGTCCGTTCGAGCATCAAGTAGTGACGTCTCTCTTTTCCTTTGTCTCTCTCTCTCTCTCTCTCTCTCTCTCTCTCTCTCTCTCTCCCTCTCTCTCTCTCTCTTTCGATGGAGTTATCCAATCTTTCACGTTTTAGTTGTGACTCCAATATATCTTATTAACATCGCCGCGAGCATTTCCACATAACGGTACGCGCACTAGCGCCGTTCCCGTGTCGATCCCGGTGTCATGGATTTTCACGCGCGAGCAATTTGTAACCGAAACTGCATTATTACTGATTATTAGGATTGCATTTACCTTCCATCATTAATTCCGACGATTAGTTCTCGCCGTAAGAAAGAGAGAATAATTCTCTCAAGATGCAAAAATGAAAAATCTAGGATAATTTTTTGTTCGCAGAAAAATAAATTTCCTTTCCGAAAAAAATGATCCTAAATATTCACCAAGATGCTTAAAATATCTATAATCTAGATTAGAAAATTTATCCTTCTATGTATAATTTATAATATGAATCGTGCGGATAGGATGCGTAATTATATCTTCATTATATCATATAATTTATATGCCAAAAAAAATCTTACACGTGTCAATTTGTAATTCAAGCGGAATGTAATTCTATTATGGTAGCGTGGAATTCTAAGAAGTTCTTTCCTGAAGAGCCACTCAATCATGGACCCTCGGACTATCTTTATCTAAATTTAGGCATAGGCATAGGTACCACTTAAGATCGATGGATCGATCCATCCTGCCTCACAAGCGTGATCTCTTAGCGTTACGATCGCATCTTCGATTCAGTCATAATATTATGCTATCAACGATCACTGAGAGCTTACATAACAAGTCTTTCAAAACTTCTTAAATGCCTATGCGTTCTCGTCGCTTATTTTAAATGCATTAGTTTATACAAAATAAAATTAACGATATAAAATTACGGCATGTTGCAACTAAATTATAATATAATCCGTTGATAAAATTTCTATCATCATCGAAATGGTTATCGTCTTTCGCGAAAAAAATGAAATAGTTCTAACGCGATGCTACGTCAGAATGGACCGTATAAATCCGGTCTTATTAAAATAACAACGATGAATATTCATAAAGTGACTTTAGTTGAATCCCGCCGGTGTTCACGGACGCTACGATTATATGGCTCCGCAAATTACGATTTACGTAAGCTATCGTGATCGATGATAGCGAGGTCGACTTCACCAAAATGTGGCCTTGTTGAGAACGAATAGAACAGCAAAAAGGAAGGAGCAAAAAGGAGCTAGCCAAAGTCCATAAATATGTTTAAAAATGTACAGTTTCGTTGCCGAAAGTAGCACTCAGCCTGAAAATTAACACTCGAATAAATGTCAACGATCTTATCAAGAATTCTTTATTCAGCATTTGCTGATTTCTTCTTATTTGGAATTTTGTTCACATTGTGCTCTAAAGAGTAAAGTTTCTAAAAATCATTGTGTATGAAATATTACATTCAAAAATTTTTCTCTTACAAAATAAAGGAATATATTTACAATATAAGCATGCAGCATGTTTTGATGATCGAATTAGATATCACGATATTCTTACAAAATACATTTCACTTTCTGTCTAAAACCTGCAAATAGGAGTTATAAATTGTGGAAATATAGAAAGCTTATTTAACATTGCTCTATTAATTTAATATTAGATACATAAAAACAATTTTTATAGATAATTAATTTTATTTTTATAAATAATAAATTTACCAAATAGAAAAAAATATCGTGCATATTAATAAGAATGTTATTTTAATATTTAGGATTTAAATTAAAGAACATATTTTTTTCTTCTATTAAATTTTATATTTCATCAAAATAAAATTAGATTGATTAGATTTCTTGTTCTAAATATTATAAAACATTTCACGAAAAAAGAATATTAAATTTTTTTATTATATCTTATTTGCTCGGAAATATCTGATGATTGTTAAACAATATTTAGAATAGAAAAACAATATTTCATGCAACGACTAATTTAAGAAGATTCGATAAATATATTAAAATTTAATCATTTAACATAAAAAAAATGAACCGTGTATAATCTTTTTATAAAAAATATATGTTTATGCGTATGTGCGCATGTATGTTTATATATGCACATATGCATATATAAATATATATAAATGTTCTCTGCGATCCACAGCGACTCTATCATTATAATAATTCGAAGGGAACGAGACTATGTTGCGAGACACATGACGATGGAAAACGCAAAACTACTTTCACCAGTCGTTAATCGGCGGCGAACCTTTTTGCCATTGCTCGATCGATTAAAGCAACTTAGAAAGTTACGCAGCAGCATCGATCGAACGCGCGAATTGCCGATGTTTTGTATCGGCAAAAATAATTCGTTCTCACACTTTAATCCATTATCGTACTTGCCATAAAATATTCAAACTTATTAACGGGTTTTTTTGATACAGACCGAATGTTGCAACCCGAGACACTAGTCACATTTTGCTAAATTAAATCGCAAAAAGGTCCATATTTTTAATGCTACTCAGAACCACGATTACGTGATTCGAAATTTTGCTTGTTTATAATAACTACAGTTTTAAATTTAAACGTGAAACAAGAGGAAGAATCAAGATTGTTGTCTTTTCTGCAATGACAAGGTATTTGTACGAAGTCTTACGTTGAGAAATGAGGTTTGGCTACTCGGAAACTAACTGTCATGTCCCGGAAACAAAAATAGCTCTAATTTTGTTGCGCAACGTCACTCGTTATTATCATACGTGCGTTCGGTTCGTTCTTCACGAACTCATGTGTACATAGATTATCGAATATTTTTCACAATGACTAAACAAGCTTATAAAGTTAAAGAGGCTCCGATAAAATTTGTAAAATACCTAATAATAATGGCATTTTGAAAAAGGTTGATTTTCTTCAGTTCTAAATCTTAGCGGCCAATTGATCCTTCGAGAAAAAAAAAAAAAAATATTCTTACAAATATCTTTTCATGTAAATTCCAAATTTAACGTTCTCGCTTCTCGAATGGCATTGGCCTATGTTTGCGATATTTCTATAATTAATCTTTCAAATGTCGCATGTTAATTACCTCGAACCCTCTTTACACTGCGGAATACTAATAAATCGTAGCGGGTCGGCATCGGGTTGTTATCGTGATGGTTAACGGTCGTAAGATGTGACTTCAATTCTCTCGAAATGAGGAGAATACTTACGGGCGGTCTTCGATAAAACTGCCGGGGCACGTTACCTGAGCCTAACGGGATAAGGCCGATAAACATTTGTCGACTACCGTGAGTGGTGTTGCCGCTCCTAGTCGACTGCTGCATACATAAGATTGTGCATCTTGCGTGTACATACATCCTTCATATGCCGCGTATATAATTGACCTGATCCAATTTAATGTATATTAGGTCAAATCCTTCTTCGAGAGAGAGAGAGAGAAAGAGAGAGAGAGAGAGAGAGAGAGAGAGAGAGATATCTTTCGTGAAGCCTAAAAACTTCCTTGAAGATTGACAATCTCTACTTCCAGTTTGAAGTATCTTATCACAACTTTTGTGTTTCTCTCTTTTATTTAGCATTACAAGTATCAAAAATAGTTTGAGTAAATGAGAAACAGCCGTAACAGAAAATCGCAGCAAAAAGACGAGAGAAGGAGAGATTATTAAGTACGAACGTACTATGCGTAAATGTGTAATAATTGTCTCATTAGAAACGTGAACATCAAACGTGTCTAATTTAGAATGTGACATGGTGGAGAAGTTATTCTAGGTGAAGTATTTCTATTTCAAAAGCAGCCGTCGTCCGCGGTTCGTGCACAGTATTCGCGCAGTATTTGAATATATGCAAATTATAATGCCGACGAGCGTACAAAAAATTTCGGGATATCTCTCGATATAGTAGTAATTAATTATTATTATGTATTTTCCGAATTTATTATGCGAGGATATTCACACCGAATACTAGTAACTGTTTATTATCTCATGGTACATCCGCTCGCAAATATACTGGAGTGATTTAAGCACTGAGTTCTACAACATGTTATTTATGGCTCGGCATACCGATTTATGATCATAGAATAGGCATAAGTTATGGGAGTCTGTCAATTTCGATAAAAGCCGCCTGTTATATCCCGCAATTCTCAATAAATTCACGATTAGCAGTGATTTTTGTGATTTTACCATAATCACGAACCGGTATATCGCAATGATCGATTAATCGTCAAATTTCTCGAATGTGTTGAAATGCGTCCAAAGTAAATTACCTAAATCAAATCGTACTATATAAAAAAAAAATAAATAAATATAAATCGCTGAAATCATCTGCTAATATTATTTAATGAATTAATCTTTCGAGTTGAACTTCTGAGAAGCTTCTTCGAAGAGTGATGAGCATTAGTCAACGAGTTAGTACTAGATCATGTGAAATAAAGAAGGATAGAAATTGAAGAATAGAAAAAAATGATGTAGAATGTGATGCACTCGGTGACCTAATAAATGAAACGTTGATTCCTTCTGGTAAGCAAGCAAGCTCCATTTGCATTGATCACGATCTTAATTCGAGGGAAATAGAACTCGAACGGCCGTATCAGATCATCGTTATTAAAATTTGACTTACTTCCAGACGGACGGCTTGTAAAGCAGCGTATGGGCAATGTAAATACGATATCTCATTAGGTTTTTACGAGTGCCTAGACGGCAAGTCGAGTTCGCGATTTTTCTCGCGATCGGTCTAATCGGTTATCGTTAATGAACTGGTTCGCGCGGTCGTCGGACTGGAATGAAACGACATGGAACACTTGACCGGTTGACTCTGTTTCACGCGAATGGAGACCGCACATTCGAGATGTACAATCGGCGATTGGTGTCGCCGGTGTCGCGTTAGGAAGAAACCATCAACGACTTCCCGATATCGTTTGATAATGCGCAAGACGGCCGACCGCCGCGACATTTACATATTGATTACGCGAGGGCACGATGTACATCGGCCACTGAGAATCGCAAACCAATCTCCGGCAGATTAGAGAAACGTACCGATGCTTCGTCGTAATCGAAATCGATTATGACTGTACTACAAGTGTCACGCCAGGTATATATTTTCACATCTGATTGCACGACGGGCGACGTGTCCACTCGCCCGAGCCTGTCGATTATCGCGCGATTGGCGGTGCAGGAAATCGGGATTTTCGTATCGTGGAAATAAAGGACGTGCTCGCGACGATTATCCCCGCTGTATTAGATTTACCTTGCGGAAGGAATACAGAATTCCATTATTAACGCTCCCAATCTAGCGCAATTACACTCGAGACTAGACTAGATAGATTCTCACCTACAACACACACCTCATCATATTTCGCTTGACGTTTTTATTTTACTTGGTATTTAAAGTATTTGGCACTTTAAAAGTAAAAGTTGTATCTGAAAAAAATCTTACTCTAAATTTTAATATTTAATATTTCATTTAGTTTTTAGTATTTTCTTTATTTTTCAGTATATTTTTCCATCTAAATAAAAGATTATAAGATATGTCCATTTATTACATGATTTATTAAATTATTTTCTTTTTAATAAAATGTTAAAAATTGCGACATGTATTCTTCGAAGGAAGGTCAATACTTTTTTACATTTTAACGAATGGGCACGTAGAAATCAGAGAAAAAAGTATCTCTTGTAATTTGAAGAGTTAAGTGACAGCCGAGGAAACTAATTTCTCGAATTATCTTATTTTATAAAACCTCGGGATAATGATTTTATCGGGACTTTATGCATCCAGACTTTTTAACTAACGTTAATAAGTGTGCTAATAATGTTTCTTGTACGATCTGCGTCCCAAATCGAAGCGCGCCTGACATATCTATCTTTTTAATGCCGCCTAACGGTACTTCATATCTCTCCCCGTTTGGACCGCTATCGCACTCGCGGATAGAATTGTATTTTTATTCAAAAATACACCGCCGCGCGGGACGAGAAATATATTATCTGTCGAATTTACATTCGTACAAAATGTAACTCGGGAGATTTATCTTTCTAATCGCCGCGGATCGCGGTTATTTGCATGTTAGCGGAAAAAAGCGCTCGAAAAATCGATAATCACGCGTGTGTCTATTTGTCCCTCGTCACGCTGAAAAATATTTAATTTCTCTCGAACGGCTCAGCTCGTACGGCTTGTTTTGTCAGGCCGCGTCGTTTCGCGCGTGTCATCCGCAAAATAAAGCACCACGGCATTTGAGGTTACGTGTACGGGCAACAAACTAAAGGAGCTGCAAAAATGATAAAGCGATCTCAGATGAGACCTGTCGCGAAAGATCGCGATCTAGAACGGCATCTAGAACGGATGTCCCATGTTCCTCCGAGAATATCGAATGGACCGCAGCGCGGTCCATCTTTTTCCCTTCAACCTCGCCATTGTAAGGCCATTGTAAGTCGACCGATAATCAATGGAATTTCCTTAATTAATATCGGCACACTTCCACACTACGGTTCACTGACTTTATTCCAGTTCGACTTTCATCTCTCAGGCGTTTCTTTGCCATAACTTCGCCAAGACAAATTTTATTCAGCTTGACGACAATAACGGTGGAGAACAAAGACGAATGCCAATGATTGGCTCTCAATTGAATCTAATTTATTATTTTTTATAAATAGTCATAGAAATTCTCTCACTCCGTCTCTCTCTTTAGGCGTTTTAAAAAATTAATCGATCAAGCAATATGTCAATCAACAATATGGATAATAATCACGCGCCGAGTTATTCTGATCTTCATCTCTCAATGAATGAACTAAATAATAGATATATAATTTTATTTAGAAATATTCATTTAACTTTATATAATTGAACACATAAACAGTTTTTATTATGAAAATGACTGACATTAAATCGAGTGATATTCACTCCGGAAAAAAGTATTTATTTCGTAACGTATTTACAATAATTTACAATAATTAATATTCAACTGAGTCACACACATTTCGCTTGAACGATACGTGTGCCTTATTCGTAATAAACGTACACAAAGAGACGTGCAGAAATGGTGACAAATTGCAGAGGCCTTCCTCGACGATCATAAAGATTTCTACGAGGTTTCCACGCCACCGTGTAACCTAATTAGCATTCGCCCTTGGTCATTACCCTTAATAAAACTTGCACAAGCTCTATTCGTAATACCCGTAAAGAAACTTTTGTCACAGAGAAACGAAAGAAGGTGAAGGATGAACAGATCATCAACCGCGCAATCGTGCATATCGATTGTTTCTCTTTAAAGCGATATGGTATTGACGTTTGAAAAACACGGACTTGTATATAAGTTATATACGATAATTTTAAAGACATTCGTCAGCAAAATAAATAATAATAGAACGAACAATTAAACAAAAAATAAAATTATTAAATATGATATAGATTTAATTCAATATGGTTCGCAATTTAAGTGACATCGTCAATAAAATATCTGCTTTTCTTTTCTCTCTCTTTTTCTTTTTCTCCTTACAAAAGGAGAGAATTTGCCAGGGTTATCCTTCAATATCTGAAACCATAAATCCTTTATTGCATCCCTGCGACCGACGATTGCACGCGCAACTTACATAAGTTCAAGCCCTACTAACTGAGTTCTGGGTTTAAAGCGAGATTTCCGTCCTTGCACCATCGAAGAGTTTTGAGGTTGTTTCTGTAACTAAGGACTTACTGCGTATAGTACTCTTCAGAAGAGCGTCGAGCCAAGTTTCCGAAACTCGGCTAAATTCAATCTTCGTAACCTTATTATTCGTCAACTTATTTACTGATCATTAACCTTTAATCGTCAACAAAACTGTTTTCTTAGGCCCTATCGTATTAAGGGCACTTATGGCCATTCTCAATAATTAAATTCTCGCAACTTAAAAGTTTTGCAGACCAATAACACGTATCACTATATATTTTCAAGACGACTATTAACATGTTTTCTTCAACGACTCATTTGTTTAACATTTAGTTGGAATGCATAAATGCATCAGGTTTTCCAAATCAAAATTAATCAAACTTCTCGCGTGATAATCGTAAATAATCATATCTTGAGATCCGTGTATGATTTAATATATCTACAATACACGGAACTCGAACAACATTTAATTAATGTTTTTATAAAATATTTGAAGAAAAATGATGAAAATGAAATAGTCAATATACTTTGGCAAATATTCCTGAGCAAATTAAATATTGTACGATCGGAGAGAGAGATTGAAATTTAAAATTCTCGAAATCACGTTATTAACAATTCTTGCAATATCATGTCGTTACAGAATTTACGAATGACTACAACTCTGCACTTACGCATAATAGAGCGCCATAATAGATTTCTCAAAATTGCTTGTTGCATATATGCAATATGCGTCAGATTCGCGACGTAATGTTTCTTGGACTAAACCGACTAATCGAAATCGTCAAGCGTAATAATGAGGAAGTACCTTCTTGTTATTCAAATCAACGCACTCTCTAAAAGAGTCAGTAATATCCAGAGCTTAAAGCCATTGTTTAAGATCCAAACTCTGTTTTCATGGTGTTCTGTCGATTCTATCTTTATCGACATTTTTCGACTTTAAAAATTACATAAAGCAAATGTAATCTTAATAATTCATGATGATGTAAAAAATATTTTTAATAAATAAATTTAAAAATTTTTTTGATTAATGAGAGAGAGAAAGAGAGAGACAGAGAGAGAGAGAGAGAGAGAGAGAGAGAGAGAGAGAGAGAAATGGAAAAGAAATGTGCTTTTTCCACGGAGTAGCATTTTTCAAATTGGTTTCTTCGAAGATATCTTGAAATATTTACCATGAAAATTTCTTCATGACATGTCCTACGATATTAAGACTTCGAAATACAAATCCAGAAAGAATGTCGTATCTTACCCAAGATTATTCCCTCTTTGTGTTTACTATATTCCTTTTCTTTTGGGCTGCAAAACAATAGAAACGCCGAGTACATTTTCCTCGGATTTTCATGATAATTCGCCCATGGGGAAATGTTCCCCGCGAGAGAAACGCGGATACTTGCATGCGAGAGAGAGACAGAGGGAGGGAAAGAGAGGACGCGTCAGGGAGGGAGAGGACGTTTAAATACGAGCAGAAGCGCGCGCGCTACTTCAGTCCGACGCTAACAGTCCAAACCGATTGATATTCGGATCTCGGAGGAAACAGCCATCTTCTCTTCGTAATCTCTTTTCTTCTCTTCGATTTTCGTCGAAAAAAAAAAAAGAATCGAACAGATAAGTCGTGAGAAGAACGAGGAAACCCGGACACGAAGAGTTTCCGGTTGACACCCCGGAAACGACCGCGGGTCTTCGGGCTGAAGTAAAAGCCGGAACGGAAGAAAGGGACAAAACAGAAGTGTGTGGTTATGTGCTAGTGAGAGAGTCTGGAAAAAAGATCTGGAAAAAAAACCTCAGAGTAAGGCACAGAGAACACCGATCTAATCGCGATGACCAACAGCATGAAGCAAACGGTTATCAAGTGAGTTGCCGCAGTTATTTACTAGAAATAGTGATCCTTTCCGATGATAATTGATTGACTCGCGACTAAATCGCGGAATAAATCTCCCGAATCATTTTTTTCACTCCAAGTGCAACTATATCTCTGGTTTACAAGCTAATATGACGCAGTTTTCACGATTGCAGTGAAATATCACAGTATTCTAATAATGATCATTGCACTTAAAGGATTTACTAATGTAGACAGTATTCTATTTTCATAGAGACTTATCTATATTATAAAATAAAATTATTCATATTATAAAATAAAAAATTATGTTAGAAAAATGATCCTCACGAGATTACCTGCTGCTTTTCATTATTTGCTTTGTTTAATTTATATCGATGTCTTTAAAGTGTAAGTTAAATTCATTATTTAAATTCAGAGAGGCTGAAAAGCTTTAAATACTATTACGTGAGCAATAAAATAATTGAAGAAACTTTTTATTATTCTGCGAAACTATTCTACAAAACTTTTAAACAACTATTCATCCGCGTTATAAAAGTATTTATATCTATCCGTATTTCAAAGTTGACAGTTTTAATTTCTAAATCTATAAATCTTTGAAACAATTTGTAATTAATTTTTTGCTGTATAAACGATTTAAGTTTTTTCATAAGTTAAGCTTGGAAGATACACAGATAACAAAAACTTCTTTCTTATTTCATTCGAGATGAACTTTATCCTTTTCTTATACGAACAACTTTCCGCGGGAAATATCTTTTTAACTTTTATCTATAAATGGAAAACTTTTATACATTTACATGAAAAAGACACGTGTCTAGCAATCGTAAACCGCTGACGTGCTGCCCATACCGGAATACTTTTTGCGATCTTTTTTTGTCTTTTATCATGTGTATTAGCAAAGTTTTACCATGGACTACGTGCCCGCAGTTTATGCAACGTTGTTGAAAACTGGTCGTCCAATGAAATCCGGTGAGATAAATCAGAATGGAAGAATATTTCATAAGAGATGAAAGTGTTTTTAAATCCGATAACGAATCATAATTATCATGCGAATTATTTATCGATGCATTAGAGATTTTTTTAAGTTTTACTTTCCTGTAATATAGCATTTTGGAAATATATGTGGGAAGCTAGACGATAGGAGATGACAGGAGCGATAATATTCGTAAAATCTGATTTATTCCGATTATTCAGAATGTCTTGTTATTCCGTATCAGCTCTCTATATTTTTTCTCCTTCGAGATTCTTCTTAAAAACAAATAATTCTTAATAACAAGTACAATATCGAAGGAGAATCTGTTTTCTGTTATTGTTTGCCTCTTGTCTCGAGTCGTTAAACATTCAAATTATGTTACAAAGAAAATAACGTTACAAAGAAAATACAAAAAATACAAAATACAAAAAATGAAATATATGACTAAAACGAAAAGAAATTATTATAAGAGAATATAGAAAATATCTAAGTCTATTCTGTTGAGCTAATTCGGATGTCAATGTAACGATATAATCGCCACAGCATCTTTATTCAAGAATTATGACGCACTATTGAATATTATTTAACTTGACATCGAGTTTGAATTTTATTTATTCATTATGCTGATCGTAATTCGATATAAAATATGATAATTGAACACATTAAATGTAAATAAGAATAAACTTTTAAATTTATTGATGCGTCTCATTTAATTCAGAAAGAAATTATTCTTATGCAAATTTAGATATATTATTTTCATATTGCTCCGAATGTACATATCATGATAGTTATATAAGACATTGCTTTGCAATTATGACAAGCAACTTTGCGATGTAAATGTGGCTGAGATGAAATCTGTTGACATCACACTCATCTTTACTCTGATTTCTTATCTTGATTTATCATACATAGATCAAGGTGCCAACTTAATATCTAATATTTTTCTTTGATAATTGATTGAAGGAATTTGTTCTTGCTTTATTTTTTTTGTGAGAATCTACAATATTTTACAATGTGTATGTGTGTGTGTGTGTGTGTGTGTGTGTGTGTGTGTGTGTGTGTGTGTGTGTGTGTGTGTGTTTTATGGACTAATTGATGAAATTGCACAGTAGAACTTCTATTATGCGAAAATCGTTTATCCAAACGTTCGATTATTCAAACAGCCTAATGAAAATAAACATTCGCGCTCCGAACTAACAATTCAGAATAATGAAAAAATGTAAAGGACATTAAAAATACTGTTAAATTATTATTTTAGCGTTGTTCATATAATTAATAAATTTTCTTTAAAATATAGTCCTTTGATTATTCAAACATGATTATCAATGATTATCAAAATATTTTTTTTCCAGATCATAGTTCGGAATACAAATTTCACTATTAGCGGAATAATTTGAAATAATTTTTTATATTTAATAAGTCGAATATTGAAATTAATATTAATTAAAAAGCGTGTAAGAATTATAACATATATAATAATATTTTGATTAACCTAATCAGCCTAATAATAAATACCAAATTTGTAAACATAAATATGAATAATGTTGCACGTTGCATTTAACAATCACTTTTGTTTTCAAATTATATCCAAGTAGACATTCTATCTTATTAAGCGGATTTGTAGTGAGCTGATATTCGCATCGGATCTGGAGCATGTAACGTTTATCGATTGCCGTAGCAAATCGCGGTATCTCGATACGTGCAAGCCTATTAAGGCTGCGGTTCAGCTATACAAATGAAAGAGTGTGACGTTTTGAGCGCAACGAGAAATCTCGCGATTTCAATGCACGCAGGGACAGCCAGTGATAACCAGGCGTTGATGTTACGCCGAGAACCGGCCGGCCATTGCGCCGCACGGAGACAAAAAAGTACGGTCGCGTTGTAGAAAAAAAGAATCCCTTCTCTCTAAAAATTCTTAACCTTCCGTCAGCCTCGGTTACGTTAATAAATATTCATGTAATTACGTGTCCCGTCACGTTCCTCGAAAAACCTTGACCTTGCGCTCGTGGACGTAAATATATCATAAAAGTCAACAAAACGCATTCCCCTTTAGTAATTTGTCCTGTGATGGAAAGAAGTGAGCTTGAAGGAAATAACCTGTCATACAAAAGCGCGGAAATACGCTTTGACTCGTAAAATTCAAATAACATCGCGGTTGTTACTTGCGAGCACAAAAACTTTGGTATAATTTGCGCACAGTCTCAATTCGCACATATGCAAAGAAATTTATGTTCGACTATGCAGTCGACATTGCAGTCATCAAATGCAATTACACATGCTGTTTCACAGTATCGTTCTATTCCGCTTATCTTCGTTATAATAACTTGCGATAATGATATTCGACGTGTGCACTCGAGCGCTTTTTAGCAGTCTTTAACACTCCACAGTCATCTACAGTATGTCTATATAATCGACATAGTTAGCAATTTAAATTGTCATATTACGCTATACAGTGGTACTAACGTAATCTATTTATTACATCTGTTCTTTTGCGAAATAAATAATTATGCTATAAATAAATAATTAAGCTATGCATATATAGTTACATAAATAATTATGTATAATTGTATATAGTGTCACACAATTATACAATTATACATATAATTGTACATATTATATAAATATACATATATATAGAGTCTATTTATAGTATATTTACGTTTGAAGCAAAATAATCTTCCATATTACGAACATGGCGCGTATTTATAGTCTTCTCTAAGCAAATTGCAGATGTAAAAATATTAAAATATTCTTAAAAGTGATCATATGGTACATATGATAAACTCGCAACTTTCCCGTCGAATAGAAATTTTTCTGTACGGAAGTAATTCAGTATGCCGAGAGGAGACACGTGTCGTGCAGTAAAACGCGTACTGGTAGCGAACTGGTATCAAACACAAGCTCTTACGTATGATTGGTTCGTACGAGGTGAAAGTCTCTCGCGAGGTACGCCGAACATTGAAAGCATTTATAGCTCATGGTGCAAGTTTACAAACGCTTGTATCGAGTTATTACGATGTTACGCCAGCCGTGCCCGCCGCGATGCAATATGTATGTAAAATTCGAGCGATCCCATTTAACTTCCTTCCTCGGATAAACCGACCTTCGAATAATTCGATTTTACAACGGTGCCAGCTTAACAACTTACTTCACACGTGACGCGTTAATTATATTAACATTTTATAAATGGCCAGTTTGAAAGCGCGTGTATTTTCTGTCTGGAATAATCATAATCTCGAATTCTTAAAATAATATAAATTATGTGTTATTAAAAATAGTTTACAAAAAATTAAAGCGATAAAATTAGAGAAGTGTGATATTTTTGTCAAGTCATTATCTCACTCGTTATGTATTATTTATTTAAAAAAATGGTTTGTGTAGATCGTCGTGCCATGTGCCATATAAAGATAAATCCTCGAGAGCTTTTTATCTGCTCTTCTCAAAATAATGATAACTGAATGTTTCGCATTTCTTTGGCCTCAATATTTATTTTCGAAGCTTCAACGAGATAAAAGAACTTGATTCCTGCCAAATATAAAGCAGATATTATAAAATTCCTCGAATTTTTATGCATTTGAATCGAATAGTGGATTTTTTTAAATTTAAGTAAAAATTTCATAAAAAGGGCGAAAAAAGCGAATGAAATCTAATTTGTATTGAATGATTATTCATTCATGTTTATTTCTTGCGAAAATTGTGAAAGAAACAGCTCGTGCAAGAATCGCTGACTGAACATTTTCACGTGGCCCAGAATTACGAATGCAATTACATAACATATTATTTATAAAATAATCGATAACAATCTATATTTTATACAGAAAATAATGTAACAAATTTATAAATTCTCCCATTTCTATGTATATATTAAGTTTACATATTAATTTATTCATATAAATATTCAAATTTGGCTATTCGAAATATATAGATTGGATTATCAGAAATTTTAAGATTTGCACTAAAAAACTTTCGGATTATAACTACATAAAATATTATTGGTATAAATTAGACGCCTAGAGGGAAAATTATGAATTTTTAAAATACACATTGAGTACTAATGTCGTAATTCACCGTGTGTCGAGTTTCGTAAGAGGTACGTGCACGTATTCGAAAAAAATCTTCCGCGACTTTCAGCAACATATGTTCAGGTCTCGCAAAATATGCCAAGCGCGAAATTAATATTCCATACGTGGATTTCGGAGAATCGTCCGTCACATTCGCGGTATTTCTTCAGCAACGAGAATCGAAATTAATTTCACGGACTTGAAGAGCCTGCCTCTCCCACCTTGCGATTTTACGCGAGTCACGAATCGCAAAGGTCGGCTGAAAGGCGAAAGAGTCACGCTAATCTGCACGCCAACTGCCATAATTTGATAATTGGGTGCGAAATTGAGAGTAAAAAGCCCATTCGCGCATCGACTTAAGTTCCAACGCGACCTTCTCCGATGCGAAAATTTGCCGTTACATCGTCGTACCGCGCCCACTCAAAGTGGCTCCTGGTCGACCTCGTTGTCGTACAACGGGAATATCGAAAACACGCGAAAGCTCATAACACTTGTCCATCAAAAGTACATCTCACTTGGAATCCCGTTAAAAAAATTTGCACATACACCCGATATTCATGTACGCACAAATTTTAAAAGTCACCAGCGCTCCTCATTCTCTCGACATAAAATGTCGAAAATAATACCCGGATACGATGAACGAGAAATTTATTTTTCAATTACTCGTTTTCTCGAATTATAATAACAATTGGCATGCGATTAATTTGAAAGATATTTTTCTAAGTTTATATAAAAATATTGTCAAAGTAAATTTCTTAACTGATAATGAATAATAAATTAATACAAATTAATAAATTTCTTTTATTATTTTACGTTATATTTTTATGTCATATTTATTTGTTTCCTTTTATCTCTTTATTTATTGTAAGAATTTAATTTTATAAGCAATACGAATATTGAATATCAAGTCTTCACGGACAAGCACTATTATAGTATAATTTACGATTATGGTATAATTTAAATTGATAAGTAATTAAAGATAATTTATTTTATCAAATGCATTTAATGCATTATTGTAACGCAAGCATTGCTGCAAGTTTCCTGATGTCGAACCTGAAGAATCGCATATCTAACAAGCGGCGCATTGGTGGGGATTGATTATCATGTGCATTATAAACTCACCGTGTCCAGCAACAATGTGCTATCGTGTAATTTACGAGAATTGGAAAATGTACCGTCATCAGAACTACCCACGAGGAGTAGTGCGATGTCGCGAGTGTGAACGGAGCCAAGGAATGAGACGAACGCATAAAAAGATAGATCAATGAACTATAACGTATAGTGCGACCAGTCATTTAGAACGAGCCGTAAAGATAATAAGGTCACAATGCTGAAAATACAACGCGTCGAGATAATGAAATGAACATTTATAGGCCGATCGACTCATCAGGGGCCAAAGGACTCTGATGAGATTACGAGAAGATGACAAACAACAATCTCAATGATCGATATTTTAAATAATTACAATCCTGTCAATAACCTTCCATAAAATCTACTTGCAGTCTGAGTGTACTTCCTACTTTCTGTAACGGAAGATTAACATATTTATCTTATTTTCTTGCTAAATACTAATCAAAATAATTACGACATTTTAATTGTACATTCTAATCTAATATTAAAGTTTTCCCAAAAAGAAAAAAAGATTACGACGATAAATTCGATAAAAACTAAAACATGTAAGTTGTTAACTCTATCATTAGCTGATACTGATTAATACTTAGTATCCCGTTCCCGTTTCTAAAAATAAAGGAATAATTATTTATATAATTAAAGAAATACGGATGTATGTATCAATTGCGCGCATAAGCGTATCCAGAAATTTTTATCAATTCTTAACGCATAAACAGCAATTTTTTGCATTAATGAATTGCTTTTTTAGATATCTTAAAAGTTAAATGTCAGCTCGTTTTTCATTTTTTAAATGAGAAAAATATTAAGTAATTTTGTAAAATCATAACTTTAACTTTTTTTTTTAATTTCGGGGGGTTTGAACCCTCCAAACCCCTCGTGGATACGTCCATGGCGTTGTGGATTGTGCAGTTCACTTCTGTCTCGGAATTAATATCGCATTTCCGAGCGGCGATACGCACGATGCGCAGGGCAGGGTATTCTGACGAATAGAGGGAAGAGGGTCAGGAAGACGATTAAGAGGCGCCAGGTCATGGCACGTGAAGGCGATGTCACGCGCGTCTTTCTCGCTCGTGCGTCTCTTCATTACGATGCAGCTCGCGCGCGTTCGCCTTTCTATGTCGGTCCTGTCGGCGACATAGTTTCGCGGTCGCGCGGTACTCCGGTCGGAACACACCAGGCCGTCACGTGCAACCGGTGAACGTATCCGCGAGGACAGCGCGCTCTCGATGGAGGGCAACGGGGTGTTCCGATAACACCTATGCACCATGCGAATCGATTTTCCATGCGACGCGAGAGGCGTGACGCCGATTACGCGAGCAACGGGAATGGTAAAGCGGTCGTTTTAGGCGAAACAGCTGCGCATCGAGGTATTCATCATCTTCCCACCTTCCAGGAACTCGAAAATTACGCTCGGTAATAATTTAATAAAATTATATAAGCGATCGCACGATTGCGTGATAAGACATAATCTCGTAAATTGACTTAATTGAGATCCATTTAAAGCTGTATTTGAATATATTTTTTCATCGAAAATAGCGTCTTTTCTCTCTGTCTCTTTCTCTCTCTCTCTCTCTCCCTTTCTCTCTTTTGTGCAAATACGCGAGATGACTGAGGAAATCTTATATAATTTGGAGAATTAATGACATTTCTCGCTTCGCGCACGATTACACAGGGACATGTGCACGCAGCGGTGCGGTTTATCGCGAGATCGCTAAAAGATACGCTCATTCTCACGTTCAATTACGTCAGGTGACGTTTGCAAAAATGCACGTGTCCGTATGTCTGGGGAAATAATTATATCTCGCATCATAATAACGTCCATATTGTACTCGGCGATTATCGCTTTTATCTCATGAGATCGTCGACGGAGCGGAGATCATCGTTTTGCGGATTCGTAAATTTTACGTAAAAGGAATGTAGCACGTGCGAGAACGAAATTATCGCAAATGTTACGCAACTACGGTTCGACACGTTACCATTAATCGGAAAGCGACCGTCATCGACCGTCGAATTCGATATCTCGAATCATTGAATACTTGTACTTTCTTACGAGTACGAGTCGTGGATGAGTTACGCGTGTCAAGTCTTAGGTCATTAAACCGGTAGCCTAGAATACTCTCGCAACGCGGATATTGCTATCAACTCGATTGAGATACAGATACGATCTTATACTGTACGCTAATTTCGCATGTAGTCGCCTCGTCGATCAATCTATCGCGATGAGGCTTGATTGCTTGGTTAGCGGCGCGACAAATATGGAAATACGGACCGCAATCTCTCGTCGAACCCCGGGGGTAAATACCGCGAAATCAGAGGATAATCATACTCTAATCCTTTTCCACGATCTCCCGTCGTTGATGCGCAGTTATTTAAAACCGCGAGTATAAATCAAATAAATGAAAAAAGAAAATCCGATGAAAAAATTATCCGCGACCTTTTCCTCCTGATTCCTCCGGTTGGGCTAAGCAACGATGAATTAATTGGAAACCTAACTTTACAGTGTCTAAAAATAACAATAGCATCGAGAAGATACTTTCTTTCTCTTTACTTACTCTGCCATTATATCGTCGTAGGTGGCGTATCAAATCCTGTGCGTTAAATTCATAAATTCGTTCGTTACTGTCAGAGTCAAGGCCGTGTATCAGATGCGGACGATAACGCGGCATTGACTCCGATATTACGCGATGGAGGATGCCCCGGCATGTGCCGTTGCATCTCGATGAGGTCAATACACTCGTCATTGCATTACGCGCAACGATGAGCTCTATTATGCGTTCTCTATCATCCTAAGTACCTGCACTCGACGTATTTACACGGATTACGTCGCGTATCGGTCGTGAGACAAAAACACCCGGCAAAAATCGTCTGTCATTGTTTCGTCGGTGTATTTTCTAGCGTAAACGCAATCGGTAATTGCGCTTTCTGACATCGGTAATTAATTCTCGAGATGAACCTATAATTTTTGCCCGTAGAATCGTGTGATAAGAAAGATGATTCAATAGCATGACGATTTTTTAATAATCAAGAGGAATTGATTTTGATTAATTACCGTTAGATCAGCAAAACTTGTGCTATATTATGCAAATGTTAATGTTATTCCGCGAGATAAACGAAAAAAATCTCAAGTTATCAAACCCGCAGCTTCGGAAGATTAAAAAAATACAATGATATAATAGCGCTATCGTTACAGAAACCATCTTATCTAATTGTCGGGGCGCCACGAAACTTGGACGATAACGCGGCAAAGCGGCATTGCAAAATTTTTCCGTGCGCTCGATGCGAGATTGTTTATATTTTATGTTGCTTATGTTCTCCGACGAGGTCTCGCTGGTGGCCGATTATGCGAAGAACTTAATGCGCCGCGATCTCGCGAGATGATCGTAAAAATAAAACGCAGAAATGGCGCGCGACTGGGACGAAGATAAAAATCCGACTGCGGTTTGCCTTTCGCTCGCCGCGCGAATTGTCTGCCGTGAAAGAACGGCAATTCTCGTCCGATAGGAAAAGCAATCCATAAATTCCGACGTTGAGACGTGCTTTAGATCCAACGGGGCGTTTTATTGCACGGCCAACAGCATATACA
Organism: Pogonomyrmex barbatus; assembly: GCF_055798465.1. Taxonomy (NCBI): domain Eukaryota; kingdom Metazoa; phylum Arthropoda; class Insecta; order Hymenoptera; family Formicidae; genus Pogonomyrmex; species Pogonomyrmex barbatus. The sequence goes on along the minus strand of NW_028297127.1, from coordinate 6,312,781 downwards.
TACATACGCGATGGTAATAACGCCGGGAATCGATTTCGCGCGCAAAATCAATCGAAAATAAAAAGCTACCTTGCTTTCAAGCGTATCAGTAATATCCTGTGCGTAAAACAATTATTATCGAGCCTGGCGAGACAATTGTTTGTTTCTTTGAGATTCCATTGTTTTACGTTATGTAAATAATGCACGGTTTCTATATTCCATGCGCGGAGATGAATATTTCTTTGTGACACGCATGCATAGAGTTAATATAACGTGGAGGATGTGCGGTATTAGGCAGCATAATATATTATTTGTGTCTATGTAACGTATGTAGATGACCATTGTTTCACGCGCGATCAAACTCGGAAACACGTTGCAGGATTAGCATAATTACCGTAAGGCATAATTACAGCGCGAGGATTTTGCAGCTAGAGAAGGCAGCCCGTGTGTTATACAAAGCGTACTATTTAAATGAGTAAGCAAAGTCGCAAACAATATCTTGTATTGCGGCGACTGCCGCGGACACGTGCGGTATCCCTCTCAAATCACATAATTTCTAATTTAAAAGTCCGCTAGAGAGAGTGAATTTACGGAATAAGAGAAATAATTCTCTCCCTTCGGCCTTACGCGATATTATTAACGCGAGAGAAATCGTGACAATTGCAAAACGCATTTCGGAGAAAAGCACGAGATCCTGTTATCGAATATATTTGAAATTGCTTTAGCTGTACGCATGTTTTTTTTTTAAAGATAACATAATAATAATTTTATTTGTAATCATTTTGATCATCGTGTCGTTTCTTTCACTTTACGATTTTTCTGCAGAAACCCAACATGGTGGAAGAGGCGGTCCGGTTTGGAACGCGGGCTAACGGTGATAGCGGTTTCCGGATTCCTCTTGTGCGTCGCTTTGGCGGTCGCCCTCGGAATTTTGGCGGCCAACACGACATGCAACACCACGTCCAATAACATGACCAGTAAGAGCGCTCACTTTTACAAGCTATAGTGCAACGCGAGCCATTGCAAATGCAGTGTTGCTTGAAAAGCACAGAAACAAGATCCGCACTCTCTTTCCGCACTCGTCTTTTTAGCACTCGGATATTTACGTTGAAGTTGAAAAAAATCTCGCGCGAATGTGTGCGAGCGTTGGCTTTGGATGAATAGTGCGGATCTTCTTTATCTCAAAGTTGAATCAGAAATACTGAATGTTATTTTTGTTATACGCTTTTATCTCGAAATGATGCACGATGTATAGCATGATTCATCGGGGAGAAATAGAAAGATAGAAAAATAGGATAGAAAAATAGGATACTTAAATATCTCTCATTGGGTATAAAAGTGCAAAAGAGAAATTTATAGAATAGTAAATTTGCATAGTTCTGAATTCTAACGCTTAATATAAATTAAATAATATCATTTTGTTTTGTTACTCCTAACTTGAAATGAAATGGCAATCTTAACGAAAAAGATTTAAGCGTAGAAAATTTCTTCATAAAATCCTTTATTTACGAAAATCTATCATCGCCTGACATTTTTATATACGCGCAGGATCGGTTTATATTCTAACAAAGATTTAGATTATTATTATTATTATTATTATTATTATTTATTAGATTATTATTATTATTTAGATATTTCTCAGACATCGCTCTTAAGTTTTATTAAAATTTTTTCAACGACAATAAAATATGAAAAATAACAACGTAAAAATAATTGTATAAAATATGAGAAATAATAACGCTTTTATTTTAATATAGATTTGTAATATCAAAATTTTTGGAGAAAAGATCTCCCTTCGTCCGTTCTAATGTAAGCCTACTACGTAATTTATAAACCTGATCCTACACATGCAGTAACAAAGTATCATGCACTGACATCCCGAGACATATGTTAGCCTGGCGTTGCGACAAAGGCTTATTACTTAACATCATCTAATTACATTAATCGCTAATGCCTGAAGCGAAATTGCTAGTGACGAGCAAATGCTAATTCCTCGCGACATGGCAACGGCAGAGTTCTGTAATAGCTTACACGATATGTTGCTTGCAACAAAAAAATCAGAATTTAATTTCTAAAGCAGTTGTTTTAGAATATAAATATCCCGATATAAATTTTCACGTTATGAAAAATTTCATGAGAAATAACTAATCTCTAATGTTTATTATAGGAATTTACAAACGGATAATTTTTCACGTATTGAAATACTTAATTATAATTCAATACTACGTTCTATCGTTGACGGAAGACAAATTATTATATTTAGAAATTGAATTCCTTTTGGAGAACAAACGTAGACGCGTAATGAACGCGTAATGCTTTAAAAAAGTTAAATTTATTTTTATGCCAGGGAGATGTTGATGAAGATTTTAATAGTATTTAAATCATACGCCTTTTCATTACCGCTTTTAATTACCGTTAGAGGTATCGTCATGATTGCTTTATCGATACTCACGAATCCATATATCGTTTTCATCTGATGTCCCGAGATAAGGTAGAATCTATGCCGCTTTTTAATGCGACATGTGATGATTACGTTTACGATCGGTTTACGAAGCGGTTCGGTAACGGTACGTATCCGCGTCGTAAAAAAATTTTAACTGTGCGAAAGTAAGGCGCGTAATTGCAGTGCGGTCGTCGTAAACTTTATTTCTACGTCGGCGCCTCGTATCAAAGTGCTCCACCCGCTCATTAAACGGGAAAACGAGAATGACATTACGAAAATAGTCCCGCTATGCGTTGCAAAAACGTTCTGTTATTTGATCAAACGTGCACTTCTCACGGCGAGTTGTCTTGCGAAAAGTTTGCGAAAAAATTCATGACGTACAATTCGAAAGTGACGTCAAACGGGAGGATTTGGTTCTGACGCATTTTGATATTTCCAGTGGGCAAACATTGTTTTGAAAATTATTCACCCGCCACACGTGTTTGCACTAATGTAACAAGCGATTACACTCGTAATCGCACCGGCTTACGATACGCACACCCCTTTTGCTAATATTTTGACTGCGCGATCGATCTGGTAGCGTGTTTCGTGAAAGCGTCATTACTGACGCATTCAAGATATTTTTAGATAGTATTTAAAAAAATCTACGGGGATACGAAACTTAGTCAGCGCCCGGTGATTTGACGTTGCCATTGGTAGATATTTTCTTTTCCTACGTGAACATGTGTAGTAATTACATACGCAATCCGACGAATAATCACAGGTGAAATAACACGCGATACGATCGAATCGAGAGAAAGGAAAAGAAAAACAAAGAGAGAAACTCACAATTTTAAATCCGACAATTCAGATCTATCAATATACTTAGTTCAATGAAAAATAAATTCACGTGCATTTTCTATAATAAAAGTGGAAAAGAACGAAATCGTTTTTTTGCAATATAATTGGATTCAAAAAGTTTAATATTATTTAACGTTTTTTGTAAAACATATTTTTAGAAATTATTTCTTTTTAGAAATTATTTGTAACATTATTATACGTAATATTATTAAATTCGTAATTTTGAATTATGAATAAATAAATAAATAATTAAATTTTGATAGTCTAGGAATATAAGAAATTATATTCCTTTTTCTTTTTGAAATACATGACACCATTTTCTAAAATAGAAAAGACAGGGAATTTCACATTTTTTACAAAATAAATTGATAACTTATTCATACATAAAAATAAACATATAAATAAACGCTAGCAACTTGAGAAAGAAATGACATCAGGCTTCGTTGTGTATGCATTTTAAATTTTATCGCAACTTGTATTTGTGTGCTTCGCACCCATTAATTTGTGGCTGTTATATATTTTTTTTTTGCACCTACATCCGCACCTTCATCTGCACGAGAACAGATATTGTTAACGCAGAGATGCTACCATCCACAGCTGAAGCGTTAAGTGGTTCGGAAAAACCGAATGTCAACACGATACCAAAGGAGACGAAATGCGACAATATATGTTTGACACCTGGATGCGTTTACACAGGTTAGTAACGTATGGCAGAACTAAGATTCTCCGCCTATCTAAATATAAGTTTTTAGCAGGATCAAATATATAGTAATACAATTGATCGGCTAATAGACATTAATATATTTTATTTAAGGAAAAATTATTGCTTAGAGGAAATACTTCACTTTATATTAGCTTTAAAATATTGTATTTAACATTAAAATAAAATTTAAATAAAGAATTTTAATCAAATTTCGTATATTTAACTCAACAAAAGTAAAAAATTTTATCACAAAAAAAAATAAATCATTTATTTAGTATCGAGGCCTCGATATTTTTTTATTCGATAATCGATATTTAATTTATATACTGATTAATAACTGGGAATTTTGTCGATAAATGAAACAAGTTTTTTTATTTGTGCAAAAGCTGTTTTTGTTAATAATACACAATGATTAATTTGTTAAATAATATTTATAAAGGTATTCCATCAAAATATAAACTTTGGATATACTCGATGTTTTAAATGCAATAAATAAATTGTATTACTCAAAAATTTTTTAAATCTTGAAAATATCGAATTGTACTAATTTGCACCTGTCACAGCCTCGAAGATACTAAAAAACATGGATCCCAATGTGGAGCCTTGTGATGATTTTTACAAATTCGCTTGCGGCGGTTTCCTTGAATCTACGATTATTCCTGACGACAAAACTACCGTAAACACATTCTCTGTCATCGTTGATGATCTTGAGGAACAATTGCGAGCCAATATTGAACAAGAAAGCCCTCCAAAGGAACCGAGACCCTTTAGACTTGCCAAAGACTTTTACAAGGCCTGCATGAATAAAAGTAAGTAGTCGCATACGAAATTTTATATAAGTTGCCAAATGTGAATAACATAAAATTCAAAAAATATAAGATTCTAATGAATCCAATCTAAAATTATAATTAACGAAGCTGTTAATATTAACTGTAATTTAACAAACTTTAATAAGTTAAATCATAAAACTGCTATTGCTGCTATTTAAAAAAAAATTATCTATTACTTTATATTATTATAGAAAAGTGAATCTGCATAAAACAAATGCAACGTAATTATTTTTCCAATTAATTACAGATGTTTTCAAAACTGATATACCAATGAAGAAAGGATAACTGATGAACGAAAGAAAATAAAAATAAAAAAATCAATTTTCGTTTCTTTTTTTTATTTCTTAAATCTGTTACTTCTTTCAGCCGCTATTGAGGAGAAAGGTTTGACACCATTGTTAAACAATCTGAGAAAACTCGGTGGTTGGCCCGTTCTGGACGGCGAAAAATGGAACGACGGCGACTTCACTTGGAGAGATTCCGTCTACAAATTCCGCAGGCTTGGCTATTCTGTTGATTACTTCATCGATTTCGGCGTCAGTATCGACCTGAAGAACAACTCGAGACGCTTGATTGACGTAAGTATCGATGTAACAACTTTCTCTAAATATAATAGCAATAAATGCCGTAATTCATAAAATCGTATGTAAAACAGACTGTATAAATTATAATCTCTACTATCTCTCTCTGAGTAAAAATATGGCGCTTGCCTCGATTAATAGACGCCAAATAAAAATTGATAATTCTTTATAGCTCGATCAAGCAGCGCTCGGTCTCTCGCGCGAATATCTGTCGAAAGGCTTCAATGAGAAAATCGTTCAGGCATATTACAAGTACATGGTGGACATCGCTGTAATTCTCGGAGCCAACCCGGATCGAGCCCGCAAGGAATTGAAGGAATCGCTTGAATTTGAAATCAAGCTCGCAAACGTAAGTCACCTTTAATCGAAACAACAATTTCGATGAAATAAAGTTTCGATAGGAAAAAATTTTTTTTTTTGAAATTATCGCACGATCGAGATCAATGCTAATTGCTTGAATGGGTAAATATCTATGCAGATTTCTTTGCCCAACGAGAAACGACGCAACGTGACTCTCCTGTACAATCCCATGACCGTGGACGAACTGTCCGCGGCCTATCCTAGCATACCATGGAGGGAATATTTCAACACCATCCTCGCACCGCACGCGCAACTAAATCCAGACGAAATAGTTGTTGTGAACGTGCCGAGCTATCTAAAGGACTTTGAACGGCTGATCAGCATGACACCGAAGAGAGTGCAGGCAAACTATGCGCTCTGGAGAGCGGCTGCTGCGTCGATCAGCTACTTGACAGATGACATCCGGAAGAGACAGCTGAAGTACACAGTGGAGTTAAACGGTAAGACAGAGAGAGAGCCGAGATGGAAAGAATGCGTGGATGTTGTCTCTGGCAGCCTGGCGATTAGCGTCGGTTCGATGTACGTGAGGAAATATTTCAAAGAAGACGCGAAAAATGCCGCGCTCGAAATGGTCGGCGACATCAAGGAGGAATTCATGAAGATTTTACGAAAGGTGAAAAAAAAATACTTGAAAATTTAAATGTAAAATTGAAAAGATTAAAATCGATCGATGTTTTGACATCTTCTTATTTAAAATGGAGTCTTAAAACTCTTACAAAAGTCTCTTCTTCTCTTTTCTTTTTATCTTTCTTTATATTCTCTTTTACATTCTCTTCTTCGTAATTATAATAAACTAAAATCAAAGGAACTGAGTCTAAAAGAAATACGAAGAATCTTGTCTTTATCAACAAATTAAAATCTTGGAAGTAAAACATCTGTAATTTGTTGTACTAAAAAAAAATAAATAAAGATATTTATTAACGATGTTAATTCCAAAAATTTCTAATAAATAATGTTATGAAATAATGTTATTAAATTTTTTACGCAATTTTTAGGTGGATTGGATGGATGAGAAGACTAGAAAGAACGCTTTAGAAAAAGCACTTGACATGACATCACATATTGCTTATCCAGATGAATTGCTAGATAATAGAAAGCTCGATGAATTTTATGAAGGACTTGAATTGAATTCTGATGATTATTTAGGAAGCATTTTGAATTTGACTATCTTTGGAACAAATTTCTCATTCGGTAGATTGAGAAAACCAGTGAATAAAACAGAATGGATAACTCATGGAAGGCCAGCAGTTGTTAATGCATTTTATTCATCAATCGAGAACAGTATTCGTAAGTATTTAAGTATAAATAATTTGTTATATATAAATATATATCAATAAATATATAATAAGAAATGTTTCTCTTTAATGATCAATTATAAATTTGGGAAATACAAGGACAAAAATAAGAAAAATCAAATTAAAGTTGAAGAAAAAATTTTTAATTTCAATATTGTAATTTGCAAAAGCAAATTATTTAAAATTTCTCATTTTAATTAATTTTAATTAAGATAAATTTTAAAACTACCTTTTTTTTTAAATGTGATTTTATTAAGATTTGTATTTATTTTTTTTTTAATCAAAATAAAATTATGTCCTTTTCAATAATATAGGGAAGTATTTAATTATGTAAAGATATCTTTTATTTAAGTTATATTCATCTTTTATTTAAGTTAATATCATTAGGTCAGATGTTAAATTATCTTCTTTATAAATAGAATAATTTATATATAAATAGAATAATTTATATATTTCAATAATAGAATTTATAAAATTATAACATAACGCATAATGTAGTTAATTATTTTTTACAGTTATCGCTACATGCTGAATAATTCTTTTATTTTTTCTCATAGAATTTCCGGCAGGTATTTTGCAAGGTGCATTCTTCAGCAATGATCGACCACGTTACATGAACTACGGCGCCATCGGTTTTGTCATTGGCCATGAGATTACCCACGGCTTCGACGATCAAGGCAGACAATTCAATAAGGAAGGTAATCTCGTGGATTGGTGGGAGGCAGAGACGAAGGAGCTTTATCTTAAGAGAGCCGAATGCATAATTCATCAGTATGGAAATTATACCGTGAAAGACGTTGGAATGAACGTAAGCTGAATCTTACATATCTATTATACTTTATCGAATTCGTTTTTTTGCTATATGAATTTTTTTCTATATTTAAACTCGGGAAAATCTAATTATAAAGATATATATAGAGAAAATAAAGAATTTTAGCAATGTTGAGAGGTATTTCGCAATTAGCATTTATTGGTTTCATCTTTTGAGATATTTTTATGACAAATAATAACTGTGATGACAACTGTGATTGCCCTAACTTTTGTAATTTATTTTCTGCCGCACTTGTTAGATAAAAGCATGTTATCTTTCCAAGAATAATTACGACTCCATGTGCATTGCAGCAATATATAAATACAGTACAATATTACAGTAGAATATTCATGTATGATAAAACTAGTGATAACGGTAACGGAATTTTTTTAACGTCGTCTATAAAATTTCTAAATCATCCAACTATTCAAAGACCCAATAAATAAAATACAGTTTTACATATATGTATGTGTATATATATATATATATATATATATATATATACATATACACAAAACATACATTTTGTTCAAGAAATTACGCGCATAAACGATTTAATTATTAGCGGAATTGTCGAGATATTTATTTTACATAATAAACATAATATAATAATTAATATAACGCGAACGTAAATGCCATGGATGATTTGGATTTTCTATATCCCAGAATAAATTACCATTTTACGATATCTCTCAGAAATATTGTCACATTTTTTAGTAAAAATTATATGAAAATTTTTCTGAACAAAAATGTTATAATAATGGCATATTTTTTTTTACTTTTACAGTTGAATGGAATAAACACTCAGGGTGAAAACATTGCGGACAATGGCGGTATAAAGGAAGCTTATTACGCGTACAAAGAATGGACCAAGCGAAATAAACCGGAGCAGAGATTACCAGGTCTGCCATACAGCCCAGAACAGATGTTCTGGATAAGCGCGGCCAATACTTGGTGTAGCAAGTATCGACCGGAAACGATGAAGCTGCGAATTACGACGGGCTTCCACAGCCCGGGTGAATTCCGCGTTCGAGGACCGCTGTCGAATATGGAGGAATTCTCGCGCGACTTCAATTGCCCGGTCGGCTCCAGTATGAACCCCGAGAAGAAATGTGCCGTGTGGTAGATTTCAGGTGTCGGCGAAGTACATGCGAAACGGCACCGACTGACTCCGTTTTTAACCTTAGAATCTGATGATTTCGCGCGCTTGTTGCTTTGTTGAAATAACCGTCGTTATTCGTAGCGATTCAGCACTAGAGAGACTTACGTCTGAATGCACGACATTCCTACTCCTCCTGAGCGACAAAATACAGCATTTTGGTTCTTAGACGTTAAACCGTTTTATCATATCGTTAATAAAATTAAATGATTGTCTGTTTTTTATTTCTATGATTTTACGAATCTATATTTATGATTGAGGCTTCTAAGGTTAACGAATGAAATGGAGTCGTCGATCTCATATCTGCAGGATTTGGGGATAGCTTATTCCCTTCTTACAATATCCTGTCATACGACATTGTCGCAGCGAAGAATAGCTTATCAGTGAATTTGCTTATATGAAAGCAAGGACTGAAATTTCACGATAGTAGTACGGAGCATGCAAAAGTCTCGAGAAGTATTCTCCAGAGGGGAATTCACGAAAATCGATCCGATCTTAGCACGTGAAATAGACACACGCACGCCCACACACACACACACACACACACACACACACACACACACACACACACACACACACACACACACACATACATTCACACATTATGTATCGTTTTTGGTAAACAATTTTTATAAGAAGAAATATGTTATGGAACGCGCATATGTGTAAATAGAAAAAAATAATGACGGATTTGAAAGTTAATTAGTTTCTACTTATACAGAGTTTCATCGCTTAACTGTCTTTGATGTATAAGGCATTAGTGATTCCTGTGCCAATGACAATGTTTGTCAAAGGTTTTAGAATATTATGACAAAATTAAACTAAATTGTCTAATGTGCTCTGATAGTAGTTTCTAGTTTAAGAATTTTTATGGTTGGACATATCGAAAAGTACTGTTGGCAGCTTTGTTAAGAATTCACCTTTTATCCTATTTTATTGTTGATAGCTTTGTTAAATCTTACTTCTTAAGGCTCGGTTATCTCTCTGCAGCCATATTGAATTATGACTTCGAAAAGCGAGAAATGACATGTAAAATTCGTTTCATACGTATAATTTTATCTTGTGTACCATTATCAGTGTACATCATTGTTTCAAGAATTATTTTACATCTTTACGTGATTTATTGGACAGATATCTAACTTTCTGATATTTTTTACAATTTTTTAAGAATACAAAAATATCATGTTTTTACGAGAAAAATGCAAGCTAAAGCTATACAAGGCAAAGAACTTTTTACATGTCATTTCTTGCCTCTGACGTCACACAACCCATATCGCGCCGTGAGAGAACCGAGCCTTAAGATACATTTTAAAATATTTTATTGAATTGATAATCAGCAGCAAGAGAAAAAAGATGCGAACGGTGCGGCATTATTCTTCGATAAATTTGATAGATTTTTTTTTTAATGTGTGAAAATGTTATAATTATTTTATGTTGAGTATTACTTAGTAGTATTATCGAGAATAACGATTAAATACCGCAAATTGAATTTTTACTAAAACGAAATTCACTTAATGTAATAATTAAACTGAAACAGTCAAGTTGTGTGTTCTCAGTCAAGTTCTCCATTTTCTTCCTTAAAATTTAATTCACATCGTGACGTCAAGTAGCACTAAAAAGACTCACAATTATTAAAAAAATATCGCCGAATATCGATCTCCAATGTTTTATGAATTACAATTTTACATATAATCGTATATTATCAGCGTATTCACGAATTCCAATAATTTAATGCGTTTTCACTTCTCAATCGATAGTTCTCGAATAAGATCGTTAGAATTACGATGTTAGAACAACTTATTAAAACTGTCTTAATTAATCGTAGCTATTTAACTGCGAGCAATTAAACCGTGATTGCTTCCCAACATGTCACTTTTTGCATCCGCATGCGTTACATTTTTACTTTGCGTTTACATCTCGCGCTCTTTTCTGGCTCTCTCCGCCTTGAACGCATTTCTCATATTTGTTACATAAGTCATCGAGTTAATTGTCGTAGATTTAAGCAAAATGGATATATGTATCTTACATAGTATTTTTGTTGAATGTAAAAGTTTAATACAGGAAAACCTGATGTAAATATCGAATATTGTATTTTTATACATCCAGGTTTCCCAAAAAAGTATCGCTTTTTTCGGAACAAAGTAGACAATTGAAGTTCAAGCTGGCAATTTTCACTTCAATTGTTCGAATGGCGTGCAAGAAAATTGAAAAACATTATGATGAAGTACTTAACGTTCTGGTGGCCGTCTGATACCAGCTTGCTTCAGCAGCTTAGGTGAGCCATGATGACTTTGATGAGGTTCGGATAATCCAATTATTCGATCCTCTTGCAGTTTGCATTTTGCAACGAAGATGATTTACTGTTGATGTCCAGCTCACATTCTCCGGATAATATCACACGAGAATAATCTTTTTTGATTCTCAGATATACAATTTTTCTTACAAATATGACGCGAAACAGTAGCGTGAAAAACTAACGCGAAGCGCAGAACAGCTTCAAAATAACGCGACACGCAATGACGCATGCGCATGTTCCCTTTCGACTCGACGACAAAAATTCCCTTCAAAAGAGCTACAAGCGAATATCGGAACGATACAAAAGCAATATAAAAAATTAATGAAAAAAAAATATATATATATGTATATTGATGAGAATACGATTTCGTGATGACAGTGCGAGACATGCCCAGAGGACTCAGGGTTCGGACGTGCGACGTATGGCGCATGCGCGACTTGGATTGCGTCTGTCATTGCGGCCGATCGTGGCGCAGCGGAGCGTCAGCGGAGCGCGCGGCAGGACGAGTCGTCGTTTCGTGGATCGTGAAGTGACGCGTGAGCTCGCACGGAGTTAACGTCAGAAAAATTGTGGAGAACTGCGCGCCAGCAATGGACAGGCCGCCATACAAACTGAGCAGCGTGCTCCTCGGCCACACCGCAGACGTGAGGGCGGTGGCGGCCTTCCTCGATGGCACCGTCGTATCGGCCTCCCGGGACAAGACCGCGCGTGTGTGGAAACCAACCGGGTTGGTACTCGAGGCGCGAATTTTCGCCCACGCCCGAGAATGTGTGAACGCCGATCTCTTTGGCCTGTTCTCATATCACTTGCGATCCTTTCTTAATTATGTAATTCGTTAAATTTTTGCGAGAGACGTATGCGAGGTTAAATATACAATACATGGACAAGTATCAGCTGAAATATTTTGAGAAATAAGAGAAATTATTTTTAATTGTTGCATGTTTACTATAAGTGATTGTTAAATATTTTATTGATACCTGGAATTTTGCAGAAGGGGCAACGAGTATGAGCAATGTGCGACGTTAACAGGCCATTCTAACTTTGTCAGTTCAGTATGCATTATAAATCCATCAGAGAGAAACCCCAAGGGTTATATCATTACTGGTAGTAACGACAATACTATATGTGTTTACATAGCGGATGAAACAGTGCCCACACACACAATAACAGCACATCAGAATAATGTATGTAAATTAAAGACTGGCAAGCAGGATGGTACGTTTCTTTCAAGTTCTTGGGATATGACAGCTAAATTATGGAATGTGAGCGACTTGAGTAAACCACTACTAGACCTCAAAGGTCATACTGCTGCCGTATGGTGTATAGCTGATTTGTCAAATGGCAATATAATAAGTGGATCAGCTGATAAATTGGTAATAATATGGTCGAGAAATGGTATGGTGCAACACAAATTAACAGGACATACTGACTGCGTTCGCGATATAGTTGATATTAAAGAGAACGAGTTCTTAACTTGTGCAAACGATGCTACCATTAGACACTGGAATGCCAAACTTGGAACCTGTTTAGGCACTTATTGTGGACATGAGAATTATATCTATAGCATAGTAGCCATCCCGAATGGCACATATGTTTATTCATCTGGAGAAGATAGGACTATTAAAATATGGTATAATGCAGAACTGAAACAAACTATAGTTTTGCCAACACAATCAATATGGTGCATCGATTTATTTTCAAACGGTGACATAGTCGCTGGAAGTTCTGATGGAGCCATTCGGATATTCTCATCTGATCTCGAACGATATGCAAATAGAGAGGCATTGGAAGCATTTGACAAGGAAGTTGCGAGTACGATTTTAAATGCACAGGAAGTAATCGGAGACATTAACGTAAAAGAGTAGGTACTCTATTCTAAATAAAATAGTTTTTTTATTTATTCATTCTATCTAATTTTAGTTTGTAATCACTTAGAAGTAATCTTGATTATGTACAGTTTGCCAGATGCAAGAGTTCTTCTGCAACCTGGCCAAAGAGATGGTCAAACGAAAATTGTAAATGAAGGTGATGCTGTTCGAGCATACAGTTGGTCGCAAAATGAACATCGATGGATAAAAGTTGGCGATGTGATGGGTGCATCTGGTGGTACTGCAGCTACCTCTGGAAAGCAACTCTATAACGGTATAGAGTACGATTATGTCTTCTCAGTCGACATTCAAGATGGTGTACCGCCCTTGAAACTTCCATATAATAAGGATCAAGATCCCTGGCACGTCGCACAGAAATTTCTTCATGACAATAATCTCAGTCAATTTTTTTTAGATCAGGTACACATTTGGAAAAGTATTTATAAGTAATTTATATATAATACAATATTATTATATAATAGTTTATTTGATATGATAAATATAATTGTTTGCATTTCACTTGTTGCTATATATTAAGAGATATATTAAAAGATAAAATAATCAAATCTGAAAGAAATGAGATTAAATCATTCATGTATTTTATTTTAGGTTGCAAATTTCATAATAAAAAATTCTGAGCCAGCTCCAGTTTTGAATACTGGATCGCAATATGTAGATCCTTTTACAGGAGGAAATCGATACGTTCCTGGATCAGGATCATCGTCTAGTACGTCCGATAGTGCGCAATCATCCACATTTAGTTCTTCCAACACATGTACATCTCCCTCTTATATACCTCACACGAGATATTTAAAGTTAGAACAAGCAAATTTATCTGCTATCTTTGGTAATTAGGACTTGTTTGAGATAATTAGATATAATTTTGCATTTCTTGGCAATAAAATATTTATAAAATTGCAGAAAAATTACATGAATTAAATGCTAAACAAGAAAGTATATATAAAATACCAGAAGAAGAATTAGATGCTATAGAAAAGCTTACGAACAATCAAGTCTCTGAGGAAGTTAGGGCCAATGCTATTAGCATATTAAGAAATCTTTTAGATTGGCCGAATAACGCGGTGTTTCCAGCTCTCGATATAGCGAGACTCGCTGTACTTCACAAAGAAGTAAACAATCTATTTTGTACAGAAGAATTATTGCCAGTCATTCGGAGGCATATCAAAATCGATGCATTTCCGTCGAATCAAATGCTCACCTTCCGTCTGATAGCCAATATGTTTCAACACGAAAAAGGAGAAAAACTTTGTTTAGATTATAGAGATGAAATACTCGAATCTCTATTAGATCTACAATCCTTTGGAAATAAAAATAATCAGGTATGTTATATTAATTATTAAAATAATAATCGCGCAAATAACAAAATCTTATGACAAAGTTGTGTTGAATGAGAAAATAAACTTCAACAATAAGTTAAATTCTCATTCTATACATTCTATACAATAACATTTTGTTATATAAAAAAATGAAAATAGTATAAGTTAGACTGCAAAAAATTGAAATTGTTACAAATTGTTGATGTTATATTACAGGTTGCAATATCGACTTATATATTAAATCTGATCGTAGCGCTGAATAATTGTAATGATACACCTGGTAAAACGAGAGCTCTAAATGTATTATTTACTGTATTACCTCGTTTGAATGAATCCGAAGCAATGTTTAGAGCTCTAGTTGGACTAGGAACCTTATTGACCGCTACATCAGATCCCAGTGATCGTAATGAATTAATTAACGCTGTGCGACAATCTGAAACTACTTTGAATGTTCTTAGAACTTTGTCAGAAAGCACGAGCGATCTTAGTATCTCGAACAAAGTGGTAAATTGTTCCAAGCAGATTATCGATTTAATTATTTAATGCGTTTTTGAATGGTGAGACATTTTATTTTTAAGATTATAAAAATAATTAAAAGAGAGAAAAGATTGAAAAAATTACAATTAAATATAATTAATTACGCAAATGGATTAATGTAAAATAAGAAAGATTTTGTGATGCACTAATTAAATTATAAATTATATAATTTCAATAAACGCAACTAAAAACCTAAGATAAAATAAGTTTGCACATTTATACATGTTTTACAATTCAATTGCTCGATCTTAAAAGAAAAAGATAATAAATACATCTTTATATAATTAATATTTATCGTTTAGACGTACTATACCCTTCCATAGAATTCTCAAAAAAATATTTAGATTTACATAATGGATTATTACAATATTTATATTATTTTATATACATTCATAAAAAATACAATTGTCTCTTTAGTACATGTTTATATAGTACATGTTTTTTAAAACATATTTTTCTATATTTTTCACGTTCAGGATGTGTACAGCAATTTATTGATTGAACTCACGTAATTGAAGTTTTAAATTGATGTATTAACAATTTATTTATTTGTGCTCAATCTGGAATTATTCGTTACAATTGACCAAGTGTTGAAATGACATTTTACGAGCGTTATTCGACATATATATTGACTGTTTTGGGATTAAGATAAAATGATATATATTTAATGCTTTTACGTATTTTTTAATTTCATTTTGTCGTAGAGCATACATAAATATTCCTTAGTAAATGAACATGTTGTTAAGAGATACATAATATATATTTTGTATATATATTGATAACGCAAAATTCGAAGGAATAGTTTTCTCAGATTTTGTATCGGAAATACGAAAATTTTATATCGAAAATACAAAAATGAATTAACAAGTTTACGATACAAAAAAAAAATTAAAACGACTCTCTCTTTTTCTGTTACACGTCCAGATAACGGAAACTGAAAGAATTATTATCGTGGCAGAGAAAGAAATATAATGTACTTACATATAAATGTATATAATGCATATTTAATTTTACATTGTCAGATTTGGAAAACAAGAGACGAAGTTATCTGCATGGAATGTAAATGACCTGCTTAAGTGACAATCGATTACTTGTAGTTTAAGTAAGATAACTTGTATTTCTAATGAAAATCAATTAAAATATATACAACGACGAATATAAAATAATAATTTATATAATATACATATATAATATTTGATTAAATTTCTCGGGCACACGCACCCAGTAAACGTACAACAGACAACAGTGTAATAGTAGAATATTGTTATTACATTAACGTCAATATATATTTCCTTAATTACATATCAATTTACTCTCGCAATAGCCAAGAGCTATTAATTAACTCTTGCAGTTAATTATTACACCAAAAATAACATTCATTTGTATACACTCATATTAACTTCAATTATGCTCAATGAACGATACATACAGTAATAGATGAAAGATAGTTACATTGTCAGGCCATTCTGGCTCGGGAATGTGAATGCATTTCTTTTGCTTTTTTTTTTTTTACAAAAATAACTTTCAATATATATCTGAGATCTGTAAGATAATAGAAACAGTGCTGATTCGTACAATTCAGAATCCAATTTAACATTTAAGTTATTACTAGCAGTACATAGCTAGATGCGTTTTCATCATGAATGCACAGGCCCAACGTCATCACGTAGAAAAGTATCTATGTAAAAAATCCGAAGGATTAATGTTGCTCTCTGATGTCAGCAAAAATATAACGTGCAGGAACCATTATCTTTCAGATTTCTGTATGTAACAGTGACGACGGAGTCTATTTGACAATAAAAACGATTTCCGATATTTGGAGGCGTTACTTTAACAGTAACATTTATTTCTTCAATAAAAAAATATTAAAACGGAATTAATGAAAATTATAACAATGGACATTTATATATAAATACATTAATAAGTTAACTATAATGAAATATATGAGAAAGCTATAAATATCTACATATGATTATAGTGCTTTCGCATTGGAAATTTTGGCCAAGAGCTCTTTTCAATAGAAAATGTTAAGAAATACTTTTACAAAATACAATCTTTAAAAAAAACTGAACACTTACCTATGACAGATATTTTTAAAGCTAAACATGCTTACTAATAGTAATAGTAATAGTATACTAATTGACTAAAATTTCCTCTTAATTTTTTGGTGATTTCTCTTCATAATTTCGCATTTTGAATTAATAAAAAAATGAAATTTTAAAGTAACGCCTTCATACGCATATCATTCCGAGTGACTTGGACGCAAATTCTCCTAACTCTGTTGAAACCAGTGACGGGACTGCTTTTGCTCGCGAGCAGGAGAGATTCGGAATGCCCTACAGAAATGCACTGATTCCTAAGATGTGTCCTCCCTTAAACTTAAGTTACTGGCATATGTACCTGAGGCGACGTGCATATACCTTTCGCATAGAATGCATTGAGGCGATTATTCTTGACGAGATAAGTCACTCCAGTGTGTCGAAAAACTACATCGAAAATTACTCACAATCTCAAGTTTTACTTTTTACACAAACTACTGGTTGAGTAGAAGCTCAGAGACGAATTTAAGAATCACTTGAACGGAATTCTGGGCCTTTATTCGAGCCTCTTTGGAAATGTTAGTTTCTGAAAGAAAATATCAGCGCTTTTTTAGTAACATCGTTTATGCGAACATTGCGAATAAATTATTGATCTTTTTCGTTCGCGTTAAAACTTAAATTCGCCCCCGTATATACAATATCTTTCGTAATTTTGTACCACAAAACTTAGCATACTAAGCGGTGATGTTTATCTTCGACTACTCGTGATTGCCTGGTGGGAACTCGTCGTTTAGAGATTACTTCGCGCATGAAATATCGCTTGCGGTAAAATAAACACAGCCTCATTAATTGAAGGATTTGGAGGAAGAAGTATTAAAATATATATATGTATGTATACATCATATATATATATATATATATGTCCTAGAGTTCTCTTGAGGTATGGCGGTATGCGTTATGTTATACCTCGCGAGTACAAGTGCTTGAATAGGGCAGTATGCGACATATCTCGCATACTGTTTAAAATCATATGCGCTAAAGGTTCCTCAAAACTTGGAAGCATAACATCAGAATGTACAATTACAATTACGCGACTGTTGCACGATAAGAAATTATGCGATCTCGTTTACAAAATACTTTCAATGTCCTTTGCTGCCACAACAATTCAGAAAAGAGCATTATAAACTTCGCTTCTTCCTTTTTTTACAGAAGGGCATCAACAGTCATATCATTTACTCTCTCCCTAAGTCACAACGCAACTGCATCGTGATTTCGACGGCGTAACATAAAGTGCCCAATCTTCGTGATCGAAAAATTTTAAAATAGACAAGCATCGTCGCTGCGAAAATACATCGAAGCATATTAGTATTGAACGCGTATGCTGAAAAGCTAATCGCCTAACGAAGAGATAATTTCTTCCTAATTGAAGATACATATTTCTCTTTTCACAAATATTAATCCCCTCATTCCTAAATTATTTCTAAATTTTGGCAAAGATATTTGTATATTTTTTTTTTTTTTTCATTATATTGAACAACACTGAGCACATAATACTAGAAAATTCGTATTTAATCGCTTAAGAATTACGTTATAAATTCTTGATCCTTTGCAATACAGTTACATTGAGTATTGAGTATGCAGTATGCATGCGCGTCCTTAGAAACTAATCTTTTTAAAATTCAATTTTAAAAAAAATTTAAATAATTTATATATCCTCAATAAACTATGCAGCTATAGTAGGAATGAGAGGCTCGACGAAAAGAAAGACGACAAATTACGGCAGGAAAGTGCCGGCGCGGTAACTAACTCTTTGAATGCCCCTAGAAGCTGTATCTCGGCACTCGCCGAACGCGTCAGTATCCCATTCTATTTGAAGATACTCCGCGGATGGAGAAGGCGGATTTCAACGCTCATCTCTCGCGTGAACATCAGAATGGTAAAACGCGTTATCGTTACCTTTATTCAGAATTTTTCTAAGATGACGCATATGCCAGGGGACCTAGAATTTGTACTCGGTCCCCCCAAATTCGTTTCATTCAGCCGGTGTACTTGACGCCCACCTGTCGAACTCGATTCCTGAATCGGGGCTGAGTCCTAAGTCGAGAGGGCTCAAGAAGCTGGGCGCTGGACAATTGCAGGGTCCATTTGGCCGGCACGCTCCGATGCACCTCTGCTCGTTACTCTTGTTTTGTCTGTCTCCTCCTCGATCTCTCAATTCCTGCTCGAAGCTGTGCAACTGCTCCATAAAGTGAAAATTCGGTGCGACATTGGACTTTCTACTACGTACTAAATTAAAAGCGTCATTCAGGCTGAGGCTGCACTTGTGCATGATATAAGCCACGGTGATCGTGACGGACCGAGAAATTCCGGCCAAACAGTGTACCAATACTCCCTTGTCTGAACTCCGTGCCTCCTCTGAAAAATAGATAACAAATCGCAATTTTAATTCTATTATCAATTTAAACAATTACTATATTGATAAATATTTAATATTTATTTACTATACTTCACGGATTTTTCTAATTACACTGAAGATACAAAATGTGCACGAGCTATAAGCTTATTTTATAATAATTTTTCAAAATGCATAAGGCAAAACATCGTTTCTTAAATTAGCTGATATTAGAGATTGAACGGCGAATTCGAATATTAATTTTGTTAAGATATTGAGATGTATTATTGCTTAAACTATTAATGAAGATTAAAAATGGAAGATATTAATTAGCAATTACGTTACATTATTATTATATTCAATGCTCAAGAAAATTGCGATAAAAATGCTAAAGGAAACTATGCATATCATGACGAATTTGCCCAAATGGCGCCAACAAAGAAAAGTCGGATCGCCAATACTAAAATATGTTGGGACAGTCAAAAGTGCCAGACCGGCTCAATAGCAATGCCAAGCCTCGCCATTCAGACTTAAGTATAGCTCTCGGCCTAACCGGACATCCGTTGTTTAATTGTCTAGCGCGGCTTGCCCACCACGTGGGAAAGTTTCTATTTAGGCGAACCTATTTATAAGAATGCCCCTTTCAGAAGCTGCGCGGGGACTTTCTTAAACAGGAAATCCTGTTTAAGAAGCAGTCCGAACAAGATTTTAACGCGGAAAAAGCTTCGGCGCAATAAATAAAGCTCACGTCATTCGGCCATTCTACAGGCACATATATACGAAACGTGTGTGAACCGTAAGTCAAAAATTTTACGTTAAAAAAAAAATCTTTTCTTATCAAAATGAATGATATACAAAATATCTCACTTGTATGTATTCTAATGTTAACACGACGGTTTACCGTTCATTTAAGATATATTGAAATATCAAATCGATTGCAAAAAATTTCTTTTTATTTTTGCGAAAAATTCTTTTACATATATTTTATAAAACAAATTTAATTTATAAACACAAAGATGCTTACAAGAAATAATTTGTTTTAAAAAGAATATATGTATATTGAATTTTATAAAATGTAAAATTGCCTACGGTAAAAGCATTTTTATTTTTTACTCGAATTTATGATTGTGATTTTCAATAGAGGATACCTCGTACCTCGTACATCGATATGCTGTCACTCACCTATAAATTGAATTGCCTGCGGGAAGAAACTCGCCAAATTCTGACTCCAGTGATCGCTTATCGGTATTTGCATGTATTTTATTGAGCCGGCACTTTCAAACACATTTGGTAAATCCGGTGTCACATTGAGTATGTATTGTATCCTGTGTCGCGCTAAAGCCTCGCGATCCTCGCTATTAGCCGCATTACCGAGATACAAATGAGGTAAAATTTCCACCGGAAAGTCTTTATCTTCCTCCGGGCCTGGAATGTACAAACACGAATTTACCGTTTATCATTATGTTATATTTTCTATTGCCCTATTATTATTATTATACGCGTCTTATCTACTTGACAAAGATGTTTTATTTTATACGTTTTTAGATGTTATATGTTTTATTTTTTTTTCATGAGATTATTCATTGATTATCGCTGTATTATATTGTTTTTTCACTGATATAAATTCTTGTTGTTCTCGTAAACTAAAGCAGATACATTGAGATTGTCCGCTCACCAATTGAATCGCACGTGCTGTCACTATCAGAATCTGAATAAGATCTGATTGGTGGAGTAGATATCCGAAGGGATCTAAGGCCCATCAATTCACCATCGTTATTGTCCTGACTTGGATCACACTCACTACTGGCTTGACTACCTTCGCACCATTCCGGATATTTATCTTTAAATGCTTCGAAACCACCTACAAATGACAATTAAAAGTTTTTGAGACCAGCGAAAATCTATCTAGAGTAGTCAAAAATTTTCTATTATAAAATTTAGAATGTACGGTACATAATAATTTTATAAAAAAATCAATATTTTCAAATTCAACAGCTTGTTAAATTTTCTCGAAAGTTATTATAAATCGAGTTACGAATTACATGTCTCGGCGTAGAATAATATTAAAAAAAAAAAAAATTAATAATCACACAAAAATACATTTATAACTCTTCATTATTTTCATTATGTATTTTTACTTTTTAAAATGCTTGCCAGCAAGATTATAACATAAAATAGACTTTTTTTTCATTCATTATTAATACATTCGCAATCAGTAAATTTCCTATGCCAAATAAAATACTGAATGGCTGAATGGTTTTATCTAAAGCCTGATAAAGACAGAGTATAGAATTAAGTGTCTGGTTCTACTGGAATGCCTCCCACATAAATCAATATTTCATTCACAACCAGTCTCTATGCTTCGGCTGTTATTTCTGAAAGCCTTTCTACACCACAATTATCATTGCTGTCCGTCGTACACATATGTATGTGACAGAAAAATAATGTAAATGCAGAGTTATAATTAGCAATTATTGTGCGATGATTAATAATTAAATTTAGAAATCTTTGCTAAAGTGACATATATATTAATTATATTGTTTATATAATAGTATTTTTATAATTCATATTTTTCATAATATTTCATTTTCATAATATTTTTATTAACAGTAACTTATTAATTATTTAAATATTGATGTAAATTTATATATTTGGATGTCTTAAATTTATAATTTGCACACAATTAAAAAATAGAACAAAAAGGTATTCTAGTTTCAATTATAAATACAAGCTTCAATTGTCAAAGTAACAATAAATGAATAAGAGCTTTAATTATCAAATTAAATAGATATAAGCTTCAATTGCCAAATTAAATGGACACAAGTTTCAATTGTAAAACTAACAATAAATGGATATAAACCTTAATTGCCAAATTAAATGGATACAAGTTTCAATTATCAAATTAACAATAAATGAATGTAAGCTTTAATTGTCAAATTAAATATATAGAAGTTTTAGTTGTCAAACTAAATGGATTCAAGTTTCAATTGTAAAATTAATAAACAATAAATGACTATAAGTTTTAATTGTCACATTAAATAGATATAAGCTTTAGTTGTCAAATTAAATGGATAAAAAAATTTTAATTGTCAAACCATAATCTTGAAAATGAGACTCGAATTACAGTGAATTGTTTGACGTTGGAATAAAAAAAATTGATCTCTCTCTCACCGTTTAAAGTGGCAACATTTCCTCCACTGCTCTTGAGCCTCCGGTTCAAAACTTGTATCGTTTCACTCTGATGACCCGCAGAATCCGCAGAATCCCCGATTAATATAAATGTTCCTCTTCTGTTTTCATCCCCGCACAAAAACATCTCCACTCTGTTTCTCAGATCTAAGCACCGTATCGTGGACAAGAGGTCCACTTTACCAGCAGCCAATCTTCGCAGGATGATACTAGGTATGGTCAGAGGTACCGAACCTCTTATGTGAGCATCCGAGAAATCAGAGTGTGCCCTGCAGTCCAGAATAAGAAGCTTGTCGCGACCATTCTGCGATCTCAGCTCTTTGAACAGCCATTCCGGACCCAGAAGATTCTCTTCCATTGCACTATCAGGCATCTTGAGAGTCTCTCGCTTTTGTACTCTTGCACACTTTTGTATATTCTATGGCCTTCCTACGTGTCTCCTCCGAAAACAAACAGCACTTTCGAGATGCAACGATTTTCTGAAATCACACCGAGTTTCTTCCACAAAAATAAATTCTCGAGTCACCGAAGTATTATAGAGAAGCGATCGTTATCGCGCGCACGGCACTTGGCGATAAACAATAAACAACAGAACTGTCAAAGCGTTGTTATCCTGTCAAGACGACCTTTTCGACGGTTCGTCATCGCTCGAGAGGCTTCCAACTTCATCGACTAGCGTGATACATCGGCTCCGGTGATACGCCCAACGCGTCGGCACCGGGGAACGCGTCGTCGGTCCCCGTCAACGCGCGTTCTCCACTATGGTAACGAGCAGAACGAGCGCGTGTTATCCGTGGCGAGTGCGTGTGGTGCGTGCACGCGTCGTCCCAGTACAGGCGTCTCCCGCCTATTAATATTTACTAGATATGATATATGCGAAATGGCACTTCGAGTCGAGTGGCGGAACACGTTCCCCGGATGTTCCATCCGGAGAACGATCGCGCGTTCACCCGTCGACGACGCGATCCGACGTATTCTCACGCGCTACCATCATTTCCTGCGATACTACTACGTCGTGCTGCGTATGCTACTCTGCCTCCACCTCTTGCCTCCCCACTGCTGCTGCCACCACTGCCACCACCGCCACCACCGCCGCCACCTCTGCCACCGTCGCCGTCGCCGTCGCCGTCGCCGCCGCCGCCGCTGCCGCCGCCGCCGCCGCCGTCGTCGTCGTCGCTCTCTGTGCCGCTGCCGTTGCCGCCGCCAGATCGTCCCGGTTATCGATCCCCTCGTGAACAACGCGTCCAATTAACGGCACGGCTGTGGAATGTTTACGCTCGCCATTCGGGAAATGCATGTCCGACCGTTCGCGATCGCCGCGCTCTTACTCCACCACGCGCGCACCGAGCCTCGGCGTCGCGCGAACTCCGCGGGCTCCGTCGTCGTCTCGGCGCGCGACGAGAGGCGATGGCTCCATCCTTGTCGCGCGCGTTCATTCGCGCGCGCACTCCACGACCCGCGTTCGCTCCCGCCTCCTCACCGCGCCGCCCGTCCTCGCCCCCACCTTCTCGAGCGTGGGTTCGCCGTCGCGCGCGCAAATGCTGGACCGCGTACGCGCTCGTCCGATCGGATCGGTTTTACCGCGTGCCGACGTCCGTTTCCCGTCCTTTTCTTTATCCCACGTCACGACGTCCTGTCAGCATCGCGCTGCGATTCGGAATTCCTTGTCCGTCGACGAAGAGAGATGTGGAGGCTTCCGAACGACGCGAGGAATGTCACGAAACTCCAATCTGTCGTCCTCTTCCACGCCTTGTCCTCTTCTCTTATCTTCTTTCTTTCTATCTCTTTCTATCACACACTCTCGTTTTCTTTTTCCATTTTCACGGAATTCTACTCCTATCGCGCTCACGCAACAGACGCAGGCCACACCTTACTCTCGAACGTCCGCTCGTCGAAGAATGGAGCAACGACGCTCGGTACGTCGCGCGCAGGGGAGAGACGCGGCTGCCGTGCGACGTGATTCGCCATGGGTCACGTGAGCGCGCGCGGCCGGCCAATCGCCGCGCGGGCTGACGTCAGTTCATTGACAAAAGATGTTTTCATTAACGAGGCGTGGGTAGTGGTTGGGTCGGGGGTCGGTGCTGACTGAGCCGTCGTTGAAGCGCAGCCGGAATGGCCGGAGCGGCGATGAAGGGGTATGGCAGAGACGGAATGGAGCACCGCACGTTACACGCGCACGCTCTCTCACGCGTGCGTGGGCGCGTATTATCACGACCGCGTGAGGAAGAGAGAAACGGAGAGGGAGAGAGAGAGAGAGAGAGAGAAAGAGAGAAAGGGATCCCGCGCCGTATCGACATGCACGCATACTGGCGTGCACGTGCTGCTACTCGCCAGCAGGGCCGAACATCGGCGATCCCGTCACCCTACATAGCTAGCTTAGTTCCTTCTCGATCCTACTTCTGCCTCCCGTCTCTCTCACGATCGAATCAATATCTCCACTTTTCTCTCCTGTTATCTATTTACCACGTATATACGTACAATGTCTATAATGAACTCTTCCGTTACGCTCGAATTGTCGAACGTGCCTGACTTCTCGCGCGACTGTATCCAATTGTCGCAACCTGTTCTGACTAGAATGTTACTGGAGGTCTAGTCATCATGAGTAGCGATTATTAGCAGTAATATTTATTATGCATCTGTCTCCGATTGATAAGTCATGTTATCGCAGTTGCGTAATGATATCGACGTTTCCGAAGACTGCTTCAGGCCGTACGTAGCATTAAGCATTTTACTAATGATTTCCCAGATACACAACGAAACAATGACCTCCCTCCTTCGTGGGATCAGTTCCGGCTTCGTAGAAACGCGTAACATGAGTCTGATGTAAATCCGCACATTGATGTTGAGTACAGATGTTAAAAGCGCCAGGATTACATTACAATAATTACAGGAAGTACAGCGACTAGTAGAGAATTCGAGAACAGAAATCCAGGATGAAAAGGGGAAAAATATATTTTCGTTTAGAGATTGGAAAAGAAGTTTCTAAAATGAAAAGAATTATCTTGATATCTTTTGTCGTTTGAAAACTTGAGCAAACAGTGACATCACGATCTATATATACAGATATTAAAAGTGCAAACTGCAGAAAATATATTGATATTATGTTTATAATATCGAGTGACGCCAGAGAGCTTGACGGTATAAACAGTCCATTAATTCTACATGTTGAATTATTAATTGAAATGTATTGCAATCACAATACATTACCATTTATTTTCTTTGATAGACGAGCCTGAGACAATGTCGTAAATTACCAGTGGAGCAAAAAATTATAAAAATAATTCGTTTCATTTTCAAGTTTATTCTTCGTTAAATTACATTTGCGAAGTTTAGTAATAAGAACGATATAAAAACGAAAAGTAAAACTACAGTTTGAGAACTACACAAAGATCGCTCATTGTGAACACAAGTGACTGTAATCAAATAAACTGTAAGTGACTGTAATCATTATAAAAGAAAATATTTTTTAACGAATGACGTTTTAAAAACGTGGATGAAATCTCAATCTCTAATACAATTTTAGACGAGTTTTCACGAACTCTCGACTCGAGATACGATTAGTGAGGCATTAAGAATTAAGATTTCAAGAATTCTCCAACGGAGAATAGGGCGGATAAATAGAACGTTCCAATTAAATTTCGATAAAGGAAGGATCGTTTCAATTTTCAACGAGAATTTGCCAAAACAACGCGCCGACATTTCGTCGGGCATTCAGTTACATATACGATGACGACGACAGTCGTCGAAGGGCTTGAAAACGCGAAGTTACTCGCGGGAGGACGCGATGGCAAAACGTGCCATCGAGCGATACGGCCTTGGCCCTTGCCGTTTACGCGAAGCCCGTCCTCGGCCTCGCCCGTTCATCGCGTTCGGCTCGGCTCGGCTCGGCTCGGCTCGCTCGTTTGTTCTCTTTCACCCTGGCAGGAGGGGACGACAGCCTATCAGACGACTGTGCCAGGCGTAGGTCGGCATTCCATTCATTTGGGCGGCTGTCGTTGAAGATTTTCGCGTCGATCACACAGCCGCCGCCGCCGCCGCCGCTTTACCGTGCCTAAGTGCGCGCGCGCACCCTACCCTGCGAGGGTGAAGGACGGGAAGGGACGTTGAGGATGGGAAATGGGACAGAGAACGAAAGAGGAGATTGATACGAGGACGAGAGGAGGCAAAGAAAGAAGGGAAAGGGCCGCGGGCGTCTGTGACCTTCCGCGGGTATCCGACGCGTGCTGACGAATTGGATTCAATCCGCGTGGGTGCCGGGTAAGGTGAGCACCCGGCCGTTCTTCCGTGCGCGCGCGTCCCTCTCGCTCGCCCTAACGCTCAATAACGCTCGGGTGGCTGGCGGAAGGCTTTAACATTAAAGCAGAAGAAGGAAGCTGCCTGCCGGCCGCCCAGCCGAGAAAGCTCCAATCCGATTTTCTTGATATCGATTTCCGGCGTGATCGTCTCGCCGAGGCTGACTCATCCGTCTCTTTATGTGGAAAAAAAAACAGCAGGCGACAGGACAGAGATACGTGATGTGCGTGATTCTTGCTTTTTATAAGGGAAAAAGAAAGAAGAGTCTCCTCGATGCGATCTATATAAATTATTTCTAGCTCATTCGTAATTAAATTTCTATTTCTATTAGATATGCAAATTAATTCGATGTCTTTAGATTTCTATTAAAATAAGTGTTTGAAATTCGGTTTGTCGGAAAGTGGATCAAAATTGTGGAAAATAATGGAGATAACCCGGTTCATTATTTGATTCATCAATAAAGTTTGAATTTTATAAAAAAAAAAAGACATCATGAATTAATTTATATATCTAATACATTAGAAACCGATTAAAGATGAACTCGTGTTGATAATGAACATCTCACAGTTTTGTCCTCTTTTATACAATCGAAACTCCGCAGTTTTTTTACGACCAAAAAAAAAAAAAAACAAGACATACATCGATAGAATTTTTCATATTTCGCATTGCAATTTTAGTCCCTTGGGAATTTGCCAGGAATTCCGTGTATGACATACGACGCGTTTCGAAATTTCGCCATCAGACACAAACGTGCAGATACAAACGAATTTGTATCTTGACACAAATCTAGCTAGATAGAAATGTCAAATATCGAGAAACGTGAACGTCATACAAAGGTACATGGGTATACAACAGACTTGTGCATCTCTAGTAATGTTCTCTCGTAATAATGTTCAGTGCGTTTTGATGCATCACAATGAAATGCGTGGGAACGGCGCAGGAATCCTAGATGGAAATAACAGCGCAACATGGCTAATTGTGAGACACGTAGACGATTATTGTCCTTCGTACCTGCATACTGCATACTGTCTCTCGCCAGTTTCCTACGCCAGCCATTGCGAAACTCGCAATTAAAAATTGACGGAAGAGATCGGACGTGGGCGAGTCGCCTCTATTGGTGCGCGGCGAAAGGTCTTGCACGATGAATTAGTAACTAATCTCATTGGAGAGTGGCGGTGCAAAATTCATGTCAGCTCGCTCGAATGTCTCTAAAGATGATTCCGGGAAATTATGTTATTTGATTATACAATATAATTTATACATTCAACGGTGTTACGGATTTAACTTGCGCGCGACCGACGTCGATGATGCATTTCTAAGGACACGGAGTCCGCTGGTGGGACGACAAAATCCAGCGCTTTTACACGCGACAGAGTAGTTTTTGCATTAATATTTTCCATTAAAACGAACCAGAGGTTCGTCAGAATTTTATTAAATATTGTGGCTACGTCACGGCGAACGCCTACACGGATTATCCCCGCGATGTAAAGCTATCAGAAAAACAGAACTTCAGGGCACAGTATTTTTAGCGCATTTTCACGTATTGATTTCTTTTTGTAATCAAGTAACAAAGAGGCACCGCGAAGAAGGGTTACTCGAAAGAACGTTAACTGCTGAGGTAATAAAAAAGATAAGATGGCATCGTAAAAATTATACGATCGACAAGCAGCTCGCTTCTTTCCGTCCAGAACGTAAGGCGGGATATTATGGCGTCTATCGTCCCATGATATTTTTAGGCGTAACGAATTCGGGACTCGATAACGAAAAGACAACAAGGCACTTCTTCTGGTACGTCCTCGAACACTCGTGACGTGTACATCCGCCATAGCGATACGAGATACAATGACACGGCATCATATCTCAATCGTGACCTTTCCGAAAATAAAGTATTCTCACTTGCTATCACTCGCTAGGCAGGCGTCAAGCTTGGGAATAGCATTCTATTCGTACGTCGATGTAGATCTTGACGTGCCACGTGGGCGTAGCAAATGTAGGGATTGGGCTATTGCGCCCCAATTGCTAAATTGCATTAGTTGGAATCAAATGGATGGATTTTGTGAAAATTGACAGCGATTTCTGGGAAAGTTCCGCGAATAATTCGCATGCGTTTGTAAAAATATTCACTCCTGTACTCTCGAGAAGAGCGATTGCAATTAAAATTATCGATCGGAGAGTAATTTATTCATACGACAACTAGAATCATTCTCTTTGTGATGTCGTTTCCGTTTTTTGAACGACATTTCGCAGTTAGTCTGCTAATAGGTCAAGCAGATATTTATAAGTTTGATTTTTACGGCAAAGGGCATATTATAGATCTAAAAACGGTGCTTTGCTGAATCGTAATTAGTCCGATGTAGATAATCAACGTTGAAATTGAAGCAATCAGATCAAGGATTTCCGTTTTTGTCAATATTTTTTCATGAGAAAGAACACACCAAACGATTTTTCGTTTTACTTACACACAAACTTGTTATCTCGTAGATTAAGATAAAGATATTAGTTTCGAATCTCATATAAAGATAAAAATTTATATTTTCGTCCAGAAAACTGGGAAATATAAATTAAAATACGTAATTAATTTAAAAAATATTTTATGAACGATTTTATACGATTTAATTATTTTATATTTTTAAATTTTAATTAAGTAAAATGATCTATAACCAGAACTTAGTATTAATTACGGATCAGCTTTCAAAAATACTTAATCGTCTTTTGAAAGTATCATGACATTTTATGAGAGAATAATAATCTAATTGCTCTTATATACCATAATATAACTAAGAAAATTATAAGTAGTGATCTGTATCAGATTTCGGATTTCAAAAAAATGAATTAGATATTATAGATGCAGACTTCTGCGTGTAAAATATTCACGTTTATTTTTAAATAATTATAGAGAAATGGAAAGTTTGAAATCGGAATAATTAATGGAAATTTATCTTTTCTAATAATATTTATTACTCTTTCTAAATCTTTCGTATATTTTCGTATATTTTCCATCTAAACAATCATTTTTGTGTATTTATAAGTATTTGTGTATTTGTATGTCTTTCAATCGCATTTGTATATTTAATTATTTCATAGTAATTCTCTAATATGCTCACTGAAAGATTTATCAATTTTATCAATCGCGTAATACATAATTAGATAGTCTATTGACTTTAAAATTAAATCACGCGTAAACCGATGTGTTTGCGATGCTGCAATCAAACACGCGCGTTGCGTAGTAGAGTTCATTTTCACGAAGCTGTTGCTTTCCCTTATTATCATCGTAAAATGGCAAGCCGGTAGACGTTAAACCTAATTAAGCAGTAACGCTACTATCACAAAGAAGAAAACGTATTACGTGAGATAAACGAGTTTTCACATAGAAGGATGAAATAGATATATAACAGCGAAACGTCTTTTTTAATATAAAAGTAATTATTATTTTCGTATTATATATCATATTTTTTCGAAGAAAACAATTTCGAGTTTACAATTGCAAGTTTACAGAATTATTAGTATCTCCAGGATTGTAGGAGGCTTAAATTTAAAACACTTAAGTGTTTTTATTTAAGAGATGAAAATTATATAATCCTTCCTCAAAGTTAATGTTGGTCTTTTGATTTAGTTATTAAATAATTAGACTAAATCTAAGATCTAAAATAAAATTTCTCATTTCAGCAACGGTCAAATAAAGATCCTCTCTTGGATTCTCAACAAATCATCACGCTATACAATTCTCCGAGGTATAATTCGCAAATTATCCAATCTAATATTATCAATCCATTTCTGTCGCTCGGATTTATTTCTACTTCTTTATTAACTGCTCGTTAATAAATCCGGTTTATCGATTATTTATTTAAACAAATTATTAGAATATCATCCAAATGTCGTTGCACGTATGCACGCTTATCCGAGGCAGGAAGGATGTTCGGGATATATAAAAAGCAGCGGCGATTTATAAATAGGGTGTAAAATGCAGCCCACAATGTCGCTTTACGTCACGAAAGGAAAATCGCGCGTCAATTCCGCGATCGGGAATAGCGAGATAAACGTACGTAACGAAAGGAAAGTCGCGCGCGGAGAGACGCGGAGAGATGCATCACGTTGCAGGTGCCGATTACGACGGACAATATGCGTACGGCGGGTTGACGTAAGAGCCTGCCTGCTGACGACCTTAACAGGTGTGCACACACTTAACGGGCATGATCATTATTTTCGCGATACGGTCGCGGGGTCACGCGGGGTGTTACTCAATCGCGACCCCGCCAGTAATTCCGCGAGCGCTGCGGCACAAACACAACGGACAAGCACGCGTTTTTGCATTTTTTTTTTTCTCGCAGCCCTAGAACACTACTGATGGAGGATGCTACGTGGGCAGTTACACGCGCGCACACGGTCAACTGACAATAGAATATAAAAATACACGAGATGCACGAGACGCGAGAGAGTAAGGTACGAGATACAATATCGCGGAGACACACGCGATAAGATAATAACCGCAGGAAATAACTAATTACAAAGAACACGTGACTAAAAGATAATATATATATATATATATATATATATATATATATATATATATATATGTATATATATGCGTGGTCGCGTTACGCAATACTGTAAAAATTATATACTCGCGCGCTTCTTTTTTTGTGTCTGTTTCGTATGTTCGATCCAGCAATCATTTTTCATGGCCTTCGCGCGCTTGAAATTCATGCACTCGCGGGGGTAACAAAAATAATGAGACAACGAATATCCTTGACGCTTCCATTTTTAGTTTAAATTAATTTCTTTATTCTATCCACTTTATTCGAATTATTTTTCTTCTAAAGTAGCATATATATTTAGAAAAAATATAAAAATTGAAGAGATTTTTTTGTGTAACTTTTTTGTTCTTTAATAATTCTATGTACTCTGCTTTGAAATTTTTTTATCATTTTGATATTTGCCGATTTTAATTTTACAAAATGTCACTGTTTTTACTATTATCATATTGTTTATTTTAATCTCGCAATTATTTAAATATTGCTTTAAACTTCATAAATACCCCTCTCATTTAACAATAATTCGATAAATTCCAATTAGAATTTTCCTCCATAAATATTCAATGTGTGTATTTGCCTGTTTTGTACTTAATGCAGAAATCTAATTTTGGCTTTTATTTGTTTGACATGATACTGATCTTCGCAATAATAAATTCAACGCTCGCGTAATATTTAATCGTCCGACAACAATCGCCCCCCAATTCCCGCTGACTCACGTCACTTGTTTACATGGTCTATATTAATTAATTATGTCGCGGAATTAATTTCTTCGTCACCGAGCTTGACCCTCGGGCGACGTTAATTAACAAAGATTAGTCGAAGACTTAATCGCGAATGCTCCCGAGAACCTTCTATCTACCGTGTAGCGAACAGATAGCGCATAGGAACGTGCAAAGTCGGTATGGAAGCTATAACTGGTTTTCATAATTTATTACAATTCCCCCTTACGTGTCCCGCGCTCTCGGATCCTCGTCTTTCATTCATCGTCGTAAAGAAACGTAATGTAACTAGGAGGAATTATTGGCCTACGACGCGTCTCACGGCCGGGCGCGTGCGCGCGCGAGTTGCAAGTAGGATAGTAGTATTTCTACTCGTGAGTCCATTCAGACATTTCCGTCGACCCAATCTACCGTTACATTCTACGAATCGGAAACGTCGGCGATAAAGCGCCCGGTATATGTGTGGTTTTCTTTTATTGACTCACGCCTCGCGCCTCATTGGATATCGACGCGACGCTCACGCGGCGAAGACGATATGAGGCCCCCCCTCTCTCTCTCTCTCTCTCTCGTAGGACAGCATATGGCAACGTGAGGATTCATTTTACGGACCATTTGCCCGATCTCGCACGGTCCGTCCGGATCCCTCGCATTACGCACAGAGACTTGGCGTATATGTATTTTTAAACCATGATCTCAGTGCGCGAACGTCGCCGTTTAATCGCGTGATACTGACCCGCCGTAACGTGCTACCGTGGCAAAGAACCATCTGTTACAGATAATTTGCTAAGGTCGTTCGTATGCAAAATGGAAAAGTGAAAGATTAAAACGCGTTGCAGAACATAAGAGATACATAGGAGATAAAGAAATCCGAAAGGTTGATTTTCAACGGTCTTTCTGAAAAACTCGAGAAAATTCAAGCTCAAAGTCAAGGAGACTAGAAATTAAACAAAGTCGTGGAAATTAAATTTACATATTACTTGAGGAACTTTGAGATTAACTTAAAAAAGTTAATCTCAAAATAATTTAATCTAGCGAAAATGAGTTTAACTTTGACTGATGACTGGTGCCGCGTTAAATTTTACTTTCAGATTGTCTAAATATTGTAAACTGCGATTAAAAGTTTATTATTGGTAAACGTAAAAGCAGCTAAAAATTTTTTTATTGTGATATGCATGACGTGAACCGCTCAATAATCTATACAATTGTTTAAATGCAGTTTTTTTCTATTACAATACTTGAATATAAAAATATACAGATATGCATAGATATTTTTTTATAGATTGTCGCAGTTATTTTGAAAAACTTTGCAAAAAAATATTTTTAAATTATTGCCATTATATGAGCTGATTAAATATAAATATATAAATTATCTTTATCTAGAAAGAAAAAAATCGAACGTGAATAATTAATGGCGACGTGTCAGAGAATTCAATACAGATTTTAGCAACATGTTTTTAACATGAGATCTGTATTTGGTGCTCGAGACGAATTGTTCAAGGAAGCGAAACATCCGCAGGAAACGTTTCAATTGCCTGAGTCAAAACTATTCTGAAGTTTCAACATTTCCATGAGCCGGAAATTACGAATGTGTATAATCTTGTAGACAGGGTCCATGATGTGAAATACAGACAAAATGAATTCTTCTTTGCATTAAAATCTATTGAAAATAGAAGCAAATTGGGAGAAAAATTAGAAGCGAAGCTTTTGGAATTACGTCACCCCTTACTACTTTTAAATAATTTCTTAATTGGACATATCTCATTGTCGTTTATAAGAAAGTAATTTTATTAAATTTCTTTTAACTTTAAATATACCGTTTTATCGCTGCAAATTTAATTAGCAGCGCAAGTCATTTGGAACACAATTATGTCTTTCGAGTTTCGCGAATCGTTTTGTTATAAGAACAAGCACAAGGCTCTTCACTGCAATCTTTATGGTCTGAAATTACTATACACTTGGGTTTAGAAGTTAAATTTTTTTTTCTCTAATATACAAAGCTTGGAAAAAGACGCAGCGCGTCGATGGCGATTCGCGATATCTATTTTTGCTCATGAGTTGCCGTAGTGGAAAACAAGGTCGTTAACCCGGGCTACGAGTACTTGTGGATCGATATAATCCGTGCAAGAAAATGAATTTATTATACACAAGGGAAGCCTTCATAGTTTTCTTTTTGACGGATTGTCTAGGATTACTATATCAATTCCTTTTCTTATCTCCATTGTGGTTTCAATCATAGATTTCTTCTTCTTTGTTTGTAATTTTACATATATATGTAATCTAATTTAAAAGTTATTTGAGTTATAGTTTTATCCAACTTTATATAGATATATTCTAAGTTATAATAGTCAGCACATCGGTGATATTTAAACGAAGTGATAAATAGAGGATAAAAGGAAAGGAATAATTCTCTATTCATAATTTACTGAATGTAAATTTTTAATAATTATGATTCTTGAAATAGAAATTGAGTTATAAAATTTATTTAAGAAAAGCCGGATTGAAAATGCGAGATATGCCAATCATAAAATTTACCTTTTCAATCTTTATCCTCTTTATTACAATATTTACTTTTTCATTACATCTCCACGTATTTCATAGTTTCTTAATTTCTCTTAAATGTCTCTTTTATTAATGTCATATAACGTCAGCCTTTTTCTTTAATACTTCAAAATCGGATATGTTTCCTGAGAAATATTGTCCGATTTTAAAGATAGCTTTATTTGTGAGTTAGGAGTCAATGAGCTGAATTCACGAAAGCTCGTCATAGTCGTCGGTGAGAGAAAAACGATTATCGAGCTCGCAGATTATCGAACGCGCGTTTTCGCAGCCAGATACGACGTCGAACACGCTCGCACATGACACGCACACGCACACGCACACGCGCCGGAAGCGGCCCTAGGCCATCACACACGTGCACGTGCACGTGCACGTGCATGAGTGCATTCGCGTACACGCCGAACGCGAGGGTGTGCGTTACTTGTACGTAACACCACTACGAAAAAGCGGCCCCAGGTTGACAGGAAATGGTTCGAGATAAGATAATGAGGCCCCCCTCGCCTCCTCTCCGCATCCGGCAGCTTTCTTTACAACGCCAGCTCTCGTACGCGTTATAAAAGACTTCTTTATACGCTACTTAGAGGGACAGGTACGAACGCACCGGGATTTATAGCGTTGAAGCGCGTTGAAGACTTTCGGTGCGACCGTCCTTGCGCGAGGGAAGGAGCATAATTAAGAAGGCGAATAAAAACGAAACGGAAGATAAGAAAAAAAAAAATCAAATAAATTAGCGCGACGTCGAGATAATATTTTCGGCTCGTCCTAGAAATAAGAGAGCGGGAGATAATCGACGGGTATGCCCCCGTATAGTCTTTTTCTCCGAACAATCGAAAGAGTTTATATTTTCACCGGGTTGTATTTATAAAATCGCGCTTTATTATCTCAGCGCGTCTTCGCTGATGACGCTTTTAAATAAAGCTTCATTTCCGACGAGAATAACGCAACGCAGTGGGATCGTTACGTGTAAGGAATTTATTTCCTACGCGTATTTCTGTACGCGATTCGCATCACTTGATCTCTCCGAATTGACACACGGCTGCACATTAAAGACGTTTTTATTTTCTCCGACGACAGATAACCGCCCGGTACGCCGGGATCCGTCAGCGACTGCCGTGACTAACCGCATCCTGTTGTCAGTGATAACACGAGAAAGGAATGGATATACGAGGCACGCGGGACTTCTCCGTCGGATTTCATCCTTCGTTCTACAAATAGATATGTCGGCGATCGTCTTGCGCCATCGCGGTCATCGATCATTACTCTGATTTACGCCGGCGGAAATCCTGACTTAATCGTCGCTTTACGCACAAAGTGCACGTGCGATTAGCTACCGTGAAATTTCTGAATCACTCTTTTCACCGCTCTGACGATATCCCTTTGTTTCCGATGATGCTACGCGAAATATTCTCGCTTGATATTCTTGTGGCGGAATGGATATTAAATTGCATATGATATTTACATAAAGGGCGAGAGAGAGAGAGAGAGAGAGAGAGAGAGAGCACGTTATTGCGTTTATTGATAATATATGTCGGATGATCAGATTGGCGTAGTAGACAATATAGGATATATATTTGAAAAAAATAACCTTTTATGCAGGAATACTGTAAATTTCTGAAAATGTGCAAAACAAACATTATCTATTAATATTTAAAAAAATATTGCGTATTTATCTCGTAAAAGAGATAATTTAAAAACTCTATTTTATTCCCTTCTATCTAGTGTTACATTTTAAATATTCTTGTTTATTATAGGGTGTGCAAATATATATATAAAACAATATAACGCTTTATTCAAAATATTTTATTTTTTGTTTAAAAAATACGAGTCTCTCGAGAGTCCAAAATGCACACTTTCGTCGTTCAATTTACGCGATAAATAGACAATAAAAAATACACTCGCTATTTGGACGGAGCAATCAATATGCGTCTGATAATGGCAATAATAGCGGTGTCTAAATAAAGACAAACAATTACGATAATAACCGTAATTGGTCGTTACTCTCTGTTTACGACCGATACTCCGCGCGCAATCTCGGCAATCTGAAAAATTCAACCTTAATTGAAATAATGGTCAATCACGGGGGCAATCAAAGGCTACTTGTTCATCCGGATGATAAAACATTCAGATCCGTAGGTGGATCCGGATGTTTTTCCTTTTTTTTTTTTTTCTTCTCCCTCGTTTTTTTCCCTCTCATCGTCTCCTACGCTCGGAGGATGGCCGTAGGGTTCTGTCTGGATATGGGCACCCGCCTATCTCGCTCTCAATGGCTCTCGAAACTGGTGCGCCCACATTCCTTGGGGCACAACGCACAACCCACGACGTAAACTCTCTCGCGCGCGTTCACCATCTATAGCCATAAAACTGCCCACCAATGTTTCGCTCTGGTTCCCCTATGTTCCACTCTTCTTGGACGATTCCGTCCGATCGACATGCAGAGGAACGAGCTCGAAAGAATTCAGGAGGACTCCCATCCTCGGAGTCAGCCGGAATGATTTATCAATGATCGGGAACCTCATCTGAACTCGATTTTCAAGCTCGTCTCTTTTTTTCCACGCATATTCGCGACTAGAAAAAAACGAGCATCGTTTATTTTAATCTAAAAAAATATTGCAATATAATTTTGCAATCTGGCGAACCATAACACGCCAACGGCCACTGACGAAATAGCATTGATACGGATAGGAATAATTTGTCATGACGCAACGGTAAATAAAAATATAAAATGTATTTCTTGTCGTAGATTTTTCTAAATATATAATATTTTTCTAAATAAATAATTCTGGATACGTTGGAAATGCAAATTATTAATTTATTATTTACATTATTATTTAAGTTCGCGATTAATAACCTCTTGCATTAATACTTCTTGAATAATTTATAATGGAAATTATATTACTAAAGAATTTTTATTAAAATTCTTTTTCTCATCTAGATTTTCTCGACCTTGAAAGTTTTTTCATTTTCTTCAATCGAAAATTTCATATTTAACCGCAGCTACTTGGCACAAAAAAGTCGTTCCTCAACAATTTAATTACACATTTTAGAAATTCTTATTTTTCAGGAAGTATTTTATCATCTCTTTTTTTATCTTCTTCCACGATCTCATAAACTGGAGCAGAGATTTTCGTACATACATGTCTACGTGAAAACGCATTTTCAATTTTTCCTTAGCAAGACCTCTTTACGGGACGAATCGATTGTTTTTACTTTTTCTGAAGCGAAGTCTCTTGACATTTTCGACTCGTTAATGGCACAATCGGGAATGTAACTCGAGGAAAGCGTCCTGTATAATGCGAGGCATATCCGCTGTCGACACTGGCTGAGGAAATGCAGCAAGCACTTCTCAGAATGCATGACATAAAACAACCACGAGCAAAATTCCAAGAAGGTTCGCCATGCTAGCGATGCTTTCAGGGTGTCCCGTGAAAACAAGTGCCAAGGCGTGAGAAGATCTGGCCACACGGATGTGTCACAGGTAACAATAAGACCGGGGGGACTGGGATTGCGTCAGCGTATTGAAGGGTCCCAGAAGGGCCGCTTAGAGCCACTTAATATTTGGTTCGCAAGATCTCATTGTCCCACGAAACCCCATAAATATCTGTTACTTTCTGGAATTTCCTTTCGCGCTTACAATAAGATGAATAACTCGCAGTCGACGGGGGTGGGGGAGGGGGAGGAGGGGAGGAGAGAGGGAAGCGAATTTACGGGGAAGAATAAAGCCGGGCGACGTTTTAACGACAATAAGTGAATATTAGTAAGATTTCATCGGGCATAATACGTATTAAATAATATAGGACTCTAATATAGGGAAGGAGGCAAAGGATGCCAAAGTAAGGTAATCGATGCGGGGGCGAATGAAAGAGAGAGAGGGGGGAAGGGCGGGTGAGAGAGAGAAAGCCGGAGAAAAGGCTACGCTTCCCGCGCCCACGCGACCCAGGGAATCACGTCCCCCGTCCCCCTTTCGCTGTAGAATCTTATTATTTTTCCCATATAGCCGGGGCCGAGAAGGAAGGATCGTGCCGAATCAGCGTTAATGGAAAAAGTAGGGTCGTCGGGTGGTGTGTGTGTGTGTGTGTGTGTGTGTGTGTGTGTGTGTGTCGGTCGCGGGTGGTGTGACGTGTCTGCGTGGTTGGCCCCTCAGCATCGATTTTTCCGGTTTTACCACACCGCTGCACTCGCTGCAATTCGAACGATTGCAGCTCGGCTTACAAACGAGTTTGTTCGAGTCGCCAAATTAAAAAGTTTGGATTCCGCTTTGCGGAACGCAGCAGCGAGGCGGCGCTTTTGCGAATTCTACAACCTACACGCCGGAAGAACGGTTTTGCCGAAATACCTGGAAATTTAATATTTATTCGGACACCAGAAGTAATTTTTTTTGTTGGGCAATAATTATGTAGAAACGCTTAATAATAATTGCAACAATTTTTTATTCTTGCAACTTGAACATTGTACGTGTAATTATTTTTATGACCCAATTATTTTCATATCTATATATAGTCCAAGTTTCTAGAATACTTTATTTCAGCCAAGTTACTTTTTTTTTTCCATGAAACGAATGTAGGTCCGCTGCGCGACTGTTGTAAAGCTATCATGCGCGATACAACGCGAAGTATAACGAGATTATTAGGTAATTATTATTAAAAATATTATTTTAACCGGGTAACCGTAAGTCGATTAAACTTTATCGAGGTATAACTCTATTTAATATTTACGCTAGAGAAAATTTGCTTAACTTACAAGTTTGTGCAGGAGACCTAAATATATGTTTCCGACCTAGAGGCCGCGCGATAATTCGATAAAATAAAGTATGCTCCACGAGATATCGGCCAAGGCCGTGCCTTGCTTCGGGAAGGACAGGATTTCTCTCCGGAGCGGGAATACAAAACCCACGATAACTCCACGAAATGATCGGTCATTATTTATAAATACCGTTCTACATCGATACTGTTCTCCATTGTTAAGCCTCGCTCTTTTGCATGTAATACGCGTGGAGGAGGCTCATTTACACGGTGTATCAAGTGGCCCGTGAGATAATCGGATTCTTACGTCGCATACTTTTAGAATATAATTGTAATTAAACGTGAAATTAATTAATACAAAAAAGCGCGTGTCATTTACGATGTAGATGCGTTAAACGATACGACAATGTGTGTAAGAAAGTTTCTTTCGTTTTGCTGCAGAAAGCGATTCTTATACAATGAAACTCGTAACACGTCTACGAGATATTGGAAAACCTTGATTGAAATTCTTGATATGAAAAAAACCTCTTACTTTTATAAGTTCTCAATATTTCTGACAGTTAGAAAACTGGCAGATTTACACAACTGCAGGAGGAGAAAAGCGGCGTGCTCTGAAAGATCATTTTTCCTCGTTCACAGGAAGTCGATATGTGAGAAAGAAAGCAGCGCCGAGGGGATGCTATTTATAAAAAGACTAATAATGAAACGATTATAAGAAGTCCTCTTTCTATGCTTTATCTAGATAAACAAATATTAAGGAAAATAGAGCTGCACGTGCAAATTCTAATTTTTAATTCTTATCTTATTAACTTTGTCCTATAAATTGTGTTTCTGTCATATTAAGGTAAACTAAAATTTTTGATATGCGAAATTTGATTATTTTAAGATATTTTATTTAACACCGAAAGTATCAAGCGATCATTTCTAGCTCTTTCTACTTTTTAAATTAATATCTTTTCTTCGTAAATACATACAATTTTGAAATTTCCTCTATTTTTTTATTAATTTTTTTTTTTCTTTATTTTGATGAAATATTAAAATCAGAAATTTTTAAGATCTTATCGTCGATATTAGAAGAGGTGCTAATTTAAAAAAAAAAATAGAAATGGTAAAGAACGATCGCTTGGTACTTTTGTTAACTGAAACAGGCTTTTATTTCGTATTTCGTGGAATTGCCATACGACGAAACGTCATATGAATTCTCTGCAAATTATTTATTTTTCTTTACAATATATATATACTTGACTGAGGGGCTGAGATGTATTATAAATCCGATATTGTTTGCCGAGCAATATCGATCTTGATATGCGGGTATCGAGGAATTTCAATAGCCGCGCGTAGGATGAACCGGGCGACCGGAAATAACGCGGTTTCACTTGCTGCTTGTATAACCGACGGTTATCGCATGAAAGTCTTGCGGATCGTGCTCCTCATCGTATTATAACACAATGGTGCATTGAGACTACGCGACTACGCGGTGATTCGCACGTTTTGCTCCTCTTTTTTTCTCTGTCTCGCGATGAGTAATTTTCTCAGTTTCTTTCATTCGTCTTTTGCTTCTCTCTGATCTGAAATTTACAATGTTTAAACTTATTTTATCGATAATATTAATAATACTCGATAAAAGCAATTTTATTAGGTTTTAATTGGTAATGTTAATAATAAAAATTCAATAAAAAAATAATATATATGAATGCGTGCTTGTGATAATAAATTAAATATATTTTTATACACAATATTATTATATATATTATTATATATTATCAATTATTTTTCTTTAATTCGCTCGCTTCATTATTATAATTTCTGCGATTCCATAATTATATTTATTACCCAGATTTATTACTGATACAATTAAAATTATTTTACACGTTTCATTTCATTCCATGAGAGTTTCCGTTTTACTTTCCAGCTCAGTTCATTTAATAAAACTATTAAATTGAACTTTTTAAGGCAGAATCGAGCATGTAATTTTTTTCGTTTGGAAAAATAATACCCCTCGGGATCTCGTAAGATCGCGGGCCGCGACTAGTCTTCCGATTCGTAAAACTACGCAAGTGTTAAGGAACGGACAATGCGTCGTAAAGTAAAGCTCGCGTCAGCAAGGGCTGACCCTTTGATTACTGGAGCTTAGGCTCCGTAAGCCGGCATAAATTGCCGATTATCGTTGCAAACGGCCACTTCCGTCGATGAAAGTAATTAAGCGCCGGCGCGGCGTGGGCGCCGCGTGACGGCATGACGATAATTCCCGGAGAAGCTTCTCTCTCTCTCTC
The DNA here is from genome assembly GCF_055798465.1 of Pogonomyrmex barbatus. NCBI lineage: Eukaryota > Metazoa > Arthropoda > Insecta > Hymenoptera > Formicidae > Pogonomyrmex > Pogonomyrmex barbatus. The sequence goes on along the minus strand of NW_028297127.1, from coordinate 6,271,010 downwards.
TCTCTCTCTCTCTCTCTCTCTCTCTCTCTCTCTCTAGTTCATTACGTAAATCGCCGTATAATAAGTAACTCTCGCCGAGCGAACGAGCGACGTTACACAAACGCGGCGGGATCCTCAATTTCCGTCCGCATCGCAATAATTCGCCGGCATTCCGTCGCGGCTTCTCTAAGCGCGATGAACGAGTTTCTTGTGGCTCGGCCGTACAAAGGTCGATTCATTGAGAAATCGAGCTGTACCGGGTGTTTCACGAGTAAGAGACTCCCGCGAACGAATCCCCCCGACGCGCTTCGAATTACGCTTTCGAGGCAGCTCGTCTCTACTCATTTTTCGACGCGCACCGAACATTTATCTCACAGATTCGTCGATACGAGACTTGCGAAACGTTACGTTACTTATGAAACACCTCGTATCACGGACCCATTACATAAAGGGGACATCGTTACATTGTATCTGACGGCTCCGACTTTATTTAGACTCGATGTTCGAGAGCTCCGAATTCCGAATACCGCGAACAATCCCTTTTACAGGATCGACACGCGTCTTAACGAGTCTGCCTGGAACGTTGCACAACGCGAATTTCCTTAATACGAACGACACACAGGGGAAAACAAGCCATTGAGCAAACAGCTGTTTTCGCAAACGTCAATAGAATATCGGCTCCGCCTTTGTTAGGGAAACCCGTGTTCACTTATAAATTTAATTTAACTGCAACCCGATTCTTTCTATTTTTTTTTTACTTTTATTTTTTTTTTTTATTTTTATGAATCAGCACAGATAAATTCCATGTGATATTCACGGAAAAAAATTGCTTTCAAAGAAACTCGACACATTTTTTTCTCCGTGCGGATCAAACTATCGCGCAGTATTATTTAAACAACGAGAGATTCTAGTTTAAGAGCTAGTATAAAAGTTATATTAATTTTCTGTTTTTACGATGGCACTGACATTTGCCAGCAATATTTCCCAAGTGAAATCACACTGCCCACTTGTTTCTACGAAAAAAAAAAAAAAAAAACAAATTTAATTGGAAACAGATGCAAGAGAGAAGTTTTATTCAAACTTTTTTCAAAACCTAAAATAAACATTTTTTTTCTACGCAAATTGTTTCATTAAATTCGCCGTATCATACAAACGTATCTCATACAACTTATACAAAGTAAGTGAGTGTTGCTAAATTAATTAATATCGGATAAATATTACCAATATGCATCATCAGCAGACATTAATGATATTGCGAAAAACAGTAATGTAATTTTCGTAATTTCGTAATTTTAATGTAATTTTCGCTCTAATTAAAATTCCATCGAAAATCGCACTGCCATTTATGAACTTTATAATTTAATAACGAGAAATAAGAGTGAGGAATGCGATGAGCTTTCGATGAAAATTCTTCCGAAAGCATTTCGAAACGTTAATTACATATGTTGCGGTATAGCGACAGATAGATACGCGTTTCTGCGTCATCATTCACAATCTTGATGATCACGAGATAAGAATACACGCGTGAATCAATGCGTGACTGAAGTCCTTCCATTCTTGACACTCTTTTATCACTCTTTTATCATTCTTGCATCCGGCTGGTATCGCGGGAGCGATAAGCGATCTCACGACGGCGAGGAGCGTTGCCGTTGAGTTCGACGAACGTCGGCTGCGCTAATTGACGTAATTAATTGCAAACTTGATCGCGATGAAAGTAAGCTCGCTTACGTAAAGCCCGACGAATCGTCGGGATGCCGCGTCTGTGACCGACGACGAGCGAGAGTTCGCAAAAGCCGATAAAGATCGATCGCCTCACCTGCGAAATGGCAACAGCGAAATAATATATTTAACGATTTTAAATGTCGGATTTTTGTCGAATTTTTTTGCTTTATATATATATATATATATATATATCAGCCAAATAAAATTTAGAATCAGACAGCCACGTTTAGATCGCTAAACACGACGCTAAATATAAGAAGCGATATCAGTTTGAATCTGACTAATGCATTCGTGGTACATAATTATCTCTTCTCGCGTTGCGACGATAGTAATCTAGCGTTGGAATTTTTATGCTAGATAAAATATTGCGATCTAAAGCGACGTGTCAGCGTGGACGAAGGAACAAGTTGTTCTTATTTTTAATCACACTTCACATTTCTTAGCATGCGTCATTCGCGGGATAAATTTGCTCGACATGATATCGATTTCTAATAGACGTCTGAAGCTCGTTTATTAGACGCAGTCTCTTTATAACTCCATTTGCGTAGCATGGTACCTAGAAAGAGTGACATTCTATCGATCTCGAAACAATACAAAGTACAATGTAGAAATATATTTCTATTTATCTACGATTCTATCTACAATTCTATTTTTAAACTATTTTTAAACTTCTTATCGTAACAACTAAATCCCTTATCTAAAGCTTCTCAGCGATTAAAATTATTTCCACAAATGATACCAGCATATTTGCTTTTTAATAAAAATTAATAATTATACGACAGATATCTTCAATATCGGCGGTTATAATCTATAGATGGAGCCTACGAACGGAGATCTGTTATAACTTCGAACAAAACAGTTATCATATTGTTGAACCAGCTATCGATGCTATCCGCTGGTACTAAAATTCTCTGTAAAATATCGATTTTACATTTTATTAAAATAACTCATTTAAAGAAACATTTTGTCGATTTAAAATAATCGAGAAAAAAATGATGTTTCTTGAAAGCTTCTAAATCTTCTTTTCATATGAAATATATAACTGCGGTGTGTTTTTTTTTTTTTTCAAACACACAATTCTCTGTACCATGATTACCATGATATAATATTATCACACTATTAATCTTTCGATCAATACTTGAAAACGATCTCCGCGATAACAGCCGTTTATCAAGTTAATGCAGCGAAAAAAATAATCGGAGCAGAAAAGGCAACAATGAATTTCGAGAGATGCGAATAATCGATTTTTCAAAAGTGAATATTAAATTAAGAATTTAATAATTAAAATAGATTATCTAAATATAACTAATCACTCATCAATAATATTTATTTTAATATAGAAATAATATATTTATGAGAAGTTCTTGCAATCTGTAATTAATATATTGTAATAATGAATGTACAATTAACTATCAAGATTTTTAAAGAAGGTTTAAAGAGAAATGAGCAAAATCGTTTGTTTCATGAAAATGTTTATTTTATACGATTAACAATACGTATCAGTTAAGATATATACGAAGTTATAAGCGCGTTTATTCATCGTTATAACGTTTATAAACAGCGATTTTCTATTACAAGCTAAAGAATAATGTCTCGTTAAGCTTTGTACTTCAAACCGCCTTTCAGTCTACGCCTGCGAGTCCCTAAAGCGTATTTCTTTAAAAAATCGCAGCGGAGTAGACGTTGACGAAACTTTACGAGCGCAATAAAAAATAGCAAGGTAGATTCTACCGAAATGCTTTTTGTCAACGAAAATCAAGCTCAAAATATCTTTGTTAAAATTTAATGAATAGTAAAAAAACCTACATCGGACAATAGAATATCCATAAGAATTTTTTACGAACTTATACTTGATTGATACGTGAGTTTTAACCTACAACAAAGAACAATTTTATAAGGAGTTTTTAGTAAAAAACTTCGATAGTTCGCGATTATTTTCGAAATAGAGATGTGCTGAATAATAGATCTATCAAGCAATCGGATGGCGTAATTTAATAATTATTGCTAGCGAATAACTCGTTAATCGGCAAACATAAAGAGACTGAAAAGGTGAATTTAACTGTTTGGTAAATTATGGTAAAAAAAGAAATTATAATAAGAATTATATCTATTTTTTATTTATCACCGCAGCAGTCATTTATACAGAATCCAAAATCAGATTACTCCAAGATAATGCAAAAATTCGATTTCTTATAAAATATTAAGAAGAATATTTAGTAAACAAATAAAAAGCGTACAAAAATGAATTTAATTATTAAATTTTTTAAATTATTTTGCATTATATACATATTAATCAATAATTAAATATGGACAAAGGTATTTAGTTAAATTGGCCAAAATTAATGAAACGTCTTGAAACGTTATTATTCATTTGAAATTTAATTTTAAATATAACAATTATCTGACCAGACCATAGAAAATAATCGAATTGGATGCCTAATACTTGTTGAATATCCGACACATCTCTATTCCGAAGGGTGAAAGTTCACGAATACCTAAATTGTCTTCGTGGCATCCTGTACGATCTTGATTCTACTTCTCGATGATGATTTTTCAAGTTGTGCGGCAAATCAGGGTTTATTTGGAGCGCTTCTGGGCCTCTTCGGGGTGACGTACTTGACACATATGAAAGCGAAGATGATCAGCACGGCAACGATAGCCAAGCCTATGCCCAGCCAAAGCTCCCCCCGTACGTTCAACTTGTCGAGGGCGACTTCGCGAAGAGCCAACGCGCCATCGGGCGGCTCGCACGCCGCCTGAATAATGATGTCCTGCCGTTGGATCTGCTTGGGTTTGCAATTAGCCAATTTCCCCACGCTCTCGCTCTTGTACAGCCGCGGCAGCAGCATCGACATTGACCATTGCATCGGGTTGATTTGCTGATACCACGACGGCAAATTGTCCAGGTGCAAGGTCGCCCCGCCAGCCAGGATCATCTCGCCCAACACTACGCCGCCGAGCAACGATGCCAAATAAGTCCATTTGATCACATGCGCGAAGAACTTGCAGATGAGATGCTGCAGCATCAGATGCAGCAGGCCGACGATGAGATAGTTCCACAGCGACGTCAGATTCTCATCCGGCACGAGATGCAACCCCGACATCGCAAACGCTGGTGCCAAATATATCAGGTAGATCACGCACCACGACGGCACACTGCAAATGAGCTGAAACCAAAATGAATACGGCACTTTATACCTGTTATTAGAATAAAAGTCAAAGCTTCAGAAATCAATTTCGAATTTTCCTTGTCTATATTATATTTTATTCTGAATATCATAAAGCAAAGATTTTTTTTAATGGATGAGAAAATTAATTACCGCACAATTCGAGGAAATGTTCTATTAATCACAAGAAAAATGCTTATTAAGTGTAAGGAAACAAGTGTAATGCAAGAATACAAAAGTTTATGTTACTAAATACATAAGTAAATTGATATAAGTTTTATAAATGTGTAAATTAGTAAATGGATTCAGATAATACAAGATGTCTTTAATGAAATACACTTTTAATTAAATTTAGTTAATTAATTTTATAAATAAATTAATTTTTTAATTGGATTTTTAATTAAAATATATTTTAATATATATATATATATATATATATATATATATATATATATTTTAGACATCTCTCGACTTTATTGTCTTGAAAAGGCGATCGATTCCAAATTGAAATTATCAAACTATTCAAATTCGAAACTTTTAGGTCAAATCGTACCAACTATGATTCGAATTCAAACTATTCACAAACTTCTAGTCTCGATAAATCAAACTTACCTCCACTAGAATGTAGATAAATCTACCATACAGCCCATCTCTGATGTCCCTCTCCACATTCGGCCTGTTATTGGCTACATCGCACATCGCCAGAAGATTCAGAGGCCAGAAAAGGATGCCCAAACTAGCATAATGAAAGCCTATTCTGTCTCGCAGGTATAGATTCGATTCACTGGCGATATCCCAGAATATTGCACCAAGTAAAACACTGAGCGACGCGGAAATGACGATCTTCCGCAACAGCCTCGTCAACGTCCACGGTTGACTGTAGATGAGCGTTCGCAACAATAGCGCGTAGAATTGCACAAATATATTGGGGCCGGACATCGAGGGCGGAAGTGCGCCCGGTGGTCCAGGATCACTGAGCGGGGGTAGCCTCGTTCTGGCCAGCTCCGCCAAATGATCTATCCTCTGCGAAGATTCCAGCATCGCTTCCGCCGACAAGTCATCCAGCGTTACTAAATCGACTAAATCGGAAAAAAAGAGAAGAAAAAATGATAAATAATAATTTTGTAATAAAGAATATGAATAATTGAATAGCAAAAAATGTAACAGGAAACATAATTTCCCAAAATAATTCTACGATCTTACGATCAAGAATATCGCTTTATTCAAGATCAAGATTTTCTTACGTACGATAATAATCGGACGGATTCTTGAAGGGCGGGCAGGGGAATTCGGCGAACGCGAAATATGGCAGCATGTCTCTTCTGGGCCCGGAGTACATGACTCGACCGCCGGAAGTAAGCGCGACCCTCGACACCATCGTTAGGATCTCGTAGGTGGGCGGATGCAGGGTCAGGACGACGAGACGCTGACCGCGGCTGGCCCATTGCCTTAGGTATTCCACGAGGAAGAAGGCGTCGAAGATGTCCAAACCGTGGGTGGGTCTGTCCAAGGCGAGAATGTGCGAGTCCTGAAGCAGCCGGCAGGCGAGAGCCAGTCGTCGGGCCTCGGATGTTGTCAGGGTGTTGACCAGGCAGTGCTTGGTCGCCTCCAAGCCGAGCTCCTGCAGAATAGCCTCGGCCTCGAGCGTGGTGGTGTTGCGACCGCCTCTCAGCAACATGTAGAAGCTGAGAGTCTGCTGAGCCGTCAGTCCAGGACTTAGGCCGCTCTCCGTGGGTAGATAGGCAACGCGAGATCTATTTTAATTAACAACTGAATAAATCATTCCGAAAAATATGACGTTTTAAACAAAGATTTCAAAGGAAATAATTTTAAATAAATTAAAATAAAGATTTTAAGGGAAATGATTTTATATTAATTATTTATAATTCATATCAAAATTATTTCCGGATATCTGAAAGCTTTTGTAAACATAAAGATTGTAATTATGATGATTTATATAATTTTATGAAATTGGAAAGATAATTATTCGATTTTACCCGGATATTTATACCCGGATATTTATACCCGGAAATCTAGATGATTCATATTAATAAAAGAGAAAAGTAAAATTGAGATAAAAAAATATTACTTTGTTTTATTCTCTATAACTGCATAATGAAAATTAATCGATACTTGTTTATACGAGATATGTCTTCTGGAATGTATGATGTAACTGAAGATTATTTCACCGGGAAAAAGTTATGGTCTGAGATTAAGTATGAGGCAATAATTAAGACGACAATTGAATTGAACCGATAATTGAATAACGAGCATCGCTCATTATTCACCTTATTATTCGACTTCACTCGAAAATTTCTATGCTAATGCACTCGCTAATAGTTACAGCCTACTAGTTATAGCCTGTTTCGCTAATGTCAGTTACCGTTAGTTAGTAGTTAACTAAATCTTCCTTTTCTGTTTGGATCATAGCCGGAGTTATGATCTAGAAAGAAACAGAGGATCGCTCGATCGAGTTGAAGCTGACTCGCGTTATTGAAACCGGCCGTGGATCTCTGTTCAATTACCTTTATCTCCATCTCACGTTGTTCATGTATCTGTCTCGGCTGTTTTTAAGAGTAAAATAAATTTTACAGAGCATTTAAAAACATTTGCGAAATTAACATCCGAATCGCACAACATATTTAACGGTTCACTGCCACGCTCGCAAGAAAGCGTAGGTGAAAAGATTAGAAAGTACCTCAGGCTGCGTGCCGATACGGATCTTCCATTGAGCAGAATATCGCCCCTTTTTATACGCCTCCTGCCCGCGATCGTCTCGATGATCTGCGTGCCTTCCTTCTCGGTAGTCGCCATAATGGCCAGCACTTCGGCGGCGCCGGCCTCGAGGGTGATACCACGAAGAAGCGGCAGCCCATCCGAGCCCGAAGCCTCCACGCCTCGCAGCTGTAGGTGAGGATGTTGCAGACACGGTATGGGTCTTATTGGCAGCGCGTAACCTTCCGGTCCCAGGATACCGTGTCCTGCAAAACAATTATGTATTAAAAACTACATAAACGTAGTACTACACGAAAAAAATAATTTTACCGACAAACCTAAAAATTCGGCCAGTTCTGAAAATAATTTTGTTGGGTCTTCAAAATTATTGACGTTCAAATTGGTTATTACAAGATTAAAAATTGTTTGGAGTATTATTATTAGCGTTTAAGCGTCCTATATAATAATTTCAAATCCAACAAAATTATTTTTAGATTTTTTGTATTTGGTCAAATTTTTAGATTTGCCAGCAAAACTGTTTCTCTCCGTGTGCAAATTTTCTAAAAACTCTTTAAGAATTTAAAAATTCCAAGAAAGATTCAGATCAATGATAGTTTTCCGTGAAATCTTCATCAATTTAAAAGTGATTCCGAGTTTGTAACAGATGAAAGTTGTCGTATTAAAAATATTCGTTTTGTTCATTTTTTTTTTTTTTACCGTGTGCTATGTATCCGGGATCGATTGGCGCGATGCTGTGTCGCCGATTGGTCCTAACTGCACTCTGCAAAAGATTGGCCTCGCTGGCACTTCTCAGCCTCGGGTGATCCCTCGCGATAGTTAGCTGAGAATGCGCTGACTCCCTCGGGACAGCGTGGACGTGCCTAAAATCCGGGTCGCTTCTGGCTGAACGCATAATCGAAGTGGTATGCACTGGAGCACCTATGTATCAAAGAAAATTTTATACGTCGTACTATTGTAAAACGTAACACGAAATATCTTTAACTTTATACAACGAAATTAATTAAAATAATAAAAAAGTTTTAGAATAATTTAATAATCCAAGTATTGTAAGAATATATACATAGAAACACTCTTAATTGATTAAAAAATAAAATAATAATCAATCCGAAAATGTGATTAGGCAGAAAGAATTTGGCTATTGGAAATAAAAGTTTAGTCAGATACAGGACGTTAAAATATCAACAATTTTTGCAATCACATTTATGCATCCTACAGAATAATTTTAATGGCTTAATAAAACTATTTTCAGATCTGTAACCAAATTTTTAGACAACTTGAGAGAGATAAAGTTAAAAAAACGAGCACAAAGAATAACAAATTAATTAGCTTATATATTGAAACAAAAATCTTGAACGCTAATCGATAGTACATTTAATCTTAATAATTAACTTAGACGTTTTGGGTTGCACTGAGCCTTCTTCAGTAAGTAATTCAAATTTTCAGATACTCCAGCAGAGCTCTCCGTTCTTTCTGCGTAATCATCGCGTGTGTACCTGCGTGCGACACGCGTCGTCCTTCCTCGCTGGAGTCGTAGCCGCTGGATCCGTCGCGATTCCGCGAGCTGGGCGGCAGGACTCGCGGTAGACCGAACTTTAAGTACGTATAAGAGTTGTTGGCCAACGGACTCTTGGGCCCGTACCGCGGATGCCGGAGTATGCTCTGCACCGTGGAGTCGCGCAGCTGGAAGTTCCCGTACGGCAGCGGCGACTTCTCGGCGGAGCCGAGCGCGGAGTCCGTGAAGTCGGAGTTCAGGTTTTGCCTGCGGAATCGCGGAAATACGTATATACACCCCCACGCCCGTCAACATTCCACCGTACTTAATATCCATTCTTTGTATACGGTAAGATGTTCTTCTTCTTTTTTTTTTTTTTTTTTTTTTTTTTAATTAAGTAAACGAGAGGGCCAATTAAAACGCGCTTATTTTCTATAAACAATACGCCGAGTATTTCCGGAACTCAATTCACTCGTTCTTCCTCGACCACCGTTTACTAAAAAACGGAGAAAAAAGAGCGAGCTCAGGAAAATGATTTGAACGTTGAAAAGTATCTGCGTTTCCCGTTAATCGTTACATGCCACAGTCACGCACGCCTGATAATGTTCACTGACATTAATATTTTTAAGGATAATAATAATGACGCTACCGATATAATACATGAGACGGTACACGGTATGCGGTAAATCAACAAGTCCGATCGGCAATTCCTTTCACGTGACGAGCGGCAAAAAAGATGACACAGCATTCGCTTTGGCGTTCCGCCTCCGGCTGCGGCTGAGATTGGACGATGTACGGTCGCGGGGATGCGCGGATTACACGCTTGCACTTCAAGTACAAGTGTTCACCTGTAAATCGACCATGCGTGCAGATCCTCGCTGGCCGGCGGCTCCAGCCCCCTGGTGTCCAAAGCACCCGGCACCGAGTACCTCCTCTCCAGCTCCCAGGCCTCCGAGCCCATATTTTCCGGTGGCTGCACAGAGAGAGATTGCAGAGGCGACCGGTTAAATTCCCGCGAATTAATACGAGAACGTAACATCTCTCCTCTTATTTTAATTACAACGCTTTAGCGCCGCCGAGAAGGAAAGTGAGGGAAAGGAACGCTCTTTCTCTCTCTTATTCACTCGAGTTTCAGTTTCGAATTTTCGATCGGTTCGAGTCGATCGACTGAGGCGGCATTTTGTACTTTTTAAATAAAGAAAAATAAAAGAAGGTTGGCTCTTTACGTGATATAGAAATGACGTAACCTCGGTTCACGTGAACATTTTATAGACAAAGAAGAATTTCTGCTGGAGAAGAGAATAGACCTACCGTGGAAAATCTTTAGAAATTCTAATGTTCTCTTCCGAGAGATCGAAAATATCACGGTAGACGTGCGCTCTCGGCAAACAAAATAAATTGCATTGGCAACTTTCGTGAACGTTTTTCTTGCGCGAAAGACCCTCCGACACCCCCGGTATAAATTTATCGCCACCGCCGCCCTACAAGGATGTCCGCGCGGGATCGGATTTATTGCGCAACATATCGGAGGCTGTTATTAAAGCAAGAAGGAATTTCTTTCGCGTGTATCCCATCGTGTTATCTGCTCGACTCGTCCTGGAAAGTCTTACAAGGTACTTATTTAGGACCGACGATCTGACTCGTGAGCAAGCGATGAACAATTTCAAAGGCGCGCCGATTATATGCGGAATACCGATGTGGTTCTCAGCACCGTGACCGAGTATACAGCGTACATCCGTCAACGCGATTTCATGACAAATTTATGCCCATATCTTTAACCAACGACGAAAGTCAAGGAGCGCGAGAGAGAAAACTTTTATCCGATACGGCATTAAATAGAGATGTTCCCTCGATACGAAGTCGCGACAACGAAGGCGAACGAAAGGCCGATTGTAATCTACATGGGGTAATCAGATTTATTTTTCTTATTTTCATCATCGTTATCCAAGAATATCCGAGCGTCATTCGTTTCCTTTCTTAAAGGATCTTACAACATGAGTTTATGCGCGACATATCTCTTCTCTTGGAGAATTTTGCTCCGGAGAACTCCGCTTGGAGAACTTCTTGCGCTCTACCGACCCTTCGGATTGCCTTCCCACCGACCAGAAAACTGCAGGCGGTATTTCCCGTAGTTCCCGCCGGTAACAACAACAAAGGGGGATGGCCTCGTCGAATTTTATCGCGATGCAGCAAATTGCTCTTGCCCGTGCTCGATCGTCCATAAAGAACGGAACGTGCAGACTGCGGGAACGTACAACACGCCGTGCAGTCACGACGCATACTTGCCTGCCCGCATTGTTAAGCATCCATAAATACCTATGGATTTTCACGTTTTCTTTTTTTTTTTTTTTGTATATTTAGAATAATTTCCTATCTCGCTATCTCGATCGTTGAAATACTTTTCGAGCGTATTCGCAGACTGTACCCTGGAGAATTTATTATTGCCCAGATATCGCGTCGTGATTCGAGATAAGATGTCGTTACGACGTTTTGAGTCTTTTAGCGTGCACGGTTCGTTTGAGTTTTACAAAGTGACCCGTGATTGATCGTGGCAAAAACCACGGTAGAGAGATAGTAATTGGCACGTATGCCGGAAATCACCGTCTGTGGCAGTAACGCGGCGTATAACAGTACGTTTATTGACGCAATTATGAAAAGCGGCACGGCGAAATGTCAGCTAGTTGCGTGTTACCAAAGCGGGCTCTAAACACGACCGGGAAATCGACAACTGACCAGTTTCCGTATCTCGCCTTCCTCTCGAACCGGCGATCTCCGGTTCGAGCTCGCTTTTACGAGCCGCGAATCTGAATACCCGACCGTTTTACTTGCACAATCTCGCGCCGACCACGCGCACGTCGTAGGCGACACGACGGCTCGTTGTCAGATGTTGTTATATCACGGACTTTCTCCGTGTGCAAGATCTTGCATCCTTAATTCGTCGGAATCATCTCGGAATCGCGTAACGTGAAGGTCTTCTCTTATCGCGCCGGGATATTACATGATTTTATGCAAAATACGCTTGAGAGAGACGAATCGACGAATCAAACGCGCGTTTTTAAAAATAATTATTATTCTTAAACAACATCACAGCACGTAATTTTATTTCATGTCTCATTCTAAAAATTTTGTCACTTGACCTTATTTACATACGTGTATCTTATCCTTCTTCAGGATTATCTCGTATTAATCTTTGATCGCGTGATTTTTTTCTATTTTCTTTATTGTGATATTTCATAAAACTGACGTTTCTCAATTGTGCGTAAGATAAGCTCCGTTCGTTTTAATCTCACGCTCAATCGCCGTCGCCAATTACGGCTTTCTGTCGCTTAATTGTCGTTACTTAATTGCATTTCTTGCTCTCCGCGTTGCGGCCCGACGTCGTGCTCTACCGGATAGCCGTCGGAATCCCATCACCGTTAATCACGCTCGCATCGGAGCTGCAGCGCCGGAAAGGCGCTTCCACGGGGATAAATATCATCAATCGCTCGCATACAGCTCGTCGGAGACACGTGTACGTTTCTGCCTCGAGGGAAGCGAACGCAGCATCCCATTTAACGGTGGTGCTCGCGACCTAAAAACGCGCACGCAGCACCTGTTTTCATTGCCATTGCCGCGGAATAGCTTTTAATGGCTTCCCATGGCGGACACGCTGTATCCTCGACACTTTGCACGAAATCTGGCTCATAACAACCGGCTGTTCGAATCCGGCGCGCACTTTTTTCGAGAAAACATCCAGGAGGATTGAGTGAGGGGTGAGTTCGATCTCACAACGGAATAATTAAGGGTCTCGACATTGCAATCGCCGCGCTGAACCAAAATCTTGACGAACTATAATTTTTGCAAAAATCTGCAGAATCTGTAGAACAGTTTTTTACTAGCAAATCTAAAAATCGGATATAGACCTGAAAATAATTTTGTTAGGCTTTCAAAATTATTATATAAAATTATTATATTCAAATTGACTGAAAGATTAAAAATTTTACAATATTATTATTATTATTATTATACATATTTTATAGTATTATTATTATACTTCAATGTCCTACTAATCCTATATCCTTAGATAATGATTTTAATGGTCCAACAAAATTATTTTCAGATTTTCTATATCTGGTCAAATTTATATTCGCCAATAAAACACATACTTCCGTATTTATGAGTGTAATCACATTCTGATAAATTTTAAAAAAGCAGCATAACAAAAAACAGAAACAACTCGATAAATTCGATTCGATGCAAGCAAAAGAAGAATCAGCGTTAATCTTAAACGTCGTGAATTAATCTCCATTATTTTCCCATCGGAAAATAAATTTTATCGGATTCTGCGGATCGCCCTGATGAATTTCGGAGCAAACAGGTACTTGAAGATATCTCATACATTTCGCACGAGCGCGAATAAGTGCCGGATTATTGAAAAATGATTATGATTAAGATAATTAGGGGCGTCTCTCTTCCTGCTCTCACGAGGAAATCGACCTTGCTCTCGACGTGATGTAAGTCGAACGGCGTCGCACATTCGATTATATCGAAACACGCGAAAAGAAGAACGCGTAAACCATCTGCTTCGTTGCTTCGGCGCAACAACAGGTTTTAATTCGTCTTCAGTGTCAGTTTGCGGTATGCGTTCACATTTCCGAGTTCCACGTGAGTGCGAAAACGTATCGGGTGTCCGGCGAATACCTGTCAAGCACATTCATCGAATTGCAACTCTGCAAATGTGTGGATAAGCCGACACCACCGGTGTCATCCCGTTACTCAATAGCAGAAATATTTTTGCGTTACGAAATTAGATTTTATTTGATAAAATTACACGAATATCTTAAAATCGAAAAATATTCATGAATAAAAATCTCCATGATTCGTTCATCTTATGCAAATTTCATGCGATTCTTTATGACTCAAGGCAAGAATCCGAAGATAGCGATCGAGTATATTATACCCGGTTTGTAGAATATTCTCTTGTACTATACTCTTGTAACAGGTGCGATTTGTTGGCACTTATGACGATTTAATATCGCGTCAGAGCAGATGTTACATTTACGTCGCCGAGTGGAATGCGTAGAATTACATAATCCGTTTTAGAAGAGCGCGAGCGGCTTAGAATCACACTTCGGATGATACATGAGGCACATTTCTAGTTACCAGATACTGACGGAATGACAATTTTTTTTTCTCCTTGTCCCGGAATTTCCCGTTATTACAAGTGACTCACCAGCGAGTCCCCTGTATGAAATTGAGCTGGCTCGGGTACAAGAACGTTCAGGCTGCGTTCTCCCGTGAGAATCAGCGAGATTGAAATCGCACACCATCTTATCAAAAAGAAGAATAATGCATCGTGGATCGTCAGCGCGTTGTTTGACGGAATTACGATGTGTTCCTTCCGTACAGAACGGGAATCAATTAGTCTCTAGATAGAAAGCACGCAACGTTAACTCAGCTGTAAATTTTTAACACGTATGGAAAAAAATACTTTTACTGGCAAATCTAAAAATTTAGCCAGATACAAATTCGAAAATAATAATTTTATTGAGTTTCCAAACTTATTATGTACAACGTTCAAATTGGTTGCTGGAAGATCAAAAATTTTTGCAATATTCTCATGCTTGAGTGTTGTGTAATTTTGAATTTTGACGATTCAAAAAAATTATCTTCAAATTTCTATTTGAAATTTTGAAATTTTTACATTTGTCAGCAAAATCGTTCTCTCGGTGTATTTTTAATTTTTCTCTTTGCAGATGCGAGCGAGTAACAGAATCTTTTGTTCGCTCGCAAGGCGGACGTGAATAACGTGAATAGTTTTACTATTAGACAAATGCCGGATGATCGAGAATCAGAATGTTGTGTCATACGACGCCGTATGTGCGTTGAATTAATATATACGCACCCGCAAAAATAGCTGTGATATCCTCCGCGGTGTCGCGTCGTAATAGGGAACCTATGCGATGTAACACGTGTTCATTGGTTGAAGTCATCAACGGATCAACGGATCAGCGGATCGTCGCGATGAAACTCCTTGCGCTGTACGTTTGCAAACAGCTGACATTTTTAAGCTGACAAGAAATAACGGCATAGTCTATACGTTCGAGGCCCAGCCTCACTCGCAGTCAATTATATTTTCTTTACTTTTTCAAAGGTGCTTCACCGTTGACGTCCACCGTTAAATATGCAAAGTACCTTAAATATGCAAAGTACCTTTATTCGTTAAAATAATAATATATAAAGCAAGAAGGAAAATATAAAATATTATGTTATTCTGAATTTTTATACAAAAGTCTCCACTGAATATTTTAGATTTAGAGAATACGAATAATTTAATACACGAAAGCAAACTATAAAGACGTGTGAAAAAAAATAAAACGACGTAGAAGGAAATTATGTAATGCTAATAAAAAAAAAATTTCCATTCATTTACGAGGCTAGGAATTATATTTCTGGATGTGGCACAACCTCTCGACGGTTAAAGTCGCGGGTTTACCTGGGTCTCCGTGTCATCGCAATAAGCGAGGAGATGTTCCTGCACATGAACCATACTTATCGTACCCGCATACGAAAGGAGAAAGAGCCCGCGGGTTTGCAAGCACGATTGCGTCGACGTCTGCAATGACAATGGACGTGGTTCCCGCTGCACGTCAAGTAGTCCTTGCTCGGTCTCACGATCGTGCGTGGAATGATTTAACCCACGCGTTATTACGGATGCGAGACATCATTGACTAACACCTCTCATAAAGAGCATCTCGGAAAATAAGAGAGTCGTGAATTAGAAAAATCATTCTAATTAATCTGACGTTTCTAGGAAAGTTCTTCGCTATTTACGGCCCAATTTACATCGACCGTGTAACTTCTTTTTTCCGAAAAGTTTTTTTTTTTAATTCGTACGAAGCGATCTTTTTTCTCTCTCGACCTATCGCGAGAGGATCTCTTCGGCGTAAATATTACGAATAATCGCGTGCTACGTGCCGGGATGCAAAGCCAGGGGGCTATGTCGCGGGCGGTACTCTCCGTGTCCTTTTCAATCTACGTAATACGGTGATTTTTACGGCGACCGATAACCGCCTCTCGCGGGGCCCGGTTAACTGTTCATTTGCATATCCCGTTTCTGCAACAGTTGTATCGAGCGACGACCGCGTGCGTATTTTCGCGGTATGAATTCTCCATTAAACGCGACTGCGACGTCGGCTTTTTGCCGGCTCTTGCACGCGCGCGCGCGCGCGCGCGCAACTAGATCTCGCTGTTTAGCGCAGCACAGAGATCACGAGAAGGAAAGTGCGGATGTGCGGCCGCGACGATATATTCGTAAAGGCCGCGGCGATGATACGCTCGGAAAAGCCGCGGGCTGTGCCCGCTGCATGTGCCTATTGCGCGCAGCTGAGCATGTCGAAAGCAGGCGGAAAGTGATGTCTAATGTCTCGCCGGACGTATATACGTACGCGATACCTGGAAAAATCGCCGGTCGCGTGATCGCTTTTACGGCGATCGCGAATCCGCATCGCGATTCTGAATCCGCGGTCACGGATGCTTAATGCGATTCAGGCGAACAAACGGTTGAAAACGAGAACGTTTGTCGCGCTCGGACGCGACGAGGATGGATAATTCTCGAGTAAAAAAGGCGATATAAACATATTTTCCGAAAGCGCGAATGCTCATCGAACGCGTTACGTCATAAAGGATATCTAACAAGGCGGAAAGAGAGCCGAGATTCCCTTAATTGAGAGTCTCTTCAGGCAACGAGAATGGGTAGACTCGTTTTTTTTTTTTCGCGTGACAAATCGGATTTGTGGTTTACGTCAGACAGGTGAAAATTGAGAGCCGTAACCGCGGAATGTCTCCACTTTATTTAGGAGTCTCTCGGCTCTCAGCACAAGCGGAAACAATATCTCGATTTCATGATCTCCAGAATCTACTGTGAGACTATCCCACGCACTGATTTCTATAGCTATGTGTGCACGCCAGTGAACCGTGCACACGCGTGTCCGTGTACCTAAATAAAACACACCATGGCCTGGATCGTACAGTGTTACAGCCATAATTATCCGTACACGCAACGCGCGGTGTTGGAAACCGTGATGGAAAGTCTACCGAAAACCGTCCCGCCGACCCACATAACGCGTGTACCTCAAACGATTTGAAGTGCACGCTCATAGCTATAATTATCTCGATTAATTAAACACCGAGTAATCTGATATTTAAGAGAAAGAATTCATGTCCGCATATCTTATTTCTTTAACTTAACGTTTTTCAACAAGAGAAACAAGGTTGAGCGGAAAAAAAAATCAGTTTAATTAGTAACTGATAAAATAAAATTAATTAAAAATGTTTTCACGAGCACGATCGAGAAGATGATTAAAAGAAACGCGATCCAGACGCGCGATAAAGACGCCTTAATACAGTTAATATTACCTATTTGCGTGTTTTATTAATTAAGCGAAATGTAGGTTGAGGGTATTTCTCGTTACATACCCTCTCGCGGGCAATCAATCGTGACGTTCAATCATAATAAAATTAGACAGCGATTGAATGCCGATAGAGTACTTTTACTACTTCATTATAAGCGATGATGGACATTATCGGAGGCCGTAAAACCTCATCGGAGAACGCGGGATATAAGCGAGGTCAGCTGTTGGACTTTTCAATATTCCACCGAGGCAATCACGAGCGCCCCTTCCCCCTTCCCCCTTCCCCCTTCCCTCTTCCGCCGCCCGCGGATGAGGGAGGACGAAAAGAGAGGAGGATCCAATTGAAGTCGCAAATCATTCGAATCGTTCCGTGCGAGGAAGCGTTCCTATGCGCTCGTTAAAATCTCCGGCGTGACTTCACGGTTCCGCACGGGTGGCCCGTGCGTCGTTGCGCACGCCGTTAATAAAATCGCGGCAACTCGCGATACGATTATGCATTTGACCGAAGTCCGATCGAAGTGAACGGATTGACGAGGACTGAACCCTCACCTTTCCGCCTCGCTGTTGGCGAGTCTTGCATACTGCATAATGTGGAAATGCGCGAAGGAAGTAACGGATCGCTTTTGCTTTTTATCAATGGGAGGAAACGTATCTTGAGAAATAGACGTGGATAAAGATAGATTCTGTGAGAGAGGGAGAAACAGTCACCGAAGACTTTGCCCTTGCTTGCGGATGTTGAAGTTAATAGCTCGAACTAGCACAGTGGACATTTAAATGCGCAGTGCGTAAATATGTAATTAATGTAGAAGTTAGAAAGATACTTGGAATGGAATTCCTCGAAATTTGTATTGAGAAAAAATAAATATTCTGGTTTTGCGGAGGAATCTGGGTCGAAAGGATATCCGTTGGTTCCTGCGGTGTATTGCTTAGTATTGCTCAAATCGGTACTCTTAAGCTGAAATACAACCTGTTATTACATTTCTAGCGAAATCTGAGAAAGAGAGCTCTTAAGCAACATTTCTCTATTAACGACATAAATCGGACGCTTTCAACGTTTATAGTTAATCGAGTAATAATCCGCCCACTCAGGA
This sequence comes from Pogonomyrmex barbatus, assembly GCF_055798465.1. NCBI lineage: Eukaryota > Metazoa > Arthropoda > Insecta > Hymenoptera > Formicidae > Pogonomyrmex > Pogonomyrmex barbatus. The sequence continues at coordinate 6,252,430 of NW_028297127.1, read as the reverse complement.
AAGTAAAGCATTATCCTCGTAATGTAATATATGAGTGGAAATGGCGATTTCGCACACATGATAGAAAACTGTGCTACCGCACTTTGTGACGAAATGCAACATGATGAGTGATGTCGTTTCGCAATATAAAATATTTTACTTTGCGATAAAAATTATTTATGCGGCACTAAAACATGAAGAGAAAAAGCTACTGCTTTTGGTAATAAAAGGTAGACTGTTTTGTTAATAAAATTAACATAAAAGAGAATGATAATTTCATCAATAATAATAAAGCTAAATTTGTTTATTATTATTATTATTATTTTACACTTTCTTCATATTCAATTCAAGAGTAAATTGAATAACTTTATTAACAATTCCTTCAATAATGTAAGAAAATGAGGAAATGTATGCACAATTGTGTCCCTTTTTTGGTCGCATCTTGAAAATCGCTTGTCAATGGGTGTTTTCCCTCCTCGAGAAGAAAATACATATGGAACGGTTTAACGCGACGGTATGCGAGCTTTTAATTCACGGTTCAATGACAGGGAACCTGATTTTGCATAACAAGAAAGGCTCGCCGGTGAAAGCAACAGGTGATTAACAACCCCGTCGTTACTACTTTTTTCGAAGGCAGTCGATCCGCTCTATAGATTCCGGAGAATTTTAGAATGCGTTTTCGTTTCGGAAAGCATCGTGACATTTTCCAACGTACATAATCGGAAACGAGAGATACTTGTCACGTGCAAATAATTCCTCCATCCTTGACTAATTATACCGTTACATCGAAAAAAATACGCCTTCGAAGAGTTTTAAATATAAAGTAAAGGCATAAAGAAATAGTTCCACACCAGTTCGCAGATAAATATCAAAAGAACAAATTTAATAAAAAGAGGAAATAAAAGAGGAAACATGCAAGTTAATTTTACAAATTACGTTATGTCAAAAATAAAATCCAAGAAGAACAAAAATGCAATTGTATTCTTCGACAGTAGCATAAAGAAGATTTGTCTTACGAAAGGTCAAGGCTTCAACCCCTAAATATTTCCATTTCGCGGAAATCCATCAAGTTTAATATTATCTCGGGTAGATGAGCTTTCGCAAACGAAAAATCACGAAACACGCGTGAATGCGACTCGGCGCCGAGTCGAGGATGAGAAAGAGGAGAAATAGGAAGAGAAAAAGAAAGGAAGAGAGAGAGAGAGAGAGAGAGAGAGAGAGAGAGAGAGAGAGAGAGAGAAGGCGCTGAGCTCCGTGATCTTCGTGACAATGACTCACCGGCTGTGTATTCGCGCTGGGCCTCAACCTTGGAAGCTGCTCGAGTCACGACGACGATGCTGCTGCCTCCTCTCCATTCCGGTCGTCGTCCTCCACCGCCGATCGCCGGCCGATCGGACTTTCAGCACTTCGAGTGATAGAAAAAAAGGGATACACCTCCCTTGCGTGCGCAAGGGTCGTCACCCGCGAGGATGAAAAAAACGGATTTTTCTTACTTGGGCGACGCGTCGTCACTGCGACGCCGCCGCCGTCGTCGTCGTCGTCGTTGCCGTCGTCGTTGTTGTCGTCGTCGTCGTCGGTGTTGATTCTTCTATCCGGAATATCTTCCTCGGCTCGCGATCGAAGCGAAGCGCCAGGTATCGCGCGACTCACCGGAGTCCTGTCCGAACGCTGGCCGCTACCGCTGACGGAGGCCCCCACGAGTTTCCCTCTCCGTGCCCCACCGGTACCCCACCAACAAGTTCACAGTGGCGTGAACGCGCCGGGCCCGCGTAAGATAACTTGGGCCCATCTAACGTGGCTCCTCTCTGCGCTTTTTTGCACTTTCATTTCTCGTTCTTGCCTCTTCTTGCGCGTTTCTGCTTTGTTTTATGTGCGACGAGGTGCATTCCAACTGTTGACGGGTAGTTTTCAAGAGAAGTATAATTTGAAAATAAAGCAAAAAGATATGATGAAAAACAAAAGAAATATATTAATGTAAGAAAAGAATAAAGTATCTTTATCAATTTTCTTTATCTTTCTTTAATGTATATATATATATATATATATATATATATATATATATTATTTATTTACTTATTTATTTACTTATTCATTTATTTATAGCTATATAATAGAAAAATTTATCTAAAAATTCTTTACTATCTTCATCTTATATTCACAAAATTCACATCTTTCATGTTAAAATAACGATATAGTTAATTAAGATTCTGATTTTTTCGAGGAGGATTATCCGTATGAAATAAGATAATAATATTTTATTACCTTATTTCACTTTGTTTATCCCTGATATAATTAATAATACAAAATAAATCTTTCGTGTCTTATTTTTATTTTAAATCAAACCGTGTGACTGATTGAAAACTATAATTAATATACATATATTTATAGATTATCGAATATCTGCATAATCTACTTTTATTTAATATACAATACACACTTTTCGAGTACGTTGCAATTTGTAATTCATATCTCGTGTACTCTTCGCAAGACGCTACTGATTTATATTTCTTCTCTTAATGTAAAGAAAAGAGTCTCGATGGAACATGGCAAAAATGTTGAAGGGGAGGGTTGATTATTACAGGCTGGTCACAGGTGGATGATCGATGGAAGTGTCCACACACAAAAATGCGACGTATTTTTACGGTACTTTGCGATCAAGGCAGCGTCGAGCGCTCGCACGGCGAGTTGAAAACGCGTGCGCCACGCTGCTTACGCCGATGGTCTCGCTCGGGGTCGGTCCCCCTCCCGATCGCGGGCCCGCGTCGGAGAAGACATTCACCTCGAGGAGAGCCAACTCCCAGCCAGTCAGCTAGCCAGCCAGCCAGATATCGTTACCCGCGGCTATACGTTTCTCGCCTCGTCCCAGCCTCGCTCGAGCGAGTCACTTTTATGCGCTGGTCAGTGCGCGTTGCGATCCGCGCCGTGGTAACGGGCTCTCAGCGTTGGTGCATCGTCGACCACCGTCCGGATTACCATTTTGCAAAGGTGTGCTTTCCTCGTCGAGGATCGAGGCGAGAGTGCGGAGAGTCTCTTTGTTAAGGTCCACGCGCTCTCCTCGCGCGGTGTCCTCCAAGTCCGGACACGGTCAAGTGCGCGACGAACGGGAGACTCTAATGACAGTTCTGGTGCCTTGGTGTCTTCCACATGTTCTCTCGGACATTATCTATCATCGTTAAGAGCCTGTGAAAAAAGTTCGTATATTTCCCACCTCTAATATTACTTGTATTTCTGATATTTAATCCGAACCTAATTTAATTATTTTTCAAGATCTTAAAAAATTTCTAACATTTAATCACCCATTTCTAACATTTAATCCCAATCCGATTTTCCGAGATTTTGAAAAATTTCTAGGCGGGTAATTTTTTTTATAACCAATTCGGAATATAATAATTTTTATCCGTAGCTTTTGACATTAAATAATACACAAAGTTATATAAAATGCAAAATAAACTGTAATAAATAATAATAATAGTGTATTTTAAAAGAAGTAACTTTAGAATCTTCATCTCTATAGAGTTTCTCAAAGGCTTAATTGGGGAATGTAATTGTGGGTATCGAAACGTAATACCGAGCCTCAAGATGATTCCGTCCGATTGCGTTCTCGACATATCCAACGTGTTTCACTCCACCTCCGTGGTGATTGAAGGGACCTGCCTCAACAAATCCGAGCCTACCGCAGTGCTAAGAGATGTATCAGCCCGCGTTCACGGTGGAGAGGTCTTGGCTATTCTAGGATCAAAGGGCTCCGGCAAACGAGCGCTCCTCGATGTTATCGGTGAATAATTCCAGCCGTTTTTCTTATCGTTGCATTGTAGCGTTTCGCAGAATTGCAGAAAAATTGTAGGGAGCACAAATCGTAATCAATCTTTTAGAATTTAATTAAACATATTTCTGCACACATTTTTATAAAACTTTTTTATTTAAATATTTTATAAAAATATCCCCTTATTATATTTTTTATAACGACAAAAAATTAAATCTTATCAAAGAAGGAAATAAAAAATACAGGGAGAATGGACAATAATATTTCAGAAACAGCATTTTAATTAAAGTAACTTCAGCTTGAATTTTCTTTCAGCCGGTAGAGCGGAGGGCGAGACGAGGGGGCGAGTCACCCTGAATGGTAACCTCTTAACACCGGAACTGTTCCGTCGTCACGGCGGCTACGTGGCTCACAGGTGTCACCTGCTCCCGAGTCTGACGGTCCGCCAGACTCTGGTGTACGCTACATGGCTCGCCAATCTGAACAATCGCGAGGCCCGAGTGCGACAGACCCTCGCCGATCTGGCGCTCTCGCAAGTCGCCAATCGATCGGTGAACGATCTCACCAGGCCGGAATATCGGCGACTGATGCTTGGGGTGCAGCTCGCCAAGGATCCAACTCTGCTGCTGCTGGACGAGCCGACCTGGGACACCGACCCCCTCAACACGTATCTCATCGTCTCGATGCTGTGGTCCTACGCCACCAGACGTGGCTCCATCGTCGTCCTCACCATGGAAACACCTAGATCCGACGTTCTGCCCTTCGTCAGTCGTGTGACGTTGCTGTGTTTGGGCGCGGTGGTTTATTCGGGACCAACCAGAAGCATGCTGGATTACTTCACCTACATCGGCTTTCCCTGTCCGGAACTGGAGAACCCTTTAATGTATTACCGTAAGTATTGCATAGAATAAATATTATCACATGGACGTCTACCCGTTTAAAAAAATTATTATTACTTTAGCAGCCTTTGCCATCTTCCGCGCAAGACCTTAAAATCACTTTAAAAAAAATTAACTCGCTTAAATGAAGACAAAGACATTTTTAAATACAAAAAAGACGTGATTAGCGAATCAGTATATTAGAGTTCGCTGTTTTTTTCAGTGTGCTTGTCGACCGTTGATCGTCGATCCAGAGATCGCTTCTTGGAGTCCAATCAACAGATATCGGTCTTAGTCGAGAAATTTAAGGTGGACGGAGTGCTTTATATGAAGGAAGGCCCGCAAGTGCCGCATAATATGAAAGATACTGCTCTCGGCATTATGCACAAAGGTCTAGGACGCGGAATCAAGCCTGGATGTTTCTCGACTCTTTTGGCACTGTATTTGTGAGTCTTTCGAATCACGATTGCAGTTTGACGTTAGTTGAATGAAATAAAGTAACAAATGCAAAGTTAATTTTTTCTTAGAAAAAATTTTGCTGACTTAATTATTGTAATCGTTGTAAACTTTTTAACATTCTTTTGCATTACATATATCTCTTAAAATAAAGCTACTTTTGTAGAATTTACAATGAAATTAAGATCGGCAGATTTAAAATATTTTATTAATCAAATTGCAATTGTGTTGTTGTACTTAGACGAAGTATGGCGACTACGTTCTCGTTTAACAAGATTGGCCTAGGACATTTTGCCGCTCGCCTGCTGTTACTGCCATTCGTGGTTGCTTTAATGAGCATACTATACTCACACTCAAGTCCCGTACAATCGAGAATTTTTTTACAAACCGGTGGCCTGATTTTCAACGTCTTAACTTTGTTTTACGTAGCTGGAATAGCTGCAACATCACTCTTGTGTAAGCCTAAGATTAAGAATAAACAAGAGATCCTTTTCTAGTATCATGAATTTCTAATCCATCCAAGGATATTCAAAAAATATTTAAAACTTTCTAAATTCTGCCTTATTTGTATCGCTATTCAAAATATATTAAAGTACATTTCTTTCCGATTTATGTCCAGCATTTTATTATATAAGACCTTGTATATAGTTCCAGGTTTCCGCGCAAGGTATTATCAAGAGAAGCGAGAGGGTCTCTATGGTGGCGCAATGTTTCTAACTGCGTATACTATGCTGAGTCTCCCGCTGAGCTTCATGTCGACACTGATAACAATCGGAATCCTGATTCCCATTTTGGAGCTGGATCTCACCTCATGGGCGTACGCTTCCGGTATCCTGTGGTCCAGTTATGTTGCGGCTGAGCAAGTAACAGTAGCTGTGCTGATGGTGATTGGTAAACCTATAACCGGTGCCATCACAGTACTGTACATGACTCTGTTGTCCCTGGTGATCGCTTCGGGAGCGATTCGTAGCCTGAAGAATCTACCTTATTGGCTGGCAATGGTGTCGACCGCGCTGCCGACCAGATACGCATCTCTAGCGCTAAATCAACTGGTCATCGATACTCCTTTGCTATCTAATCTGCCCTACAATGAGAGTTTCACTTGTCCAGGCATACCTGAGCTTTGCAGGTATCCCGATGGCAAGACGTATCTGATAGAACGCTTCACTAGAGAAGGCGAGAATATCTCTGAAGTGTTGAATGTAGACTTGAATCTGCTGATCTCTCTAGCATTTGCCGTCGGTCTCATCATATTAAACAGTGTCTTATATCTATTACCGCTACCCGCCAAAGTAAAGGCAAAATTCAGAGAATAATGGATTGTGAATGCTTGTTTGCATTTGATGTGATCGTCTTATTTAATGTCTCACATCGCACTAAAATTCGGATACTCGAATTTAGCGTTAAATAGTATACGTATCGCATTATACTTATCACTTGATTTAAATTCTAAATGTATATAAAATTGTAAATAACATAGAATTAGAATAATGATCAAAGAAAAAAAAACACATATCAAAAATATTAAAAATTTGTATTTTATAAGATATGTTACAAAATTATCTTATTTATATGATGCTAATCAGTGTATGTAACGTAATTTTACTTGACCGTAAACGCAATACATAAATCGTTTTGATATTTTACAAAAAATAGAAATCTATATATATTAAAAAATGTATTAACTGTTGTGTATATTATGCAATTAACATAGATGCTTAATCAAATTCATTTATCTAATCATTTAAATGTTACAATATATTACACGAGAAGTATAGATAAATCTATAGAAAACAAACACATCAACAGAGACTTAACAAGCGACTCTAGTTTTTCGTTTTAAATTAAATTGCACAGAATTTTCTGTATTAGGAATTATGTATATATAGTTTGTAAAAGATATTAAAAACTTACTTTCAGGCATGATATTGAATTATCACGCGTTTAAAATTTGTAAAATACATTACAATTTACAATTCAATCGACTTCGACTTGACCCATCTCCTTAAGATCATCAGCCACACTAAATTCACAACCTGTCGAACTGATGATGTCGCTAATATCGACATTATGTGCAATCTCAATAAGCTTCAGTCCTTCTCCTTTCATCACTTCAAATACTCCGAGATCTGTGATAATTAAATCTACACATTGTTGTCCTATAAAAAAGCATTATGAAAAAGAAATTATTACATATAGTAATTAGAAATAATATCTAGAAATATTACAAAATTATTAAATCATGTCTTCAACCAGTATTAAATAACGAAATATATCAAAATATAATAAGCAAAATCAAGAAAAATATTGAAAAATATTGTAATTAAAGTTTTGTGAATCTTTACCTGTAACAGGCAAAGTACAATTCTTTACAATTTTTGGGCTTCCGTCTCGGGCTGTATGTTCCATGGTCACTACTACTTTTGTGGTCGCTGCAGAAACAAGATCCATGGCACCTCCCATACCTTTTACCATCGTACCGGGTATCATCCAGTTAGCCAAATCACCATTTTCTGACACTTGCATACCTCCAAGAATAGTCAGATCAATATGACCTCTGATAAATATATAATTATTAAATCCATTTTCTCTTGGACATTCAAAGATATTATTTATATTATCAAATACAATCAATCATAATCAATAATCATCCATGTAAGAAAATAAAAATTAATGTATCAATTTTAAAATATTTGACAATGTGTATTCTAATATTTATGATAGACGAAAAAGTATTGACTTTAAGATAATTTGTAAATAATCATATACCCTCTAATCATGCCGAAACTCTCATCACTACTAAAGAAAGCAGCGCCGGGCAAAACTGTTACGGTTTCTTTTCCAGCGTTAATAAGATCGGCATCGACATCAGCTTCATCTGGAACAGGACCCAGTCCAAGGATACCGTTCTCTGATTGCAACGTCACTTTCACACCTTTCGGAATGTAATTACTAGCTAACATGGGCATACCAATTCCCAAGTTCGCTGCAAAAGTTTTGATTATTTATTAAGTATTGATAAAAGCACTTATTTTTTTTAAATTGCTATATCTAATCTATTTCTAATCTAGATTCGTTCCTTGTCCTTTTTTTACCTACCATACATTCCATCCTTAAATTCGAGAGCGGCACGCCTGATAATCATTTCCCTCGCTTTCGTAGCCGGTGTCACTTTTTTAGGCTTCATAGTTTGCTTCGTCGAACGTTTCTACAAAATGAGAAAGAAATAATACTCATGAGGCATTTGCATAATTGAATATGCATAACGACGAATGCAATGAATATTGATGTGATAAATATTGAAAGTAAAGACAACCAACCTCGATTCGTTTTTCGTAAGATGGACCCTTCACAATCCTGTCCACGAAAATGCCAGGCAAATGAATGTGATCGGGATTCAACTCGCCGAGTTCTACAATTTCCTCCACTTCGACGATCGCCACCTTGGCCGCTTTGCACATCACAGGATTGAAATTCCTCGCTGACTTTCGGAAGATCAGATTGCCGGCGGTATCGGCCTTCCACGCCTTCACGAGTGCAAAGTCACCAGTGATGGCTGTCTCCAAAACGTAGTTTCGCCCATCAAATTGATTCACATCTCTCGGCTCACCCGATATCTCGGCGTTGCCATTCTTGTCGTATTTCACAATGACATTGCCCTCTTGCACAATGGTGCCGAAAGCCGTGGGGGTGTAGAAAGCTGGAATACCGGCACCACCTGCTCTCACACGTTCTGCTAAAGTACCCTAAATGAGCCATCGATTAACTTGCGAAAATTTATGAGATTTATCTATTTGCGCATTATTTTCATTATTAAATTGTTACCTGTGGTGTTAGCTCGACCTCTAATTGGCCACTGAGATACTGCCTCTCGAACTCAGGATTTTCACCTACATATGATGCGATCATTCTTTTAATTCTATGCTCCTTCAACAATATACCCAGTCCAAAGTCCTCCACTCCAGCATTATTAGAAACTACTATCAAATCTTTAGAACCCTTTTTTAATACAGCTGCTATTAAATTCTCCGGGATACCACAGAGACCGAATCCACCGACCAAAAGTTTGGCACCATTGTGTACATCAGATACAGCTTCCTCTATGCTTTTGAATACTTTACCATCTCCTATTGGAGTTTTTAACTTCTCATCTTCTTCTTTCACTTCTGGGATATTTGCTTTGATGGAGAAATTAACAGTGCATACCTATTAAATTAAGTTTAAATTAGATCAGCCTTGGAAATATTTTAATATTTTAATTTAAAGATAATATATTTTAACATATATTATCTTTAAATTAAAGTACATTATTTAGTTACCAAAAAAATATAATATAAAAAATATGTTCAAAAATCCAAGATCTATAAAGTATATCAAAATAATATATTACAAAAATTAAAATTTCCTAAAACAAATATTTATATCCTAAAAATGATGTAAGTACATTAAGATAAAAAAAAATAAGAGAGAATTAAGATAATTTTATTTATTATTTCTTTTTTGATTGAAAAGAAGATTTAGAGTGCCTTTAACCCCTCCCTTGAATCTTATCACACACATGCCAAGATAATTTCTTCCAACATAGATTATATATATTTGATGATAACGCAATAATAATCACACGTTGTTTACGTACCCGAGCTATTTTGATGGAGCTGAGGGGCCCGCCATTCGAACGCAGGAATACACCGCTGATTCCTTTCAATACAAATGCCATAATCACCAATATACTAAATGTACAAGTGTTCAACAAAATTTATGCAGGTCTGTCGGCATCGGAGGTTAAACGCTAAACACTTAATGCTGGCTATTCCAATATTATTTTATATTAATTTTTATATTAATTCTTCCTAGAATAATTTATCTGTTTCGCCTGTGTACTTTTGATTTTCGCAGCAATGTTTGATATTCTATAACGAAATGCGTTTGTTTCGTGAAAATTTCGTGAAAATTACGTTGTCAAACCTAACCCCACATCGAGCGCTCACATACGGCAGCGCGGATGGTGACTGGACGGAACGAAGCCGCGACGTTTTATTTCAATTCGGAATATTCCCGAGCTGCATGGTCAGGAACGTATTTGTTGGCTATACATCGCCAACAAAAAATTGTTGAAATTTGAAAAGAACAACGGTAAAATTTATTAAATTTAAACACACACACACACACACACACACACACACACACACACACACACATAATATATAAATTTAAATTTATAAATATATACATATATGTATATATGTACAAAGGCAAATACATAACACTATATATATATATATATTGTATTATATATTTGCTTAGTGAATTCTTGGCACTTCTGAGCACTTTTAAACGAGTCTTTCGCACTGAATTGTCTTAAGGTGAAACTATGTCACCATAAAATATGACTCCATCGAAATAAAACGTGTTTACGCTGTTATATAACAAGGACGTCAGCTTTCGCGATCATAAAAAAATTAGATACCGATTTAAATAAGGAATGATCAATGGCGCAATTAATAAATATGTATATCTTCGGTTTTTTAAATTGTATCTCTTAATACAAGATTTCCGTGCAACTTCTTAATTTTACATGCAACTATGATAAGCACACTAAAAAAGAGCAAATTAATTGCATGAATACACTTAAGAAAATGTCAATCTTCACAGCACAAAGATAATAAAAAAAAAAAAAAACAAAAGTTTATATTAATATATTTTTATATTAATATCTCTATGATATCTATGATCCTATATTTTAATAAATCTAAAAGGTCTATTTTTTATAACTGAACTAGTATATACACTTGCTGTATTTAAAATAAAATAGACATACGTTTGACGAAAGCGAAAACAATTTTTTAAAAAGTACGCTCTAATATAGAATAAAAAAACAGGTAAATTTGTACGTTGGAAAAATGGAAATTTGTATGTTGATTTGCAACGTGAAGAATTTAAATAATATCAGCTTGTCAGTATTACGTATTATATCCGAAGATAATGTTCCAACAGAAGACTGATTTCTCCAATACCTCATCGTTATCTCTGCCAGATAGCGAATGCTAACTGAAATGGCAATATTGCTATATTCTAAAAATAGCGATATGAGAATACTCGATTTTTATTTTATATTTGATGTATAGAATCAGTAAAAGAAATCAGGCGTTTGTTACAAAGACTTTATTTCTCTGGAACTAAGTATATATATATAATAGTTGCTCGCATAGTTATTATCCATCATAAATTTACATATATATTAAAATATATTAATTTATCATCTCTCTCTTATCATTAGCGTAACAAAATATTTTTCTCTTAGAACATTTAAAAATTGTATCACGAAGATATATCGAGAATAACTTAGTGATATCTTCAGAATATTTTACGTCCGATGACGTCTTTATTGCTTTAAGATGTTCTTAAGACACATGTTTTAGACATGCGTGTTCTCTAGTTTTCTGATTACAAATGATTACTCGCTCGTATTAAAATATCATCGATATTGATATCAATGCAATGACGTCAAATTGACCAGTCGACATGTTTATGTTATGTTATCATTCGAATAATTCATACTAATCAATACTAATATTAGACATTGTTTTCTGCATTTGCTAGTCGATATCTGTTCGAATCGTTTTGCAATTATAAAAAGAAATCAAAATCAATATTCTAATTACATAAAAAAAGAGAAAGAAATTTTCATTAATATCTTTATTATAATTTTTTTAACGATACTTGATACTTTATAATTTGAAAATTTTGCTACTACAACGTAAAACATTTCAATATTAATTTTCAAAATAAAAAGGTTTCTATCTTTTTTTAAAATTAAATTATTCTTTTCTTTTCCCATTTAAATTTGCGCTCTTGTTCTATGACACAATATACAATACGATACGGAGTATTACAGATTTCAGCCTACACTTAAAACCAAATAGGATTTTGCCGCATTTGAGAATTTGAGAAACGTTCACAAATCAAACAATCTTTTTTCGAAAAGTAAGAAAATTAAGAAAAAAAATCACATTTGGCGTTAAAAGCGCCTCTGTGAGGCCTCTGGATTATAACACGGCCACTGGATCGTAACGCGAGAAAGAACAAACGTTGTTTTTTCTGTGGAGAAAGCGATCATTATCTGCTCGAAAATAGCTTCGTCTGATTATTCCAATATTCGACGTTTTTTTTCTTCGATGTTCGCAATCCCCGATCCTCGCGTCATCGATGCCGGCCTGCTCTGGCATCGGTCACGGCGCCCCATAATTCGATCACAAAGTCGTCGGTGAAGCCGAAGTCTTCCAAGTCGGAGTTGTCGATCGCCTCGGCGAAGTCTATACTGTTGCACTTGCCCTCGGCAAGTTCCCAGATTTGCGTGGCTGTACAACAAACCAGATGCAATCGAATATCATCAATATTTTTGGTAAAATAAAGAATAAAAATTATGGCAGAAACAGAGAGAGCGCAAGTCTTGAAAATAATTCATCTTATTCAACACTCATTTTTTTTTATCATACACAGATGATTAAACTTATATAACTTACCTAATTCCGTATCAGAGATACCCATAAAACTCTCCAAGATAGTGTTGATCTTTTCGACGCCAATCGCAGCAGCATCGTCAATCTGAATAAACATTTATTTTACATTCTTAAAAATGCGCGTATATATATATATATATATATATGTGTGTGTGTGTGTGTGTGTGTGTGTGTGTGTGTTTTGTGTGTATTGTGTGTGTGTCATTAAAAAATATTTAGATGTCTCTGTGATTCTCAATAGAGAAATCTAACATATTTTCAATTTCGATAACTTTTCGCTACTATTATACAGTTAATACATCCTTCATTATCTTAATGATTGCTTCTTCTGTTACTTTGCTGTTTACGGAGAGAAAATGCATCAACGTGAATCTAATTAATTCAAACGTCTCATAACAGAGAAAGCCAACACAATCCCAGCGTACAATCCCATTTGGCTCTCACTTCTTGGAGATTGATATTATCAGAAAAAACATCATTACCGATAATACTGTTTGTCCGCCTTACGAGTTTACCACTCGATCGTAATTCCGTCGTAATTTCCATCTCACCGCTTTTACGCACCTGCTCTACGATCTGCGCGCTACCGTCAGCCTTGAATCTCAGGGTCTCCTTGCCGGATCCGTAACCGATCTTCTTTCCCTTCTTAGGGTCACCACGAGGCCCGATGCTGCCGAAACCGTTCTTCTGCGGCTCTACCAACCTCAGAGTGAACGTCGAACCCTTCGGTATATCCTTCAGCATCCTCGCCACCTCGAAGTGCCGCCGGCCCACGAGGCTGGTCGAGTTGATTCTCTCGATGTGATCGCCCACCTCGATCACTTTTATCCTATCGATCACGGAACCCTCCTTGATACGTTTTATGAAAGCGTAACCGGCGCCGTTATCGGTGATCGTCAAGCCCAACGCGTCGTCCGTTTTCACCAGCTCGATTTCCTTCGGCCGACCTGCACCGAAAAAATGCATTAACTTCTTTCTCTTCGTTTTATGCGACTTGTTTATTTTTTAATTATACAAACGAAACTGTAATACGTAATGACCTTTCTTATGTGCGAATATGAAGTCGCCCATGCCGATTTGTCCACCCAACAGCTCCGTCATGTCCACTTTGTGTGTGTTGAGCGTGCAAAAAAGAATCTGAAACGTCAAACTCTCATTTAATCTTCAATATTGAGTAACTAATAATAATTTTTAACCAAATCTTACGAATTTCTCTGTTTAAGATTCTTTACATTAAATTAATTGTTTTTAAATATTATTCAAGACAGATTCTTCTAAGGTGACCAACTTTGATTATTTACTAATTCAAATCCTACGCGGAAAGAATAATTTTTACTGGCAAATTTAAAAATTTGATCAAATATAGATTCAATAATTTTGTTAGGCCATCGAATTATTATGTAGAACGCTTAAATATAATAATAATAATAATAATACTGCAAAAATATTAATCTTCTGGCAACGATTTGAACATCGTACATAATAATTTTGGCCCAATAAAATTATTTACAGGTCTGGCCAAATTTGCTAGAAAAAATGTTTCTTCCGTGTACAGCAGATCTATTTCCACTTGAATTCTGTTCAGATTTGTTTGATTTTCCTTTATTTTTCTTTACCCATCGTCGCGATGAAGCGACGATTTGTCTAGCTGAGAGAAGCTAGACCCTCCGTGCTTCAAGCGATCCATAACGAGTCCGACCTGGTTACATCGCGGCGGCCGCGTTTACACGACGAATTACACGTGGCTCTCTCTCTCTCTCCTCTTTCTCTCTCATCATTCACCGAGATATATATATCCGCCAGGTCGACGAGAGAGGCCACGGTCCGTGACCGGCGTTTCCTGCGTCCGGTGTCGTTTCTCTTTACGTGGGACGTCTCGCGCTGGAAACTGTTTCTGCTCTCCAAGCGGCTCCGTAGGTTCACCGTATCACACTCCACTGTCATCAATTTCGACGGCATTTTCTCATCTCACGGTTGCCGATTTCTCCAAAATGTAAAGAGGGACACAGACGTGTAATTTTGCCCGCATTTCGAACGCGACAGAAATATTCTTGCGAGTCACTGAGCATTTCGCGACACTCGAAGGAAAACGAGTCAGACGCCTGTTTAGTTTACTTCAGGGAAAGTAAAAGGATAAACTCGTGAAAATTGGAACACAAATTTCTGATATTAAAATGATAAAAAATTCTTATCTTTGATTTTTACTTTTCAAATTCAATATCTTTCTTTAATTCGTATTAAAGATACAATTTTCGAATTTTGTAATTTTTCATCTCAATTATTTTCTTTATAGGAGAATATTCTTATATTCTCTTTATAGAATATTCTTCAGAGAATAATAAAAATTAGTCAGAAAATGTTTGATAGAACAATATTACAATCCCAGAAAAAAATATTAAAATAAAAAGAATATAAATGGTCAAAAATGACCGGTTCATATGTTTCCATAATAATAATGTTAACAAATTTTTTTTTGCGGTATTTATCGTTGGTGTTCGTACTCACCTCCTCCGCGGGCAGATCGTAGCGCTCGGCGATCTTCTGATACAGCTCCCGGACATTACTGAAGTCCGATATCAATCCTGTGGGACTGCCGTGGGCCAGCTGACAGTGGAAGACCAATGATGACGGCTGCGGATCCCGATGTCTCGTCTGCTCGTGCTGAAGAGAAGGAGCGTTATTGCCCGGACGGCTACCGGTACCGTTATCGCTCGCGCCGCTGTCATGACCGTTGTCATTGCCGGCCTGATGATGATGATGATGATGATGCTGCTGCTGCTGCTGCTGCTGATGGTGATGGCTGTGATACTGCACGCCGTTCGCAGCTTTCTCCGTTACTGGCGTGGCCCGCGCCTTGAACAGCGGCATTCTCGATTCTGCGCGAACAAATTACAAAGGAAGACCCCGTTATGCACAATCCGGCGTGACGATACTCCTGGATTCTCATCGCGGGATAGAGGTTATCGAGAGGTACCAGCAGATTGATAACGGATATCATCTCGGATCCTCTCGACTCTTTTGTGCCTCTACTCCGAGGTGGAATCGACATTGACAGTGATTTATCATAGGAATTAAAGAATTCCCGCTTTTAAAGAATTGACAGTTTACGTGGTCTGCCTCCACGTGGAATTTTGTTTGGAATTATTACTGGATCGAGTAAATTTCTAAATAATATTTGTTCAAAATTATTCTAGTCTAGTGATAAATCAATTTTTCTAATATACAATCAATGATTAATAACAATTCTAATATGCGATGTACATGATTATTATCTTGATCGGTATGGGAAATCTAAAAAAAATCCCCGGCAACATCATCGAAGCTAGAAAGTTGCATTTTAAACGATCATTTTTATTTATATCGTCGACCGAATCATTACGTCGACCGAATGAAGAGCACAATGGGAGGAATTCCGGGTGGCTAAAAAAATTAAAAAATTAAGGTTCATCGCGCGCGATCGGATCGACAATCTACGAATGTGCATTCGATTCTCCGTGTGTTGGATAAGAAAAATGAGAACCACGGGAGGAACCACGATAATTGCAATCTTGCGATTTGCCGGCCGCGTAGGGAGAGATAAAAGCACGCATAGGCCACATGTTACGTCGCCGAGAGTATCTGTTACTCGGCGTTCGTTTCCCTCCAACACGCTTATCTCCAACTCTGAAATCGTAATCGAGCGCGTGCCTAGGTATACGAAACCGTCGGTCCTTCCCTCGAAAAAGGAAGCCTCGAACGTAAACAGTTTTTACGTAACGTCACTTTAGGCGAGCCTTCCTCGTCAGACGCCTCGTTAACGATTCGCGCCGCCAAGAGCGCAAATTGCGGCGGTCTCCTTTTATACGGTACTTAGTATTCGCCTGAATCATCCTCTTTCGACGGGAAATAATGTCGGCCGTCTCGCACACACCTCCGTCCTTTCGTACGTGGAAAGAATGGAATTCTGCTGAAATCAGTTCTACAAATCCGATCAGATCTACAGATCTGAAAATAATTTCGTCGGGCAGATCGTTATACACTCAAGTATAATAAAAATTTTCGATCAATCTAGCGATTTGAACGTCGTCCGAACGTAATTATTTAGTCCAACAGAATTATTTTCCAGATTTGTATCTGATCAAATTTTCTGGGAGCAAAGTCTGTTTCAAGAGACTTCGAGTTTTGTTCGTCAAAAGTGGCTTTTTTCGCAAATTTTTCATTTTTTGTTTAAGATAGGTTCATTAACTTGTTGTTTATTAAGAGTACGAAGTCGATGCAAATATGTATGTCGACATTCGATGGAACGTTTAAGGATTTTAATCCATGCATGATGTGACAGTGTTTTAAGTTACATCAAGTTCAGAACGCGCAATAAGAAGCGCAATCGTGGATCGAGATCTGAGATCTTGAGATCTAAATCGCGGGGTTCGCGAAGTCCCAGACGATAAAACGGATCAGATCCGACATTCGTCACGTCGAAACGACAGGACTCGTCGTTCTCCAATTCTACCTGCGTCGTTTAATTTATCAACCTGTAACATTTCATCGCGGGTACACGCACACCGATTTATCGCAAAGTCCACGCGACAACGTCCGGCGTCATTAGAAATACGCGATTTCATTAGAAACACATTGTTTTTGCTGATTACATAATAGGGAAAGAAGCACAGCGAGAAAATATGGCAAAACTGCCTGCAATATCGTTGTTTGCCTTAAATTTTAATATGATATGACGTAATCGTTATCTCAGACCTGACATGTCTCCTTTCAACTGCAAATAGCAACGCGAGTACGTCAAGAACTCAAACCGGTCCGATTTTGATTAGTCCAATAACTGTAAAAAATAAATTGCGCGTATTTCTAATAATGGCGCGTATGCAAGAATTATAACGAAGCAATTTGAAATCATTTGAAAAAAATCCAAAAGTTTTGAAATCAGATGTCACCGGATGTACTACGATCATTCCGCGTGCATTTAAAAAAAAAAAAAATACTTCAAGTTAGTAAGAAACAACGTAATAAAAAATAATTACGTCAAATGTTTGTTGTTACAAAGACAATTGACAAATAATCTAAGTATATTATATACTAAAGTTTCTTCGCTTATCAGAATGTATTTGTCATCCATCTGTATGAGTTAATATTCTAATTGTCAAAGTCGCAATGGGATATTTCGTCAGAAACTTTATCTCGTAATCCAATGGAACGGTATTAAAACCTGGAACGCGATAAGTCGCTTCTGCACAATGTGTTCGTAACAAAGAAAAAAAAAAACACGAACGTCCACAGGTGGATTCGGTTTACAGGTCGTTGGCGTCGCGTCGCAATCTCTGACTAAGCTATTGCGAATTTCGTAAACGTTATTCTCCTACAACAATGCAAATTGTCAACCGCGCGCAACATCGTCATTCCAATTGTCTCCGATTACGGTCAATCGTGGAACGGAAAAGGAGATCGTGCGGTGCCTCATAATTCGTCTCATTAAACCCGTCCGCTATTAATTGCCGGAATACACACAAGAAACGCAATAAAAAAGATTCGAAAAACGCTTACGACGCAACTAAATAGAAATGATAAATATATACGTTTTAACGTAAAATTTCTTTTCTCCCTTAAATTTTATTTCGTTCTAGTGATTAATTAAAAGTACGTGCAAAACCGACTTACACTCATTTATCCTTACTTCATACAGACACGAGTGTTGCAATTCAGTATTTTACCGTATCTCTTAATGTCTGACATTTATTCCATGGTGCGTGTTAACATGGAAACAACTCTCTCCTCGAGCTTGATTGTTCACAATCCCAACGTTCAATTGAGGTTTACTCGACGAATGCCGCTTATCGCGCCTTCAATTAATGGAAATTGATTTGAAACCTTTCTGGAAAGCCGGCATCGCGAATCGAGCGGCGAATAAAATTATGCAACGCGTTGTATTCCGGCCATTTGCGGCCGTTGTACGATCGCACGAGTGTCACGGCGGACAAACGAGATAAGGTAATTGGTTTCTCGCGCGCGCGCGCAAGGAAGCGTAATGCAGTGAAAGTGGCGGTGCCCCTTTTATCTTTCTTATCTGTTTTATTTTTTTATTTCTTTTTCTATTTTTTTCAATAACTCTCCTCGAGCGACACGCGACAGGAAGTCCGTCAGCAGTTCCCGGGACAATTAAAAAATATTAAATTATACAGGATGACATATACATTCTCATACTCATGTGAAGAAACAGTATATTTAGTATTAATGAATATATTTAGGTTCGATTTAAGCGTTTTATTTGTCAACTGATAACGAACATTTCGCGCGATTATTTTTCTTATTAGGTCATTTTTATTACTAGCTTGAAGCTTTCTTAAAATCTTGGCAATGCACATATCCGACATGGGTCTGATTTCAAATTTTGGGACAATTTTTGTACAACGAGTGTACACAGAAGAAAATTAGTCTTAAGTTCAAAACAAGCGTTCTCATTTGTAATCTTCTTGGAAAATTTTAGTCTCGATTGAATTTATACCGACGCAAGTATTACTTTTGCTCAACTCAAAATTAAAAATCTTCTATAGAGAAGATTATAATATTCTTATTCATACATAGAGAATATCTATACTCTATGCAGCAACGCAGCAAATTCGTTCCAAATCAAGACTGAATCTTTTTTTTTCAAAATTTTCTGATCGTATTCTCGCTCGCGATATGAGAATATCTGTCCTCGATTTAAGGCTAATTTTTTTCTGTTCTGTGTGCAAATACCGTGTCAAATACCGTAACGTTACGAGCGAATACGCGCCGGCGAGTACAAATAACACGCAACGCCCGTGCGGAACGCGCAACGCGAAGAGACCGGCCCTCTCACCTCTTCCTCGCCGCGATCAGCGCGCATCCGGTCGTATCCGTATCCACGTCCGTGCGGACGCGTTTTTCGCGACACAACGGGAGGCGCGAGGGCACTTTTCATTCAGCGAACACGTAGAGGAGCGATTACGCGGAAAGAGCGGAACAGCAGAAATCGGCCGCGAACGCCGCGTTCGTCGTCGCAACTGGCAGCCACCGGGATCTAAATACCCCCTTTCTTTCCATTCCGCCCGTTATCGTTTACCCGTTATCGCTTCGCTCGCCCGCTCGATCCTTATCGCGTCAGAGGCGCAAACGAGAAAGAGACTCGAATCGCGATCTCGGGCCGGTTAGATTGATCGATGATTGATATCTCGCGAAAAAACGCGTGTGACGAGGAACAAAAGTCTGATGGGAGCCTGTCTCGGAAAATTAGGAATTCAAATGGGGAAATCTTGAGTTGTTTAGCCTCTTCTTCGCGATGAGAAATAGAGAAAAGAATTTCGGATTCATTTTTATAATTAAAAATTAAGAAATAAGGTGGATTTAAAAAACCAAAGTCAGGACACATCGGACCTGTTGTTTCATAATTTTTTTATATCTTAATTTGCAGATGATGAAACTAGCTCTTGGATCCTTTAATTCTTTTTTCATCACATCGATTTTCGCAACGAAAATTCAAGGAAAATATTCAAGTTTTTTTTATAATTAAAAATCAAGAGGTAAGATTGTTTAAAAAATCAAAATTAAGACATATCGAGATATATTGCTTCATATAATTTCAATGATTTTTTAATCCTATTTTTTAGACGACGAGATTAGGCCTTGGATAATTAATTTCTTGTCCATTACACATCGATTTTCGCGATAAGAATTAGAAAAAGAAAATTTTATAATTCTTTTTTATAATTCAAAATAAAAAACAAACAATATTAATTTAATTTTTCATTGTAAATTATAATCATCATGTACAAAGTATCTTAGATATATTTACAATTCCTGTTAAAAACGAATGCTTCTTTTCGCATTCGTTACTGAGGGAATATTACCCGTGAAATATTACCGTGAAAACGCAGTAAAATAATCAGCGATTCTTTTCAAGTTGCTTCTCTGCAAAATTCCCATCATACATTCTTAGATAAATGCAGCGGAGTCATTTTTATATCACATTCCGACACATTAAACTTTACTATTAGAATTTAAAAAATGATACTCGATCACGGTCTGACAATTCGATCAGCTATAAACTCACTCGCTCGCTCACTGAATGAGTCACTTTTAGTCGAATCAGATTGCTTCGAAAAAAAAAAGAAATAATATTCCATTTAAAAAGCACAAAAGAAAACAAAATTAATAATAATTATTATAATAATAAAATAATAATAATAATAATAATAATTAAAACCAAAGCATTAAAACATAACGTAGGCTTCTATTCTCATTTTTTCGAAAAAGCAATATTCAAAAAATGCAGAATAGAAAAAAATAATTAATATAATCAAAACATAACTAAAATAAGTCTTTAGTTCCATTTTTTTGCAAAGAAAAATTCTCGAATCACGTTGCTCCTTAACGATCGGTCTATTCGAGGATAGTCGTTTAATCAATTTAGATTTAATCAATTCTCAAAGTAAAATTATTTATATAGAACGAGTGACATTACAACAATCTCGCGCAGACGTTACACCTGTGTATTTACCTTAAATTTCCTCTATTCACATATTTGTAGTGCTGGCGTTACGGACGTACGTCCAAAAGAAGAAAGGAAAGAAAAAAATATCACCGAGACCCCTCCCCCCCTCACCGAATTTGAACGGGCCCACTCTGTCTCGGGTCCTGTTAAAAATTCGTTTTAGTACTTTCGTACGCGAGAAACCATCATTGTACAGCGAGAGAAAATCGCGCGAGGCCGATTTCACGAGCTCGCGTGCCACCGTGAGCGGAAAGCAGCGGCGAGAGGACTGATCGTGCGGGGCCCCTTCTCGTACCGACCGACCCCTCTCGAGAGTGTGTGTGCCCGTCTGGTATCCATCGCTGCGTCATTAACAACGAGGTGCGAACAATCCGCAATCCGCCGCGAGCCCCTCTCTCGCGTAAAAAGAAAGAAATAAAAAGGCAATTCTCGAAAAGAAATATAAAAGTTTAATTAATAAATTAAAAAGAATAATAATTCTTCCTTGTTATCTTCATCAAACGATCATGAGAGCGAAGTTATTCGTTCGCTTCGATTCAGCATACAAGACACGTCCGTTTTGCTGTTTTTTTCTAGCGAGCTCCTCATAATTCGAATATGATAAAAGGCGAAAAATAATAAAAATTTTCTTGTATAAAACTAAATCGCAGCGTATTGTTACATAAAGTACATTTCCTCAAGTAAATTAATGTTAATTACGTTAATTAGTAAAGTAGATTATTCACGCTTCTCTATTTAGACAGATCTTTTATTTAAGCTTTATTACACAATACTTCTTATATAGGAAAAGTATCACAAACGACATCGTATTGTCGCACCGTCGGACGATGCAAAATGCACATCGTACAGAACGGTACAAAAAATCGTCAGAACTTGTGTAAAAAAAGTGAACACTCTTGCCGGAGTTTAAAAATTCATTACATAGTACTATAATTCATATACTCATATACTTGCGATCGATTATTGTCTCGTTAAAATGCGAGACATTTTTTTTGAAAATAGTGTAAATCCAGTTATATGTTTCGTATAGACGGAAATTGATGGATCATCCTTCAGTTTTAGCGAGATTTTCGAAATCGAATGTAAATCACTTTCAAAATAATCTCGCATCGCCGATCAGAGCTTATCTCCAACAGAAATTGCACATGAGAGAGCCCGTGTAAATAATAATGGGAGCGAGGATAACATAATTAAGAATAGGTCTGAATTTTCCAATTTTCACAGATAATGTCATCCTTTTGATTATCGTTAAAATAGCATTCTAAAAATTTCGAATATATCAACAAAAATGATTTCTCGTTAGCATCCTCTATAACCAAATTTCTTTTTTATATATTTTTCTCTCGTGCTTTAGTGAAAAAATAAAGATAGTAAAAAATACAGATATCTGCATATAACTTCAAAGTTACATTTTTTTCTTTTTTAAAGTGCTTTCAACTCTAGAATTATATCGTACAATTAAATATGTTTAAGACTTAATCTTTTTTTTTAATTCTCAATATGAATCTAAAGGTCTCTTAAGGTGCAATTTCATGCGACGAAGCAAAGCTAGCTTTTATCTCTACTCCACCTCAATGCAAAGCAGCGTAAAGACTTTAAAGCATTTGTAGTGTCAATGTGTCGTAGCTGAAAAGTTATTGCAATTTAAAAAAAAAACTAAATTTCTCATTTTGTCTTAAAAATTAATTATAATAGTCAGTACATCAAATACATGGAGCAATATAGATGGTATAGTGGCAACCACAGTTGCAGTAGAGATTAGGAGGCAACGCATAATCGCTATATTTGCTATGATACATTTAAAATTGTATAATAATGTATCTGTATCTTTTATAATTTCTCTTTCAGTCTTTCACTTCACCGGCAACACTTTTCTAGCGTTATTTCGCTGTTAGTTGGACAATGTCAAACTTTCAGCGTGCCTTCGTTAGTTCGCTGTATTCATCGAAAATCGATAAGAGCTTTGCTTCGCTGCATGAAATTGTATCTTTATATTTTGAAGCTTAAATTTTCAAATCTTTACGCAAAAAAATCCTCGAAAATTGATTTTAGATTTTATAAATATGTAAAGAGCTAATTTTTAATCTTTTAAAGTTATAGAGAAATGATGTTATAGATAACGTTATAGAGAAATGAGTGTTTTCAAAACAAAAATATCAAACGACCGAGTATTTTAAAGATAAGCGCCGATCGCGCAGCACCGCTCGAGTATTATTCAAAGGTATAAAAATGCATAACAACATATTCGCATCCTCATACAAACAGTAACAACATAGCGCACTTGTTAACAAAAAAAACTCAAATGCACTATCGAAAAAGTTCAGTCTATAATATATGGAATCGCTTGGAATTAACATTAACGTTATATATCTTTTTGCGAGAATTACGCTCCCGAAACTCAAGTCAAGCCTCTTGGACTTAACGCATTGTGGACTGCGTAAATTTATTTTTACGATGGAACATAGATAATTGAATAATGCTGATCGGCGTAATTCATACACCGTTTTTTTAATATATTACGTAATAACAGTACGTAGTCTCATAAAGACTGGATTTTATATATATATATATATATATATATATATATATATATATATATATATATAAGAGAGATATATATGACTTGTATATATCGGCTTGTATTTCATCATATTACTCTCTTAAAAATATACCAGTCCATAATGTGTTAAGACACACATAACTATGTATACATAAGTATGTAATAGTTAAGTATTTTTTTAGGATCTAAAATCTCTCGAGAATTTTTTGAGAGACGGGAAGAATACAGATGACATTACGTTTATAAGCCAGAAGTGGCTTCGCGAATACGTAGAAATGCTTACATCCTATTCGTTATTGCTTATATACCTGTATAAAACATTCATATCAATAACAAAAAGAGCATCTAAAAAGTTTCGAATATAAAGACAGAAAGCTCGCGCAAATACGTAACTTCGGTATGATCAAGTATAAATTTTATAAGTTATGAGCTAGATGCAACTCCGGCTGGATAATGAACACCTTCGAAACATGGCCGCAATTCGATTTGTCTTCCATCGCCAGGTAATTCCTCATCGGCACGAGCAGTTCGTCGTATGGATCCATGTTCAGCTGATATTCTTGCATGGCTCGGTATACGGCCTTGAAGGGTGGCTGTTTCTGTGAGTGGAATGTGCCACGGGAGCCATGTAATACTAGAGCGCCATCTCTTTCTGCCTCCGCACACACAGACATGTACATACAGTGGTCCGGCCTGTAATTGTATCGGCACGAATACACATACAGCTTCTCTGGGTGATAGTGAAATATTATGTTAATGATATCCTGATCGCCCCAGGTTATCTTCAGCTTGTACTCCTTGTGAATGGGAATCACATAGTCCGTCCATCGGAACTCTCTCATCCTCGTCAGATTCATCAGCATCACCCCTGAATTCACACCGAGCTTGCCATAATATGGATGCTTGGCAAATCGATTGTACCAACCGGTATTGGGATCTTCATGTTCAGGACTGAGAGCTGCCAATTGACTAGAGTTCATCTTTTTGAACTCATCCCAGATCTTCTCAGGTGGTGCCAGAAACAGAGTGTCTGTGTCTACATAGAGCACTGCATCTGTATCATTCAGCACAGTCTGAAATATAAATCTGGTAAATCTGACTGACGCTCACAGAGAAAAAATATTGCTAACTAGACATATAAAAAATAAAATAGATAAAGGGTTAAAAGATCATAAAATCAATTAGATATTTTAAAGAGCTAACTTGATCAAGCGACTTAAAGTATCATTCCAGCGAACGAGTCCTGATTGGTTTAATGTAACTCTTTTTCTCTTTCATTTCCTACAAATGAAAATTGACAGCTTACTGGTAGAAACAGTCGTTGTGCCGCGCAAGGCTTAAACAATTTCTTCCACATGGCTACATCGCTACCATCCGGGAAGGTGATAGGCCGCACCAGGAAATCGAAGGTCTTGTTGGATATGAGCCGCCACTCGGACAACTTCTCACTGAAGGCTGGTATTAAGTTCTGCTCCGTCAGGATTATAAACTGCAACGGTCTGCCAGCGAAGACCAGCGCCGATTTCAGCATAGTCAGGGCCTCGTGCAGCCTGTCCCCGCACACCACTACGCATATCGTCACCTCGCTTATCACGGATGCGCTTCCCGAGGATTTCTTCGGGAGCGCCAAACGTTCCCTGCTCGCGGACGGCTGGTCGTATAACTTGTTGGAGATGTTGGTGGTCACGTTGAGCAGTATTATTAGCACGGCGAGGATAAGGCACAGCAGGAACAACTTGTACACGGATTTCATCACGTCGTATCAACGTCGTCGTTTTTACCTCAGACTGAACTGTATTGCGACGTGGATGATGCGCGACGTCGACAGTAACCCGGCATCTTGGATCTCACCGGGAAGCCGATAATCCGCGACGTTGTGGAACACAACGGATCCCAATGTCGCGTCGTCGATGTCGCGTCTTGAGATTCAGGTAATGGCGAGCGCCATATTTACGATATAACCTTCGTGCCAAGTATCGTAAACAAAATCTGATCTGGCAAACCACTCTCCACCACTATCCACCATTCTCCACGAATCTGCGCAAGGAGCATTTACAAACTTCGAAACTATAGGTCTGTTCTTTTTAAATGAACTTCTTGTACTGTTTATCTTTCTTTCTCTTCCAACATAAAAAAAAGAATAAAATGAATAGTGAATAGAATTCAGCTAAAAAGAACAGACTTTATATATAAATGCAGAATGCTCCAAAAATTTAAATTAGAACTCGGTAAGGAGGTAAAAAATTTTCCATAATTATATACAGAATTATATTTAATATATTCTATATGTAAAATATAGAATATATTATAAAATTACATATATAATTACACATATATATATATATATATATATATATATATACTATATGTTTATATATTATATATATATAAAATTACTTATAACTGTGTCCTCACTTCATATATAATTACATCTTATATTTAATTATATGTAGAAAATTTTTTATCGGTACACGTATGTGTACCAATAATTTTAAAAGTGCTGACTTTAATACATACAACGTTTGATATATTGAAAACGAACTAAATCTAAACATAAAATTATTAATTTAAATTCTTACACTATAAATATCTTATTTTTGCAGAATAAGTTTCTCACAAACTTTTGTACATTGTATTCTCATTGTCAATTTATTTTTTGCATACTCATTTATATGCTTCTTCTCTTGCTGTCAGACTCGTTTACTTGCTCGTACGCTGAACTCGTATTACGTAACTTCATTCTTCACTTTCAGTTTAATGATTCAATTTTATACATCGTTTTCTATAGACATCATTACTTTACAATCTATCATTTAATACTAATGGTAAATTAATAATTATATTAGTCGCATATCAAGAATAATTGCTAAGTTAATATTATAATTGATAACGTAGTTTATTATTATGAAATGAGACGGAATGAATAATTATCATGATCATCACATTTTAGTTATGTTCAATTACAACGATGACAAGTAATATTACATGCTATGAATTTGGCTATACTTTAAAGATACTAATTGCTTTTCTACATTATTAATAATCTTCCAGTCTACATCCTGATAAAATAGAGTATCGAAATCCTGATGATTCATCATTGCTTTCAATGTCTTTTTTGCGTCGTTCCTGTAATTAACATATTCGTGTGATTACACATATTTGTTTTATAAATATGAATGTTTCTAAGTATGAATGTTTTACAAATTTTACGAAAATGTAAATGAGTTAATTTTAAAGATATTTTGATATTGAGATTTGCAATTTTTAATTTTTAATTAACTATGTGTTTGCTTCAAGATAAACATCTTTAGCATCTTTGTAGTCAAAGTATGATATATATATATATATATATATATATATATATATATATATATGTGTGTGTATGATATATATATAAAAAAAATAATAATTTAAAGAATTGAAAGAAGTTATGTAGTTATATATAAAACGTTTGTATTAGTTCAATGATACATTTTTAATAGATGCAAAACAGAAGAATACCTTGTTTCATTATTACCATCGAGAAGAAACTTGGCACACATCATGAATATCTTACGTCGGGTATCTCTGAGATTTGGATTTGATAATAAATATTCTACTCCAATAATGTTAATAATATTATAAAGCAACCGACTCACGGTTGCTCTTATCAATGGATTCTTGTGGCTAGAAAAGATAATGTTAAGAATTACACGCGAGTCTATGATTTACGATGATAAAAGTAAGTAAATAATTCCAATAGATATTATAAAATAATATGATTATCCCAAATATTAAATTTATCAAAAGAAGAAATTCCAACAGATATAATAAAACTATTTAATTATCTAATATTATATCAAACAAATATGAAATAAAAGATGAAATTAAAATTCCAATCGCAACTTTAAAGTATTATAAAACAATGTAAATATCCAAGATCAATTTAATTTTCAATCAAAGATCAATTTAAAAATAAAGTCTCCAATCACCTAGCACCATGTTCACTAGTCAATATTCGTATACAGGTTGCAGGAGGTAAATGCGCCACCATGGAGTCCAAGGCGCATTGAGCGTCATTTCGGATTCCCTTGTTCGTATGTGTGCTCTTCAAAAGCAGGATAGACGCAAGTTCGTCGACCTCGGGCCTTTGTGTACACTGGATCATTTTGTAGAATTCCATCGCTATCTGGCAGGCAGTTCTTACGACATTCGGTCTTGTGTTTCGCAGTAAACTATAATACAATGAGAATTACATTGCGACTTGAGAAAATATACAACGAAGAAATACAGTAGAGATGCTCAAAGAACCTGCACAGGGTTCGGTATATCCGAGGCATATTGGGATCAAGTAATTCCGGTTGAATCCTCGAAACATGTATTAACTTTGTCAGTGCCGATATATTGCTCTGCCATTGATCCTGTTTTAAACTCTGCATTGCATGTTTCAGTGTTTCTTGCGGACTTGTAAATTCCTTCGGTGTTTCTGCACAATCATCTTCCGGCATGAATGCATAATCGCCGTAGTTCATCGCAGGACTAACATCTTTCGGATGTTTACTGTGCAAAGATAGTACACATATTTATACACACATAAATAACATATTTAGCGTATTATTATTTAAATGTATATTGTATAATTTACTAGTTTAACTTGATTTAAGTAATACTGTGTCTTATATTGAAATTTTAATTACATAGTAAAATACATTAAGAAATTATTAAATATTATATGTACCTGTCAGATAACGTGGAAAAATGCAGGTCCCCCGAATCCCCGGAGTATGTCGCTTTGACAAATTGCGTTTTTGCAACTTGCACGGAATTTGCATTCTCATGCTGAATAGATAAGCAGGCTGTTTCCATCGCCGCACATGTAACAGACTTACCTTTTTTTTCCAAGATATCTTTTTTATCACGAAATAAATACTGACGCACGCAAAAAATATTTCATAATCGGCTGAACGTTCATACCTGCGCCTTTGCACATGGGACATGTAACGTACTTCTTGCAATCCGTATGTGCCATTTTATTATAAATTTATTGGAGCGGACAGCGACACGACACGGAGATTGTGTTTTACAGGAAATCGATTTTTTTTTAATGCTGCAGGAATTTATTTGCTTTATCTTTGCCTCTAAACGTCCATTTTAAACACGCAAACATCGTTTGCGTAACATAAAAGTATTGCGTCGGTATTTAGATAAGTTCACGTCGACGATTAACACATAAATTTACATCGATGCCTGATATTCGCGCGTAGCAATTTTCACCAAAACTACTGTGTCACTCCTTTCAACAAATCGAATAGAAATAAAAGTTATAATGGGCATAACATGTTACTTGCAAAAGATAGCAACTAAATATAGTGATCATTGAGACGTCGACAGAAAAAAACAGCGTGCGTTTTCTTTGAAAATAATTTTCTTACGATATATAAGAATATGTACATCATATATTATTTCTCTACATTATATTAATTATAGATTCTATCTATAATTAAAAAGCGATAAAGCTATAAAATGTAGCACAGTCGTATCCTAACGGATACGAAATTGGTCCTAAACCGCGAAATAACAACTGTTATCTCGTCTTGTCGTGAGAAAGCGCTTTCTGCTGATCGCGATTTCTTAGCCGGCTAAAAATGATCCGACCTGATGACATCATCCAATTATTACATAATACACTTCCCAATTCAATTTAATTGAATGTTCGATCGAAGGATAATTCTGGCATATCTGTCATTTTTCTCACTTTATCGCAAGTTCTATTTGACAGAACTTTTATTAGAACATCTTCTTTCATTTTGCAGTTTCATTTTGCTTTTTGCACTTTTGTTTGTCCCGCGAATAAATGAATTCGACTATAGTTGCTTTCAGTAGCGTTGCCCAAGAAACGTATGAGCTCCGTGTATCACGATGATGGTTTTTCCAGCGAGATATTATAATCCAGATGATCGCAATGTATAGGGCACTGATAATACGACACGGCGCTAGCGTGGCCGGATCTCCCTGATGTCATAGGCACGCCTTGGATCCACTGGTCCTGAGCTGGATCATAAATTTCTACTATGTTCAAAAACGTCGTGCCATCGTATCCTCCTTGAAAAGAAAGAAAACCTATACATCAGTATGCTTAAAAAAATCATCATACAAGTCATACTTTATTTTCTTTATACAAAGATATTTACCCATTGCATATAGCTTGCCGTCGAGGATAGTAACGCTGAGAGCACTACGAGCAATGGTTACACTGCTAACATTCTCCCAAACGTCACGTTCCGTGTCGTATCTCTCTACCGAATTCAATTGCGATTTGCCGTCGTATCCGCCTATAACGTATATATACTGGCCCAGACTGGCCACACCAGCCCCCGAACGACTACACTTCATTGGCGACACCATTGTCCATTCGTCATTCTCGGGATGATAACACTCCACCGAGCTAAGCCGGTCCTTGCCGTCGAAGCCGCCGATCGCATACAACAATCTGTCAGGAATGATTGTTTCACATCATACCATAAACAGACTTGGATTTATATTACACACAGTTTCTTCAATGAATATACAGAATATTTTTAAATAAGATTTAAAAAATATGATCTGTTTATATTTAAGAAAAATGCTAATATCGCGTGTGTTATCCAAAATACTATAGTTTGTAATGAAATTAGCATTCTAAAGGCAGATATGTAATTTAAATGTGAATTATTTTGAAATTTAAATCTATTTTAATCATATATTTTGATATACACGACTATGCAATTAACATTCTTATCATCCAGTATTAGTGCTATGATAAGCAATACCTGTTCACTACCGCTACTCCTACACCTAATCTCTTGATATGCATAGATTTCACACTAGTCCATGTATCTTGATCCGGATCATAGCATTCGACACTATTATGATATTCAGCACCTGCACTACCACCCACGGCATATAATAGGCCGTCCATAACGGCGACTCCCACCCTGTTTCTTGGTACCGACATCGGGCTGCATGGTCGCCACTGATCTGTCATTGGATTATATCTGTCGACCCAATCGCTATCGTACCTAAGAAAAATTATATGATTATTTCAGCTATAATGTCTGCATAAAATAATTTGTGTTAGAGTAATCTGTCAATCATCATCTTTACTGCCTAATAATTACATTTAATTTATTACAGAATATCTACACAAATTTTGAAAAAAATTCCTTAATTTTTAATCACTTTTTATTAAAATTTTCAAGCAAAATTAAAGTATCTTTAAGTATAAAGTAAAAGTGAAGTAAATGAAATGAGTGAATTTCATATTTCATTTTCTAGTTTTTATTTCTTATTCATATGATAATGGAGAAAATTAAGAATTTCACCGGAATATTGAAAAAATTACAAAAAAAATTGAAAAAGATTTTCTTAAAATATTTCATATTACATCAAAAAATCTTACTAAAATTCTGTTTAAAAAATACAATACGAAAATAGAATCTGTTAACAAAAAACGTAGATTTGACTATATGAATATCACAGGGAACTTTTTTTACAAAACGAATCTAAAAATCTATAAAACCAAGACTTGTTTAAAAATTTTAAAAATTCCAACGGAACATTTACATTTACATTTTCTGATATCAAAAATAGCATTTCAGTACTCGCAAAATAAAAATAGAGTTGAAGACACAATTTGAAAACAAAGGTCTCCGAATACTAATAAAAATTCCCCAAGAATTTCTTCATATACCTTCAGGTAGAAAAACTTTCTTTTGAGAATTTGAAGATTTTCCCAACTTTTTCAGGCAATTTTTTTGTATTATTATAATTTTGAAACATCAAACACAGTTGGCGTCCAAGTGCTAACCTGCTTCCCGGCGAATTGTGTCTGCCACCGACCGCATAGAACATCCCCTTGAGAAATGCACCGCCCAGACCAGATCTGGGAACGATAAGCTTAGCGTGTTGCGTCCACGTCTTGTCGTCAGCGTTGTAACCTTCCAGAACGTCGAGTGAATGCTTGAAGAAACCGCCTGCGATGTATATCACCCGCCGCGTGTTAGGTGTACGCTCTTTCACAATCGGTTTCTTATGCAGTGTCAAATCCTTAAAAATCTGCGCCAAGTATTCGCGGCACGCCGGTACTTTCTTCAGCACATCGCAATTCTTCATCTGCTCCCGCAAGAAGTTCGGCGTGAGATATTGGCAGCGTACCGCGTGCAATATGTGCTCCATCTTGGGCCGCCTCGCCTCTTCGTTGTACCTGACCCACTTGAGCACGGCGTTGTAGACCTCTCTTTCTTCCTGCACATTCAGCTCGTCCTTCCTTATAAGTGTCACCAATTGTAAAGCGGATAGTTGTAGAAATTCCTCTTCCTGACATATCTGATTAAAGTGTTGAACAATGAATTGATTCGCCTTATGGTACAGATCGTGGCAGCCGTGTTGCTCGGCGAAGTTGGCGATTCCAATCGCGTTCGTGGGATCGAGTTGCCTTTCCAGAAAAACACTGCACGCGTCTATCACATTGCTGACCTGCAATCGAGACACATAAATAAAAATATTATTCGCCGTTTATTATCGATATGACTCTTCCTTTTCCGAAACGTTTTCTTCTAAGAATATTCATTTATATACTTGGAACATAGTAGCTGCTGACAGCAGCGAACACACTGTAATCTCAGTAACTCTTATTTGGCCGGTATACATGAAATACATCAGACGAGCCATCGTGGTCGGACAGACACCTTGGAGTTTTACCCTCGTCATCTCGCATTCCTTCAAACCTCCAGTGAACATCGCCTGGAATTTTTAATATTATATCACACACACACATATATATAATATTGATATCACACTTTGGACTCGGCATGGGATCACAAGACAGGCGAACGAAACACAGACTTTGACAACTCACCTTAAAATAGGGACTAGCTGCTGCTAAGATAACTTTATGCGCGTGAAACAATTCGGAACCAACTTCTAATATCACGTCAGTCAGCATATGATGACTGCGCATCATGAACATCATTTTCATGGTCTCCTTCAGATAGTTGGCCATGCAGAACGTCATGTCCCCGAGATCCCCCCGATTCCGTTCGGTGTTGAGCATGCCCTCCCAATCCGTTTCTTCCCCTGACACGAGCGGAGCAGGCTCGGGTCTTCCCAAGGCCGGGGCATCGCTCCGGGACTGGAGGCCGCCCCGGGCCTCTTTTTTCTGCCGGCAATCTTTCTCTCCATCCATTAAAGTAGAGCTGCAAAGCGACACGGAAAATTGCGCTTTTAGATATTTACATACTTCGCGTCATTGCGCGCGCGCACGCGGAATCGAGCGCCGAAACGATCGTATCTCCTCCTTTTCGGAATTAACGTCGCGAACTGGATTCTATCACTCACTCTCGACATGAGGAGATCGCGGGAATTCCCGGGTCACGGGAGTTACGGAAGCTGCCGGTATGACGCGCGTCGCCGCACGCACGTAATAAAGCAGCGTAATCGCGCGACGCAAGCTAACGCGTGGTATCGCGGGAGCGTCGCACGTGACCGCGAGATGCTTCCAGCGAGATTCGCCGTCGTTGTCACCGTCATTGTCGACATTGTCATTGTCATTGTCATTGTCATTGTCATCGTCATCGTCGTCGTCGTCGTTGTCACCGCTCGCGAAGGCGACACCGCCTCTCCCGCTCGCGCGTCCACGCTCGCGGACGCGCGCTCGCACCGCACACATGGTTGGGCACTTACCCGGCCTGCCAGATCGCCAGGGCAATCTACTTGCGTCGTGGAATCACTGGGCGCGAGAGCGAGACGGGAGAACGAGGAGGCGGCGCGATCATGTTCCGCGATCGATCTCGCCGATGATACGCGATGACGCAGGCATCCTCCACCTCCGGCTTCGGCCCTGCTCCGATAGATGCGGCGTCACCGAGCGCGAACGGACCGGACGATCGCGCGCGCGTTCCTGTCGGCCGAGCGGGCGGAGGGGCGGGTGGACGGTCCGTTGGTTGATCAAGCTGCAACCAGATGCGCTCGACGTACGAGCGATTTGCATACGCACGTGTTTCAGCACCGACGATCACATACAGTAAGATCTAAACGCTGTCATCACCGCCGCCGCCACCATCGTTGCCGTCGCCATCGCCATCGCCGTCGCCGTCGCGAACGCGCGAGATCGCTTTGTCACGATTTGTACCGTAGATATGCCAGGGTACCTTTGTCCGCGCAGCTGATAGCGCTCGGCTAACGCTGCCTGACTGGCTGGGACTTAATAATCCAGCGCGGCCCTGACGGTGACTCGGTATAATAAATACAACAATGAATCGCGCGGCTCGGCTCGACTCGACTCGCTCAGAAGAAACCGGCGCGGGCGCGCAATCAAGCGATTCTTGGGGATTGGTCCCCCGACGGCTTTCGACTCCCCGCGATGATTTTTAGCAGTTCCCCAATTCTTTACCTGCGCTCTCCCCCTCTCGCTCCGTTTAACGATGATTCTGTGAAATCGGAGATACGGAACGAACGCATGTCGTGGAAATCGTATCCCCGCCCCGAAATCTCTTTCGAAATCTCCGATTCCTCATGTCGATGATGATAACGTCGCGTTCAACATCTTGGCCACATCGTGACAGAAAGAAAATTGTAAGAACGAAATAAAACGACGGAATTTTTACTTGAAATTTTGAGGGGAAAGTGTTTCCCCTTTGGTCTCCAGTTTTTTAATTCATATCCACGTTTCGGTAGAAACGCAGAAGATCTCTCTTTCAGCCGCAGATTCGATCTATTTTTCAATTTTAAAAAGTTTCGCATGGATTTCTTAAAATGAAATAGATATACATGTATTTGAACCTTGACAAAAACGACGTGGAAAGTTTGCAATCCAAAAACGAAAAACAAACCTATTGGGAAGCCGGGGAACTCCCCGGGAATCGTCGATTTCTCGGAAAATTTCTCGGCAACGATAACAACACGGTTACGTCAAAATTCGTCTCTCGTCTCAGCCAGGTACAATGGGGGAGGGATTACGCCGCCGCGCGTCCCCGTTGCCCCGCGGCCGTGGGGACCGATCGTGAAACAGCAATCGTGACCGTAGATGACTCGAATGACTTGCAAATTCTGCCACGGCTGGCTCGCCTCGATCTGGCTGGATTCGCGTGCAATCGGACGAACGGTACTTCGTCGCGCGCCCGAGTCAGCTGGGCTGCGTTCGGATTTCTCATCCGGATACTCTTTTTCTCTCTTTATTTCATTCTTGTATCTCTTTCACTCCAATACAGCGAGTTCTCCACTCGGGTGGAGAATTGGAACGCAGCCCTGTTCCGCATCCGCGAGGTCAGAGGGACAGAATAGGTTGACCATTCGATGGTTTCCGACGGGATACCATCGATTAATCATGACGATCTCTCTTTTTCATCTCTTATCAATCAAAGAGAAAACGACGGAGAGAGACGAGGAAGGGAAGGAGCGGGAAAATAAGCGCGACGCTGCGTTCCCACACAAAGAAGACGAACGTAGTAATAAAAAAAAGTTATCTGTAAAAGAGGGGACATCTGTAGGGAGAAGGGGGGAGAGGGAGGGAGCTATGATCGACAGGATCATAAAACGCTTGGATCGGATAAAAAATCCTCGAGTATATCGTTCTCAAATTCATTTATACGAATCGTTGTTTCAGATTATGTTTTCTTCGATGGATTGTCGACAACGAGATTTACGACAGTTTACAGATGAACGAGATAAAATTGTTCCATGGATCTTGGAATTGTGACACGAACCGCCCTCATACGGTTAACATTGAAATACTCGATACATCGATCCGTCGATAACGTGAATTGTTGACATTACGCAGCCTTGTTTCGTTTTAAAGATTTTCTTCGAATTCTAAATGTTGATATTCTCTTTATATTCAACAACACTTTTGTTACGGCTTCTCATTGCATGTTTCAAAAGTAGAAAATTTTGAACAAAAAATTTTTGAATATAATATGAGATATGTCTCTATAACAATCTTTCTATTACAGTACATTTTATCTGAGAAATGTTTTTAGGATATAGAATCATCGATGGAAAATAGAAAAATTATCGTTTGGAAGTTTTGAGCAAAAGATTATAAAAGAAAAGAAAATAGAAAATCATGTAATTTTTGACATATAAAAATGTCCTAAATTCTTAGAGTGATGTGTAGGTTTTATCCTTTTTTTAACTTCTTTTTTTCAACACTTGTCCGAATATTTTTTTAGTAGAAAATAAAAATTGAAAAACTCAAGTAAATAAATTTATTTTTATAATTTATATCTCTAAAAATTTTCTAATTTTTCTATTATTTTCTAATTTTTATAATTTTCCATTTTATTTTCCTATTTTCTATTTTTCTTTAATATTTTGCTCGAAACTTGCCGTGCATCAACGTTCTCAGAAAATATTGCAAAAATGAGAATCATTAAGCTAAAGTAAATGTCGATAACAACAAGAAATAAGATGATAATGATTATGACGTAAATTCCTTATTTTTCAATAAAAATTTATGTAAATTAATTCTTGAAATCTTTTTTCCAATTATATCGAAATTTGCTTCTTGCTATTAAGTTAAAATAAAGAAGAAGAAGTTATCTTTACGTTGACTAAAAATAAATTGTTCTATTATTATATTTAAATCTGTGTAAAATTTGAGCACAGATCTTTTATTGGTTTAAAAGTTATTTAATTTTTTTTAATTTTGATTCTTACATTAAATGCGTTTTATAATATTTATATGTGCAAATTTAATAAGAAAATAATGTTATGAATAAATTTTTTTAAAACGTAAAAAATTTAAATAAAATTTTTCACATATTCTAATAAAACTAATAATAATAATTATTCATGTAATAATTATTCATGTAAAAATTCAATCAGATCCATTTAAAAGTTATATACCTAAAACTGCAGTAAAATATATACAATATATTGTAATATAATTATTTGTTGTTTTGACTTTGTAATTGGCTTCACGGCGTATTCAAAATGTTCTCTCATTAATTAGAAAAGAAATCTATAAGGAACTTAAAGTTTTTAAATTTCAATAATTTTTATCTGGTATTATATAATCACATCTTTAATGCACATCTTTAATGCACATCTTTAATTAATAAAAAGTATTCATTCCCCTCGCTATACATTAGATTTTTTATCTAACAATTTATTTGCACATTTGTGTCTGATTGCTTCCATCCGTCTGTAATTCACAATCCTTGACTATTCTTGACTATTCTAAAGGAGAAAAAAGATGCTTACGATGCCTTGCATAACTTTATGTTTTTTCTTTACTAGGAAACGATTCGTTTCAATTGCGTTGTTGCGTCTGCAAATTTAATCTTTCGATATTTCATCATTGTTTATATTGATATTGATAATAATTAATTGAACGTTTCAAGGATTAGTCACAGAAGATAACGGAATAAATCATTATTTGTGGCGAGGAATGCATTTTGTTTTATCATTTTACAAAGAATTATATCTGACTCATTTTTGGTTGCTTTTTATAAAAATTTAAGCGATTTCACATACTTTTTCCAAATATCTTGATTACAAAAGATAATAACTTTTAAGATACTGACAATCATACTTCATCCCATCCAGTTTTCTCGATATTTTTTGCAGCAAGTCTTGATTATCAATTTTTCGGGAATGTGAAATTTTTCACTGTTATTTTCACTGTTATCTAAAGTCTAAATTACGGTCTGTGCAGATACTCTCTGTGTTGTTGAAGTTATGATAAATCCGTACGTTTTATTTAACAATGTGCAGAAGCATAATGTGATGCACTTCGCCGAGGAATTCAAATGGGAACTGAAGGATACGTCCGGGAAATGCATGAACGTTGGTTCCGGTTCCGGAAAGATAACAAGAAGCATTCTCTTGCCAGTTGTTAATCAAAATACAATGATAACAGGTGAGGGAGAACAACAGATCATGCACGAAAAGAGTAGCATCATTTTTGAAGTATCTAAAAATTTAACCACATACAAACCTGAAAATAACTTCGATGGACCATCAAGATAATTATGGATAATTAAAATAATTAATTCAAATTGATTGTTGGAATATAAAAAAATTTTGCAATTATTATTATGCTTAGATGTTTTACATAATTATTTTGATAATTATATATCTCGCAAAATTATTTTCAGATCTAATCAAATTTTTAAATACTTCAGAAAAACATTCTTTTCGTGGAATCGCATGTTAATTCATTATCATCATTATCAATTCAAAGTCGTGTAATACACAAAAAAAGATTGACGTTGAGTCAATAGAATCAAACTTGTTAATTTAGTAGCAGAATTAATTCAAGAAATATATATTCATTGATTTCATTAGTATCATTGAATCAAGATTATTTTTAATTACATTTGTTGATTCAACGTTACTTTTTTCCATACATAGTTGCATGAACCCAAAGAAAAGAATATTTTGCTAATTAAGGTATCTTAAAGACATTTTTTAGACAAGCATATTGTTTGCGAACATGGATGCTTCTGAAAACATGGTTGAATACGCAAATAAGACACGCGATATCGACGAAGTATTCAAGTTCGAAATATTGGACGTTCAAACGAAACACCTGCCCGAAATATCGCTGAATTGGATCACGTATTCTCATTCCTCATTCCTCATTCAAAAAGAATGTAAGAATCACATTTTTACGATCACTAGGTCTTGATTATTTTTTAAATTTACATAAATTTATATAAATTTATATAAATTTTTAAATTTATATAGATT
Source organism: Pogonomyrmex barbatus (assembly GCF_055798465.1). Lineage (NCBI taxonomy): Eukaryota > Metazoa > Arthropoda > Insecta > Hymenoptera > Formicidae > Pogonomyrmex > Pogonomyrmex barbatus. Next base: position 6,214,065 of record NW_028297127.1, on the reverse strand, counting down.
TATATAAATTTAATATGCTTTATTTGTGCCAATTAATTATTACTAGCTAGACGATTGTACTTGTGTCAATATTCCAATATCGTGTCAAGAATCCTGTACATGAAGGAGAAAACATATGCAATTATGAGGAGCTGATAATGAATCTGTATAAAATATTGATAGTACATGGAAAAATGACTGTTGCAATGATATGGCTAGTAATTATGTATGTATCATCGAAATTTATTATTTATGAAACTCATTACCAGCTTGTATGATACTAGTCTCAATACTATATCAATACTATATCATTATAATATATATATATATTATTTCTCGAATGAACTGATAAGAGAAAATTGAAAAATCAAAAGATAGATTATCTCACAATCTGTAATGTCTGCTTTTAATACGCCCAATTCGTTTTTTTAGAAATAAAATAAATGAGTAAAAGTGTTTTGATACTTTTTGATATTTTGTTCTTAATTATTATAAACAATATTTAGTACTAAGATCTGACTTAACTTTTATGCTCCTTGACTCAATTATTTGTTTCTATAAGCGTTTCTTACTTACGAATAGAAATAAAATATTTACAGGGGCCATTTTGGGTCCCTCTGGGGCCGAGATCCGAGAGGGATGAGGATATTTTATATGTATATATAATTATATTAACTGCGCTTTGAGATAATATATTTATTTCTTATTAATATGGAGTTTTCATCAACAATAACAGTGTAGCAGTAGGCGTAACAAGAGAGGCGAGGTAGGTCACGAGGAACCTATCCTAATGTCGTACGCCAACAAGTCACCGCGGTTGGAAGGGATCCTCGTGGCGTCTATTCCTTCGTTCTTCATTTATCACGTCTGTATGCTACGACGCCGAGCTATCGGGTCGCTAATCGTCGAGGGAAGCCGGATCTGGACCGCGCGGGTCCAGATCCTCTCCTCCACGTATGAGATCTTGGCGCGCTCATTTAATCCTCGAGGGTTGCGCTTCGTATCGGGCTGTCGATTTTGAGACGCAATCGCCAACGTGTTATCGCGATCATATCGTGCGCAATATAATCTACGGAATATTTTATCTTGTTTATCTCTTGTTTAAAAGAGGCTTTGTCGCTCTTGATATCCATATCGATACTCGAGATCCAGGGGGGTCTCACTTCTCGCCGTTTCTGAACTGGTAACGTCGGTCGCGAAAAAGGGAAGAGTGACAATTAGCGATAAGCTAAAGAACGAGCCGGCACGATCGTTCGAGGATTAAACTTGAGCACAATGTGATTCGCATTTGATAATGTGCAGCATCGAGAAACGAGGTACACGCCACGGTAACCCATTTGCAGTTATACGAACGGAAGAGCCACATGCTATGTTTAATCCCTTACGATTAATTATTCCGTAAAGTCTAACGCGTTACATTACGTTATAGCCGATCCCTCCTTACCAAGTGACAAATCAAGACATCACATACCGAAAGGGAAATCTAAAACTACGACGATGAAGTTGTCTTTGTCTCCGAAATACTTTTCAAAACGCCCTGTCACGATTGTGCGTTGATATCTTAACGAGCACGAAAACGTTCCAACTCTAATACCAGGCGGTCATCTTTGATCATTTCTATCTTTTTTAATTAACTTTTTTCTGATATCGATGGTAGAGAGAAAGCAATTTCAAAATTTTCTGATTTTAATATTCCATCAAAATGAAAAAAAAAATGAAAAAAAAAAACAAATAATTGACGAAAGATTAAAAAATTTCAAAAGTCGTGTTTTTAATACAAGAAAAAGGATATTATTTAAAAAAATAAAAATGGTCAGACACGATCGCTCGGCACTTCTAATGTTAAAATGTTAATAATTTACATTGTTTCGATAAGAAAAATATTAGCAATAGGCTAGCAGTTTATCAGCAGATTCGAGCAGAACATCATCGTCGAATTCAGATTCTGTTGACATAATTCGGTTGCCAAGTGAAATCGCGCAGAATCTCTCATTTCGTAATTTAAACAGAATATATATTTCATTTTGAATGAAACGTGCTGTTTAAATGGCAACGAAATGATAATTCCATTCAATTTCTACTGGCGAACTGCCATCGCATGCATTAGCCAATTTTGTCATATTTCCGCTGGCATTCTGCCGACGAAACCTGTAGCAGGCGCTTTGGGAGATCTGCTTTCGACAAATTCTGGGAAGAATATCAAAAAGATAAGAGAATTACGGTCAAATTAGCGAAGATCATATTCGAGGGGCGACTATAGAAATATAAGTAAACCATTCGCGAAGACAGACGGAGTATTATTGGATAGCAACGACACGCGAGACATTTACATATTAATTCATCACTCAGCAGGATAGGACCCGTTCGTTAGACAATATCAAATAGTGGTATTACTTGGCAGGATTTCCAAATCAACGTAACAACAGTTCAAATTATGGCAGTGCTTTGTAGAATAATCTTATTGCCCGTTAGTGAGTGAATTAATATGATGCCATTAATCAACGCGATAATGATAACGAGGTGAATTAATCATGTGATCCGATAACTCAATCCGCCGTTTCTCAGAATCCACGGATTTTCCTTTATTTTAATTGGTGTGTTCGCTTGCTCCTTGTCTTTTCCGGAATTTTTTTCTCCCCCCCCTCTCTCTCTCTCTCTCTCTCTCTCTCTCTCTTGTCCTCTCTCGTTGTTTATTATGTCCACTCGACGATTTTGATTTTCCTCGTGTAAATGATGCATTTAAATCGTAACCCGTTCACCCCTGCGTCGCCATCGGGAACGAGACGCGCGGGGGCGACGGTGGAAAGAGAAGAGCGAGTGCACTCTACGCGATCTTAAATGTCGCGTATCGAAAACTCAAGTGTCATGTCGGAAAAAGAATGCGTGGAATATATGTGGTGTATTTTCGTTTGTGCAATCACGTCATAGGCCGGCAATTCCAGATACGTATTATGTACATATATATATAATAATAATAAGTACAGCGATACTATACTGCGAGAGATCAACACTCGAAGAATACTTTTGATGGTAAACATTCGAAGAATATCTGATAAGTTATATCGAACGAGAGAGCGCAAATATTTTTATTCAGAGTGACGGTTTTTCAGGAATTATTTTAAGATTCTGCATATTTGTACCTCTCTCTCTCTCTCTCTCTCTCTCTCTCTCTCTCTCTCTCTCTCTGTTTGTCTGAAAATCATTACGCCGTAACTGCTGAGAGTACGTTCAGGATTGCAAATTCCGAACGTTTCTCAGCGCGTGTTCTATTTCGTCGTCGTCGTCGTCGCGATTTGAGGATCGCACGCCGTCTCGGAGGGAAGTCACTCTCGGGAAGACGACGACGATGACAACGAGATAAGTGCATTTTGCTCTTATCTTTCCGTACGTGTGACATCTAATAGGGTCTTGTTGGCGCACAAAGAAGTAGGGGGGCTCGACCTTTAATTCAGTGCAATAGTGTTCCTTCAGAAGGTATCTAGTAGAAGACATGTATGTACAAGGGATCCTTGAGGAACGGCCGGGGCTCGCGAAAATAAACGACCCCCGTGAAAATGGGACGACGCAACGAAAAGTGATGAAGGGATAGAGAGAGCCCTACTGAACCAAATTACCGGCAGAACCCACACACGTTTACGAGGAGAATTACAGCTTATATAAATTAATTTTTAATAAGTCTATCTTTGATTTCTTTAGGCGCGGGTGACTCTAAACTGGCCCCCTATATGTTTGTATTTTGATCACTTCCTGAATTAATTGCAGCACGGATTTACGCTACAGTCTGCCGTGAGCGCGTTCGAGAAAGGTCCGTCTCTTAGCTCTTCCTGCGAAAGCTATCCTCCCCCGCGATCGCGGCACGACGGAGGGAAGTCAGGGGGTGAATTGTGTATTTTGAAACGAGATGAAAATTGCAAAAGTAAAGAAATTTACTACTTTCGATATATGAAGTTGCAGATAATCTAGTGAATTTCCTCACTTTTGTCACTTTCACTCTGTTTCAAAATATACAATTGATCCCCAGATCGGAGGGCGATGAGAAAAGCGGGCGAGTGAGTTCATGAGTAGACACCACGTGTCTATCGATAATAACGTAGGCGAGACGCAGCGTGGCTGCGATTTTGCGGGTGGGCAGGTGCGGGAGCGGGTGTGGGCGAGCGCGCGCGGGTGTAATCGGCGGGGATTGTTTCAGCGAGTTTCACCCCTGCATTCACCTGGTGCATGACCCTCGGGGTGCAATCATTCAGGACACTTTCATCGATTTCGAACGCGCGGCTCCGGCGGCGTCGCGCTTTCGCGCGCGCGGACCGAAGGAACTCCCTCCTGGAACTACTAGCCACGACCTACGATAACGAAGACAATAAAACGTTTTCTAGATCTACCGGAAAAAGTTATAGCTCTGCCCTACGTGGCGAGGCACCGGCGCCTCGCCGCCGCGTTCTCCCGAAATAGGAAATAGTCGCACGTACACTCACACACGGAGAGATTTCTACTCACTAAGGACTCGACGAGGAATTTAGTTTCTGTTAAGTTTCTGAATACGATAGGCGTTCTACCGAGGAGAACTATGAAACTAAATGCCTATTATATATTCTATCGTACAATATAATATAGTGAAATATTCGAATACAGTACAGTACTAAGTTTTAAGTATTCTTTTGGGCGGATACGACTACTCCTCTAAGGCCTCGCTCATGAATCTTCCGGTTTTTTTTTCTCTCTCTTTAAAGTAATTAATTCAAATCTTGTCTCTTCTGTTATTTTTTTTTTTCTTTTAGTCCCGTACATCCACGTTCTACTACGTCTAAGTTGAATAATAATGAGACTATAGACGTGAGTTCGCCCCCTTTTTCATCAAGTGAATCGAAAGAATTCGATAGACGAAGATGGGAGACATGCACATCGATCAGTAACAATTATTCAATTCCGATAATGTTTCATTTACAATTCCTGAATGAAATTTCGCCTATCAGTCTAGTAAAACCGTCGGAAGAATCGGTAAATTCGCGAGTCACGCAGCGAACGAACGGCAAGGTTATCGCGTAATACCGGATTCCGGCGCTTGTCTATAGCTAAAATATACACAATATTTTTATTAATCGTATTACATATAATTTTCACGTTTCGGATAAAGTAAACGATTGGAGTTATCGCGTTAATACTAACAGCTTAGCACAGCTTTAGGAAATAATTGCGAGTCGCGCGGAATCCGCGAGGTGTGTGGCTGCGAAAAAGAAGATCCTGCCGTTTAAAAGGTTCCCTCCTTTGCCTTCCTGCCGGGCCTCCGGTATCGAATAACCCGCGTTACGAACACTTTCGGAGACTCGGTTAGAATTTCGCCAGCATCCAATTCTTCCCCTCCTGGCGCGATAATTATAAGATTAATACATATTATCTCGCGGTAAGTGGTCATTCTACGCCGAGAATCCATCGAGCGAGTCCCTCTCTTTCCGCAGTCACAAAAATTATTAAAGTGGCAGTATGCAATCCAATTCGACGAGGATCGGTGAACCAGCGTTTCTCAACTGTCGCGAGACAATCGTTCTCGCTACCTATTGCGTTTTTCTTTTCTCTTTTACCTACGCGAAAATTCGGAATGAGAGCATTTTATATTTACAGAACGAGGAATTGAAGGAACGATAGTCTGTGTGATCACGAGATTTATTTACATTCCCAAAGGGACGATTATCTTAGAGCGTGGCCTGTCCGAGTTTTTATCCGCGAGCGAAACCCTCTCTGTCGCCTCCGCGAGAAGGATGAGATAAATGAGAATAGATGCCGATGTGCTATGTCCATAAATCATCGCGTGTGTTCGTTGTATTCGTGCGCTGCAGCTAAATCGATCGTTATTGCTAAGAGTGTCAGTGACGAGCGAACGGTCGCGGATGGAGACCTGCTCGATAAACTTGGACAGACTTGACCTGGCGAATGTCGTTTTGTGCAAACTGCGATTTTGAGAATCGATAAATTTTCAAGGATTTTTATCCACTACGTGCTAAGATCGCGACGGAATCGTCGAAGATCGAAGTTGAGAAACGCTGCAGCGTACAATATCTGATACCATAGCAATCGAGAGAGACTCACCCAGGCTGCCGGTTAATGTAGAGTTAAAATGTCAACAAGAAAATATCTTAATACTCGTATATGTCTCGCTACCTATTTAAGACATCACTACAAGAGTTTATAGCACTTTTGTTTATCGACGTATCCTATATTATCAATGTACGTAACAACGTATGAACAATCAAAGAGATCTTTTCTCGTTTTCTCTCCTTTTCTCTCTCCCTTCCCCCGCCCCCCTCCCCACACCAACAGCAGGAAATTCTTCCCGTTTACTCGCATTGCCGTGTCTCTGACTAGTTCTTAATTTCTCTGATAAACTGTCGGATTCCTCTACAAATTGACCTATAAATCTGATATTGCTTAAAATCAATCAAAGCCCCTCAAAGGCTCTCAGCGATCCTCCAAAACCCGAACTTTCAAGAACTCTCCCTTAGTACAGGGCGGTCTCCTATCAAGGAGGATGCAGGTCGCGGTGATGGGCCCTAGCAGTTAAAATGGCCTTCAGCTCGGAATCTAGTTGTTTCTTGGTTCGCTCGCTCACCAACTGGCCACCCACCACCGGCTGGGTCAATCTCGGCGACGGCAGATCCGCCATCAACTTACTGCTATCGCGATTCTCATGACTCCTGGCGCGCCGTATGGGCTTTTTAATCGGCACCGCTTCCTCTTGGGCCTTCTCCTCGTCCGCGGAACGACTCAAGGAAAGCGTCATTTCTTGATTCAGAGTGTACGTCGAACCACGACTACTACTATTACCACCACCACCACCACTACCACTACCACCACCACCACCACCACCACCACCACCACCACCACCACCACCACCACCACCACCACCACCTCTACTACTACCGCTGCCACCGCCGCCGCCGCCGCCACCGCCACTACCGCTACCTCCGATAGCCTCCGATGACCTGGTGAGGTCAATAGTCCCGGAGCCCCACTCGCGCGACAGTTTCCTTCCGATAGCGGACGTGAGTTCGCTATTCGGCGACAGTAGTGGACTCCTGGATGCCTGATAGCCGGCCGAGTGTGGCGGTCGCAGAGTAGCGAACACCGGGAAGGACTGGCCTCGCTTGGCCGGGCTGCGAGAATATCTCGGAGTCGGCACACCTCCTCCGCCTCCAGCGGCGGAATCACGGCGAACGGTCGGCGTACCACCACTGGTCGAGTCGCTTCTGGTAGGCGCTAGTGGACGTAGATTGGCACTGCCGCCGAAGTGAGAGCCGAGACGTGGTGGCGGCGAACCTCCATCCCCGTGGCTCAACCTACGGCCTACCGTCTCTAACGGGCTCCTTGCGCGCAAATTGGTGCTGCTGAGCGTGAACTCGCGCGGCTTCATCGGCGCGTCGAGACTCACCGGCGACAATCCGAGACGAGACGCCGACAAGTTCGTTGAACTTCTGCTCTTCTCCGAGCGCTTGGGACTCCGAGGCATAAGCGGACTTTTACTGCGACTTCTCTCCCTGCCTTTCCCCAATTTCTCATCCTTTTTCACTGTTTTGGTAGCATCAGGTTCCTCGGGTACCGTCTCGATCTTCTCTTCCTGCTGTACTCTAAAAGAATCAAGATTGATCATAAAAATTAGACGTGATGTGTCATCATAGAGAAAAATTATTTTGTTTGACTAACTTGAAGATTGCATTCTCTTACCTTCGGATTTCTTGAATCATCTCGAAGAATTGCGCTTTGCTCTTACGTCTTCGACGCTGTTCGTGTTCCTTCTGGAACATGGGAACATTGTAGATATTTAGAAATAAAAATAAATATATCATCCATAAGTTCATGAACATAAATTTTCGAGTAGACAAATTTTTATTAAAAAATCTCGAAGCTTTTCAGTTTTTATTCCAGGATACGTCTGTCATCATAGAGATTTATGTTCGCAAACTTGTGGAACTATTTAGAAGATTGAAAACACGCACTCGTTTGACGCTCTTCTGGAAGAGCGATGCGATCTGGCCCTGTCGCACCGTATGTACCAATTCACGGGCAGCGTGATGCGGCGAGACCAGTTCCACGCAATTGATAAACCTGTATAGCTTCTGCGAGAAGAACATGACATTGCGACTACGCCAAATGGAATCCTCCGGTCTGTGCCGCAATCGCGGCAGCGTGTACTTATAAAATAGATGTTCTCCCGCCAGTATAATCGCGCCGAGCATCACACCCATCCCGAGTAAGCAGAACACCCCGGCCACGGATGCGACTCCCAGTGGCCTAGGTTGACCACCTGGCTCAGGATCTAATCCCGCATCCATCCCCGGTCGACCGCTTAGACAAGGCAGATCACCATACCTGGAATTAGCTCGCTTTATATAAAGTGTTTACCTCACTGATTTTATTACTTTTTTTTTGCGACATTGAACTCATTGTTATATAAAAATGTGTAAAATATATAAAAAAAATATATATATATATTTATTTATTCTATACTGTATATATTTAATATATAATATACTGTACATATTTAATATTTAATACATGCACACATGCATAATATCCTTAAAAAAAATTGATTTTATACGAGATGAGAATTTTTCATGAGATAAATAACATTTGCTTGTACCTTCGCGAGCAGTTCATATATTCTACGCGTTGGACTTTATTTATCACTTAATAATGTATTTCCGTCTAACGTAATTATCACGCTCCCGTTATTGTGCAAATAAAAAGAAAGTTCGCACGCGAACCGATATCGATTATCCAATTTTTGCGCTTATTTTCGCGCATCGCTCACCATTTTTCTTGTAGAATGTCGAGCAGCCCGTTGCTCGTGTAATTCGCTATAACTTTAGATATGCTTTCCTTCAGAGGATGTCCTTTCGTAAGCGCAATTGCGTAAGTATCTTCGTTGATGGTATCACCGATCTTTTGTAGACGACAACCATCGTCGGTCGCCCGATAATAATCCAAAATCGGCGTATCCGCGATCAAAATGTCCAGAGTACCGTTTCTCAATCGTTCTACGCCCTCGGCGACGTCCGATAGAGAATATCGAGCCATGTGGGACCATAATTGCGGATTCGCTCTTTGCACGTAATATTCGGCTGCAGAAGCTCTCGGTGCACCGACTCTCTGTGACAACAGCTGTAATATAATGCACTTATGAATGTTAAATTCGTGAAACTAAAAATCAGATATTAAAACAAAATAAATATTTCTTTTACATTTAAATTAAAAATTATTCTATGCATAAGTGTTTAATAAATATGTATTAATAATGTTATTTAATTTTGTATTCTGTAATATCACACACAAATAATTAACAAAAATTAACAATTAATAATTATAATAAAAAATATACAGAAAAATTATTTTCTTTCTATTTTTTTCTAAGAGCAATTTTAAACATTCTTTTAAACATTCATATGTGTAAAAGACTAAAATACTTACGCTTTTGTCATGATAATTGCTCACTGCTGAGTGAAAAAAGAGACCGGCGATAAGGGCGGCTATGTTAGCCGTGTACGAGGCCACGAAGATAACGGAGAAGCCGCCCCAAATGTTGATAAGGAACTTGTTAGGCCAAGACTTTGGCGCTTTGAAGGCCACGAGATGGCCGCATAAAAGACCCCACATCACCCACAGCGCGGAGGCGATGGAGAAATTCTTGCTACGCTGCCTGCCCCAGGGATTCAGGCCGAACGGACTGAACCATTCATAGAGTGCGACGGCGATCGCGGTAAAGTTCAGCGACGTAAATACGGCGATCCACAGCTCCGTGCTGAACGGGAATAGAAACGCAAACAGCGGTATCTCAGAGCGTAATTTAGGCGCCGTGAGAAAGCTCACGCCGCTGAAATAGTAGGGCGTAGTGAAGTCCACTACTTGAGCACGATGGGTAGACACGCTCAAGGGTGCGAACGCCAGCTGCGCCCGGCCGGATACCAGTTCGCCCATCACGCCGTTCCACGTGCCACTCCGACCATTTCGTTTGCCAAATAGCCCATCCTCTGCCAGGTACAGATCAAAGCGGAAGCCGAGCTCACGTGCCACCAATGACAGCAAATCCATGCTCAGGCCGTAGCAGCACATTATGGTATTACCCTGCCGACAGGTGAGTCCGCGCAGACAGAAACCCTCCTGCAAATTTGTCACCATGGTGAACGGTGACGCCAGCGCGGTCACGATGCGATAAATTGGCATCCCGATCCTCTCGCCGCCCTGTTCGAGATACGCCGGCATGATGCCACCGCCCGGCCAAATTATGGTGTCCAAACGGATCTCCCTTCCTCCTTTGATAGTGCCGACTTTGGTCCACCTGTTAAACATTGATGATATCGATTATTTCACCTTCTAATGAAGCATGAATATCTTAAGATCGAGCTGAACCTCAATTGAGTTTTATTCCCGGGAAACCTAACGGCCTGCAAATTCAGCAGCTGGAATTCTGCCTTGTCCCTGGAGATCTGTCCCATGGACTTCCTCAATTTCCTCGTCAGAGTCGCGGATACATTTTCCCTCGCGTCGCTTGTCATGAATTTAGAATTGCGATCCGACAAGCATTCCGGTACAAACTGCTCTTTAATCTGCAGTTCGCGCATACGATTCAATCTCGTTTTTGTTTCTAGAAAGGTCTCATCCAATGCCTGCGAGGTCTCTCTCAGCATTCGAGTCAGTATAGTATCACCGCCCATGATCTTGATGCCAGATGGTCTAAGTGCGAGCATACCGACTGGCATAAAACTCTTAGAATTGAGCTCTCTGTCACTCGGGAGCCTCACATCCTCCTCGTCGTCGAAATTAAAACTCTTGTCCTCCCGCTTGATTATGATCTTCTCGTCTCGCCATCGATACTCTTGCAGTCGGTGTATATCATTGGCCAAACTCGGCAACGGATTCAATGGCGGTAGCGGCTTCTCGTCCGATGCAAGATTCGTCGTTCGTTCCAGCAGCGGTGAATTATCGTTACCCGCAATAGCGACACGCGAGCTATGAATCATGTGTGAACTGATGATATTAGGTTCGTTCGGCCGCAGTTCCGCCTTGAGATCCAGCCAGAGCCACAAGAATCTGCCCGAGAGCATTTCGAACTTGCCAGCCGCACTGAGGATCTTTCGGGCGTTATTCAAATCACAGGCCATCACCACAACTCCGCCGCTACCGCTCTCTTCGGCTACCCGTCTCAGCCTCAATTTCAGAGTTCTGTCATTCGTCGGAAGATGAATAATCGCGCGGGGTGTCAACGTCGGCTGATTCGTTTGTAGAAGATGGGTGACAGGCAGAAGGGTGGTGTCGATGAGAAGAGTGAATGCGTGCCAGTTAGCCCGATGCATTAAGGCGGCAGCCGCTGCTCCGACCTCCTTGGGGCTCGAACCTATGCGGTTCTCAAACCGGCCGAGATTTCCCTGCAAACAAAAAAATAATCTCTTTTATTTCCGTTTCATAAGACCTCAATTACATAATTGAATCATTCTATGCCTTATTGAATCTAATGCTATCATAATATAAAAAAAGAAAAATGTATTATTATTTTCTTTTTCAAAAGCTAGAAGGCAAATTTCGTGAAAATGGATATATACGAACCTGACGAAGAAAGTCTCTGTGTGTAAACGGCAACCACAAAGCTGGAAGGTTCAAGGCAGCAGCAGCCGTAACGAGAAATCTGGCTGCCGATCCTCCCCCTATAATAAGGCTTAATACTGTCTTTCCGCCTTCGATGTCTGTACAAAATTTGTTTAACAATGTCAAGGGGTATAACATGGTATCCGTCACGGGCCTTGCTTCTGTATACGACACGTCCATGTCTGCGTGAAAAGATTCCAGTCTCGCTTCCTCCCATGCTTTCTGTACGTCCGCCTTGAAAGGAATTTGAGGCTGAGTTAAGCATATCACTATTCGCCACGACGCGTAAGATGACCTGAGCCTGGCCTTCGCTGCTCTCAGAGACTTGGCAGCATCCGCAGTACCGGACACTGATACTGAAGTCCCTAACAAGAGGAGAATTACAACTCCAGTATAGGAGCCAGGCATCTTCCTCAATTTTCCTTATACTCCCCTTCCTCTTTTTCTCTATTTAACTTTCTTGATATACATTGCTGAAGAGCGTGGGCCTAATCTGTAAGAAATAATATTTCTGTTGAATCCAGTGTATCCTTAATATCTCATTAATATATATATATATATATGACAAAATTAAGATTGTATAGATAAATATTTTACTAATATAATGTGTATCTTTTAAATTATATTTCTTGAAAAAAAGTCTTCTTCAGCACAAAATACTTATAATTATATATCTTGTACTGTGTTACAAAAACATACAAAAGATACATCCTACGTTTATATGTATCTCGACGAAAATGCAAACCGTACAACAATTGATTAATATCAATTAGCAACAATTACTGTATATAAAAGGATTAATAACGATATCTTTCACCTGAGGAGTAGTTACCCCTTGTTCCACTTTCTTTCTTTTTTTTTCAGGTGTCAAGACAACTTTCTCAGCGTAATCAGACACGTAATTTCGCGTCACAACGTGCACGCACTTCGGCGGGAGAGATTCTAATTCACATTCCGAAAGCATAATCCGTACGCGTTTCGATGATGCACAAAACAGAGACGACCTTACCTCTTGACGGAAGGGATGGAAGGTCGCGCGTCTGGTGGGGGTTTGAGAAGAACAGAGCAGGGATCGCTTTTTGGCCACCGCCGCATAATAGCCGTCGATCGGATAAACCGTGTCAATCGTCGCGAGGCACTCGGTCAATTGGTCGGCGCGGAGGACACGGACGATGAGCCACCCGTCACTTGTCCACCCCCGGACGATCTACCCCGTGCGTAACGGCCATTTTCGCGAGAGCAGCCCCTCCCTTTAAATTTCACCCCTGTGGCACCCTGTGATCCACACGAGCGCGCTCGTGGCATACTACATGTATTGCGCCTGCCTCCCCCTGTATAGGGGATGCGAGTACGTATATACGTATATACGCGCGTCCTTGCGTGTATCGGCGGCTCTCTGACAATGCCACTAACACTCGTGGATTTTGCTGACGCCCGTTATAAATGTCTCTCATAGTGTCCTATGAATTAAAAAAGAACGGATTTCTTGAGCTCCTCCTAATGCGAGGTGTCCCGGAAGTCGTGACCTGATTTCATACTCTTGGGATAACACGACTCTTTCTTGAGTGATATAAATGGAGAAAATAATAATTTTGTGTGTATTGTTATAAGAGATTAATGATTGGAAACGGTGTTATATGTGGAAGCTAAGAAATAAAAATAATATAAAGATTTAACACGTTCAATCAACAATTTTCCAAACGTATGAAGAAATATCGAAATCCTCGATTTTTATTTTGCTGTTAGTTTAATCGCATTTTTAAATCTTCAAATAAAAATAAAAAATTTTCTCGAACTTTATTTTCGAACTTCTTGAGAAACTTCTTTAGAATTTTATTTCTAGATTAAACTACTAAAACAAACTACTAAAAACTTCAATTAAAAAAAAAGAGTAATGCCTTCAAAGTTTCACTTAAAACAAGTTTGTCTTTAAAAACCTTTAAAAAGGATTTGTTAAAATTAAAAATTGCGGGACATTTCGCGTGTATTAAAGAAAAATCAAAAACATTCAAAATCTTTAGAAACAAATTGCTCCAATTTTGATCTTAAATCTATTTTTTGTATTTTCATGTCTTTATTAACTAAAATATAATTAATAAATCATAAATAAAATCTAATTCCTTTAAAAATTATTTTTCTACTAGTATTCAGTAATAGTAACAATAATAGTACTTCATGTCTTGAATTATAAAAAAAAAATAGTAATGAAAAAACAACATGAAAAAAAATCTAAAAATTCTAAAAAATTTTATAATAGAAAAATTTGATGTAAATATAATATTAATGTTCTAAAAATTTTTTTCTATTAGAAAGATAATGGCAAATATCGGAATGAACGTACAAAATAATCTTGTAATAATCCTCGAATTATCAGTGGGCAATAGCGCAAAGTTCTTTTCGGCCGGAAAATAGCTTCGTATATTTGGGATCTTCTTTTTAATGTACATTTGCATTATATACATATATTACGCCGCACTGCCATAATTGGGAGCATTTTTACTAGGTTTACAAGGCGTTGAAACAATAAGGAGACGAGCATTGCTTTGCCGAATCCGCTGTCACCTCTGAAGACTTTACTTTCTCTCTCTCTCTTTCTCTCTTTTTTTCTCTCACACCGTGTCTTTCTCACTGTTTCTCTTTCTCGCTAGAGCTAAAATAACGTAGTCGGAATGCAATTACATAGATGCAGTTATCTCACGGATACGAGATCCCGCCCCATTCTTAGCTCCCTTTCCGCTAGGAACTAAATTAATTACAGAGACAGGTTCTCGATAACAGATAACGATTATTAAAATTAGCTAAATAGATTCTGCTGCGATGCATCGTTCTCGAATGTGCTCCATGCATTGTTCAGCTCCATGAAAATCAATTTTGCTATATTTTCATTTGCCGTGCCTGCTTGCTGTAACACAGAAATAAGTTCATGTTAAAAAAATTTTTTTAAATTAAAAAAGTACATTTAGAATTAATTGCGTAAATAATTATGTAAAATTATATTAATTCTTTTCTTTGCCACCGTAACATTTAATATATAAATATATGCTAAATAATACATAATAAAGTTAAAATAAAACATATTAATATTTTTACTGTTTAATTTAGTAATATCGATTTTATTAAGAATATTCAAAAAAAGGCAACATAATTAATAATTAATTATACAAGATAAATACATTGCTGCTATTATTGATTTACCCTGATTTTTATTGGAAAAATAAAGAAATGCGAATAATATTTCGATTATAATTCAGAGAATAATAAAAAAGTATTATATAAACAATGATATTCAATGCAGTTTAAATACCTTATCCGGATGTACAGCCAAGCAGGCTTTTCTATAAGCTTTCTTGACGTCCGCAGCTGTGACCAATTGATGCATCTCGCAACGCTGCCATCTGTCAGCCTCCGGCCACAAGACCGTGTGCAACGAGCATAGCAAAGCTCGCAAATTTCCCTTCTTGCCCTCCGTCCATTCAGCTATTTTCAATCTGTCGGGATCCATTAACTTGGCTGCTTCCACCTTCCGCATTTGATTTATTGTCTTCGGACTGTCTTTCTCCGCCTTACGTGAGCTGAAGAAGTTGTATCCTTGGCTACCGAGCAGATCTTCGAACGCATCGCCACTCGTCTTCTCTTTTGCTTTACCGCCAAATGTATCTGAAGCACCGGTGTTCGCGCCATTGGTCTCATTAGTTGCTGCGTTGGATTTGTGTATCGTATTCGGGCTGGAATGGATCGGCGTACTCGCGGGCGCCGGACTCGCCGACTGCGGAGTATTCGAATTCCTTGGCGTACCGTTCCAGCTGCCCGCGAGACCGGCTCCGAGCGATCCAGCTAAATTGGCGAACGGATCCTTGTTAGTTTGAGCGGCAAAGTTCGGCACACTAGCATTTCGCGGGAAACTCTCTTCAGCACTCGGGCTTTTGGCGATGTTCGGATTTGCTGTGCCTGCAGCGAAGCCACCAAGAAAATTGCACGAAGCATTTCCACCTAATGGATCGAACATAAAATCATTGACCTCCTTAACGTTGCTCGAAGTGGTCTGACTTTGCCCAAACAGCAGGTCGTTCATGTTCAAATTGCTAGCGGTGTTGCTACTTCTCGTCATGGAATCGTTGTGTCCGAACAATAAGTCAGTCGAGGCGCTATTGTTAATTAAAGGTATTGAGTTGGCGGCCTCGGTTTGCGGCGCCGAGATGCCAAAACCGCCCAAGAGATCGCTTTCATTCTGACTAGAACTAGAAAAGATATCTAATTCTGGATTTGACGCCGCGGCCGTGGCGGCGGGAGTATTTGAGGTATTATTGATATTGTCCGGCATGCCGAGATTTAACAAATCTGCCTCCCGAAAGCTGTTCTCTTCATTCCTACTTGATTCTTCTTCCTTTGATTGTTCCAGCTGTGGAGGTACTGCTTCGTGTTGTGATATTTTATCGGTTTCGCTCGATGATTCTTTCTGAGTCTGCAATAATAGTTATTATCAATTATTGTGCACTTTCTAATATTCTGCTGAATTTTAATGTTAAAAAGACTAAATAATTAAATATGTCTAATAAATAAAAACAACAAAGTATGCTACCTCTTCCGAGCGAGGAACGGTCCGGAAGTTCTCTAAAGTTTCCTCCATTTCCAGCGTCGAACCGAACAGCGGATCTGGCATGGGCTTAACGGACATTTCCGCTTCCCATGGTGCCGGCACTCTTGATAGTTTCGAATTTTCTTCGCCTATCATGACATTCAGTACAATGCGGAACTTGCCGCCGATCTCAGGTGCATCATCCAGATCGCATTTCTCGAACGTCATGGTGCTCTCGGTGATGGGCACGTAACCAGTGTGAAAATGTACCGAGGCGATTTTAATGCCAATCACGCGGCCAAGCTGCTGCCTAGCGTGGTATATCACTAGAGTGACATCACCGCGTACGGCCGCATCTCCCAATATCAGACAAACCTTGCCTTCCATCATTCCGAATAATTTCATTTCTTCATAGTTGGCTTTTTTTGTCGTGAAGACCAACGCGCCGTTGCTATAAATCTCTATATATGGTCGGCAGCCATCTCTCGCTCTGGTGAATAGTGGCACTGGTTGTATAATAACGGAACGAAGAATCAGCGGCTTCGTATGCGGAGGCCGACCACCGCTCAGTAGGCTCATGTAATTAATACTGCGTAATTCCGAGGGCTGCAGATGCGGTGGCTGACAGCGTCTAGTAGTGAACAGGGCGATCGCCTCGTCGGTAGTGGTCAAAGCCCTACAGTAGATCAGTAGAGTGCACGCTACCGTGGCGCTCGCCCGATACCCGTCCTGTAAGGACAAACCAGCAGGATAATCGCGGTTGCGGATCGCATTTTGCGAACGTTTGAGTACGCGATTTCAATTGCAACATACTCACAGTACAGTACAGCACCACCACGTGATTGAAGTCAGCGTTCAAATATTGATAGATATCTTGACAGATCTGGTACAGAGCAAACAGCATGGGCGCGTTCGATTCCGGCGTAGCGTAAGCAAATGAACAATCAATATGCCTGCCAGGGAGCCGTGAGACGTTTGGCCGACCACGAGATAGATTGTAGAGCTGGATCTTGGCGGGTGGCGGATGTCTAGCATGAAGAAAAGCTCTCACATCCTCTACATGATTAGCCCGATAGGCGGACTCGATCCCATCGGCCGGATATGGCATAATAAGTATGCGTGATGTTAGGTAACTTGCATCTAATTCCGTCCTGGCCATACTCTGTTGAACGGTGTGCATCATCTTGCTGGAGGTGTCTTTCAAGTTGCGTAAGATGCTACCTGCACCGCCTCTCAGCGAATTGAATAGGCCAGATGTACCCTGAGTTGCTGGAACTTTCGACATCGCCGTCTGCACGGGTGCCGGTCTTGGTGGTGGCATCGTTACCGGCGTATTAGGATGAGGGAGCGGAGACGGCTTAATCGGCGTAGTAGATGGTGGCGGTGATGTTGGACGCGGGGGCGGAGACAGCTTAATCGTGACTTCAATCCGTGGCGGTTCTCTGGGATCAAAGTCGTTCGATTCGGCAATCGCCGCTAAACGTTCCAGAAGCTGCGCCGTTGTTAGCCTTTGTATAGGTGAGATTTGCAGGCATCCTTTCACTAAGTCATGTAGACACGCGTATCGTGGATTGGGTGGTAGTGGTGGATACTTGCCATTCACGATTGCCAATTTGTTACCTGCATGTCGAAAATATTTGAAAAAACATTAACAAATAAACATATAATGTAATAAAATAATGTAATAAAATATTTTAATAAATGTCAAAAATTTAATTTTGACGATAGAATTAATTTTCATTAATAATTTCCTATTTCTTTACATACATTCTATTAAATTATGTTCATAATATTTCGATATTATTTCTATATCTTTGTCAAGGAACGTATCTTGGCACATCCTTTCTAATGAGTCATCCTGCATTTCCACATCTTTTATCGACTGCAACATCTGTACGCTCTAATTATCACGATTCAATAGCAAATTATTATCTCACCTTCAGGGAAAGGATGCCGCAACGTAATCAAAGAGTACAAGATACATCCTAAAGCCCAACAGTCCACTGGAGGCCCTATAGGTTCATTGTTCCACGTATCCATTATTTCCGGAGCACGGTACATGGGGGTTGTGTACTTGGCCAACTGGTCCTCCAGAGTGGCACGTTTTTGAGCATTCCATGATGGGTCCGGTAGTATCTGCTGAGTCGAGGCGCTGCCAAAGTCACAAAGTTTCACGAGGCCATCTCTACCAATCAGAAAATTCTCTAACTTGATATCCCGATGCACAAAGGGTTCTGGTTGCTGACTGTGCATGTGATGCACCGCACGTGTTGCTTGATACGCTATCTTGCACACTTGGGCGAGAGTTAATGTGTTCGCAGACACATTCCTGAGTATATCCGCTACCGTACCGCCGGGACATAGCTCCGTGACAACCAGATACTCATATCCTTTACGATCCTCTCGCTCCAATCGTTGGGCATACAAGAATTGAATAATATTTGGATGACCTGATAGTCTCTTCAACGTGTCTATTTCTTGTATGACAGTTCTGTTTGCATCTTCATCGACGGCGATAAGTCTCTAATGATAAAAATAAACTTTGTAGAATGCAACAAAATAAATACATAATAAATTTCAAAACCTTGAATTGTCTTGAATTGGTTTCTTACCTTAAGTGCATATTCTTTTCCTGTAGCAACATCTTCTACCGCAAACACCAATGCCCATCCACCTGTTGATACGATGTTTGCCACAAATTATCTAAATGTTAATAATGATACATAATTCGATTATGGGAACTATATATATCTCTCGCTCATGTTTATCATGCGCATAGATAAATATTATTTATTATGTATGTGTTAAATAATAATTTATTTTATAAAATCATTTAAACTGTCATATTTTTGTTAATGTTTTAAATGTAAAAAGAATTTTATAATTACTTAAATTTATGAAAAACTTTTAGATCTTTCCATATGTAAATACTAATATAATAATTTTATTTAAAATATAAAACATTCTTTTCAGTCTGATTTTATCAAAAATTGGAATTATTATTTTACATATTAAGACAAAGGAATTTTATTTCAGTGATTTTTAATAAAATCTCAAACGGTTAGTATACAATAAATTAAAGAAAACACAATTTACATTGCTTAGTTTTAATTTTTAAAAAATGTTAAAATAACTTGCATTAATATTTGAAAATTATATGTTTAACAAATACCTTAAATATTCCAAAAAAATTTTTAATTCCTAAAAGTCAGTTTTAAATATGTATATTTTAGTATACTTTTAATATTTACTTTCATAAACGGATATATAAAATAGATTGAGAATGTATGATGATTCATTAAGGGTAAGCTATATTATTACAATCAATAGAGACTAAATATAATTAAAAAGATTCTTCTCTATTCAGATATATCTTCACGTACACAAAAAGACTGCGGGACTCAAGGCTCGAACGAACAAAATCAACCGCGTATTAAAATCCGTAACAAACGATCGTTTGAGAAAATGCGATAAACATTAATCGATGAGCGGGCATGAATAGACCAGCTTCCGATAATATCCGATTTAGCGGAACGCGATAATGCGTGCGGTGGAGAGAAGGAGAGAACGGAACGCGTCAACGTTAGAATAGATCGTCCGCGATGTGCTTGACGCTAGGTGGCCGCATGTCAAAACATGTTTGACACATGACAGGAGACAGATGTCACGCGAGATCTGGTCTTTCTTTTCTCCTCTTCCCGTCCCCCGTCGATCGGCCCTCATTTCAGATTTCCTTCTTTATTTTTTTTCTTTTCAGAGACACGGAAAAACGAGCCACGTAGCACTCGGCGGTCGTGATCGATTTTATCGGCTCTTATCGCGAGCAGGAGGTGCCGCCGGAGCGAGGATTCGCGTCAACCGGAGATGATAGACTCACCCTCAGCAATCAGCCGCGTCACCCTCAGCTTCACATTGTTGATGTCCAATGTTTGGCCGACGTACTCGTTACCGCCGGTGCCGCCGTTCAGGTACCCGAACGCGGACCTCAGGTAGTCCGACATTGTTTCCCTGGACCTGCCTCGATGGGCACCCCCCCGGACAGCCCGCACTCACAGTCGCGTCGTTGCGAACAGCCGATGCCGTGCGGCCATATTGGCGCGACGATACCGTCGGCGCGCGCATTCGATTCGGCGCAGGCGCAACGTGACGCGGTGCGGCGCGGCTGTCTCTTTCGACGCTAACTTCAGGCGTCACAGGGACTGAAATTAAAGTATCAAAAAATTGTCTGCGATAACTGAGGAAGAGAGAGGGGACGTTTTTATTTTATCACTTTTTACGACTGTAGATTAACTTTAAGCTCAGTTTAATTTGTTGTTTATTTTTTTCTAATTCTACGAATTAGAAGATAAAGATTAAATTGAACCGAGATTAAAGTTAATCTACATACATTGATAGAAATTGGCATTAGCTGAACTTCTTGCCCGGTTCATTCTTCCTCTTTGTTCTTCTGTATTGAAGAGAAAAGGAGGAAAGATGAATCGCGCAAGATATTCAGCTAAAAAGATCTCTTATGTATATAACAAATATATCAATGTAACATGTGACTTGAAACGCATTATCTTTTGTTCGTTACTTTATCGAGAAAGAGAGACGCGCCAGCGCCGAATCGCGATGCCGTGACTGCAGTTTGCGAAATCGTCCTCGCAATCGCTCCGATCATTCCGATCGCCACGCTTTTAACTCTCTTCTATTCCGCCCTACTTGCTCACGCAGCGTGCAATCACGCTTGCTTGCCGATCATAATTCTTTCTACGAAGAGATCGCGCCCGTTAGCGAACGGGATGGTAGACAACAAAGGAGAGTTTCAACGCTCTGAAGTAGAGTAAAATGAAACGCTTCGAACGATGTTGAACGAATATATTTTATCTTTCGGACGTTTTGCAGAATTAGGAATTGAGAATTACGAATGTGAATTGTTCAAACTTGATGCTCATTTTTTCGCTTTCTACTCAAATAGATCAAAATATATTATGTTTAAATCTTTTGTCTGAATTTCAAAGAATAAAAAAATAAACGATAATTATTACATGGTACAATCAATTTTTATCCTTATTTAATAAATTAATTGTAATCATGATTATTCTGATTATTCTTCATGATATTCATTTCTTTATTAAACATATCATTGGCTTTTCCTTTATCTGTAAGTATGCTTATTCAAATATGCCTAAGGATATAAAATGGCATAAGCTGCATATGTATAAAATCTAGACCAATGAGCATGTTATGTAAATCAATGTGACGACTTTATGATTTACTGGGTTTAGAACTTCGCTGGTTTTGGAACTTCATTGGTCCAGATGATCTTACACATGCAAATGCAGCTACGTCATGTTTTTGCCTTTTGTCTGTGATGGCCATAGATCTTATAGTGCTGGATACGTCTTTTCCTTAAGATAAAAAGAAATAGTAGATGTGTCATATCTTCTATCCTTTCCGAAAGATTACATGATAAAGAAGGATATAAGATATTGCTCTCTTACTCTATCATATAGAAACGGAAGGACAAAATATTACTCTCTCGCTCTAACAACTCGACCTCAATTTTAGCCAGAAGCATATTTGAGCTGCGTTCCAATATTCACTGCCAGTACTGAAAATATATAGTTCAGGTCACGTATATATTATAGATTTTCAGTACTTGCAGTGAATATCGGAACGCATCTCCAGTACTATAAGATCTATGGCGATGGCCCTAACTTCAGACGCGCAAGCGTACAATGTGACACGCGGACGTAACAACGACGATGCGACATTTGTAGGTAAACATTCGTAAACACCAGTAAACACTGGTGAATGCATGTTTTTGTTTAATGCGCTTTCTACTTGTCATTTGTTTTCATATGATCATAAATTATTATTATTGGTTAATAATAATTTGACGTGTTTTAATTAGTAGTGTTTTAATTTGCAATTTCAGACAGGGACAAATATAGAGGTACTATTTTTAAAACGATTATTAAAATATCCTGGTTTATTCCTTAACGTAGTCGAAGCCTACGAAAGTGCATTTCATAAAATTAACATGTAATTATGATGCAGAAATAATAAATATAATATATTCATCTAAACTTGCTATATGATATATGAGTCATTTTTGGATGATGAGTTTAATGTCTAAGTTGTTAAATTGTATTTAATGTTCCTAGAATGGCTTATGTATCTTTAATGTAAGAAATCTTATTTTTATTTGCGAGAACACTCAATTGTTATTGTTATTGTCCTCTTGTTGGAACATATATTTATTATCTTTCCTTTGTCTCTTAGCTTGAAGCAAATTTATTAATTTTCAAAGATGTCCGAGTTGATAAAATTCACAAAATTAAGAACTGCGACAGACTCAACATTCTGGGCAAAATTTGCAGAATTAAAAATAGATAAGCTAAAACTAGATGAAAAATCCAAGATTCACTTATGGGGGAGTTATTCCCTTCAGCCAATGAATGAGGAAAGAATTAATCCATTATTACTTGATTGTACATCATTTAATGAGTAAGGATACTAAAAATAGAAATTGTATTTTTTATAGAAAAGCTAATTTAGTTTTAAATTGTTATAACTTCCATCTATATTAATAGCAGCTGATAATAATTATATAAATTTTACTTTGATATAATAAACAGAATAAGCTTCATTTAGATGAATTTCAGAAATTTGGAGACAACTTCTCATAATGCTGGAATAGCTCGTTATGGTTATATGATAAATACTAATACCTATGAGACATTTAGACAAATAAATCCTGAAAATTTTATTGACACCATGGGTGAATGTGTTATCGATAGCATCAAAGATGGCATGGCTTTGCAGGAGCCATGGCGGCTCTCGATGTTTGTAGTATTTGCATACTCTGATCTTAAGAAATATAAATTTTTTTATTGGGCTGCACATCCAGCTCCTTTTTCGCTACCAGAGACTCATTTGATCATGCCAACAAAATTTGCATCTGGTGAATTTACAGCCAATCAAATAGACAAATTACATGCAGATTTTCTTCAGCTAGATGCAAAGTCAAAAAACTTTTTTACAGTTTTTACATCGGGTAATGATTTGAACATCGATAATTTAGCGAAAGGAATAGAATATACAAAAGCAAGCATTAACAACAAGGGAGATTCGGAACAGGTATAGTTTGATGAATTTATGTTATCTTTTATTCTCATATTGTTTCATAAATTAATAAAAGACATTTGTTATTACTAATGATTTATTAGTAATAAATCCATCTTTAATATTATCAGGTGAAAAATGAGCTATACTTTGCATTTTATGACCCTTGCACGAGTGCAGAACCTGGATGGCCTTTACGAAATCTCCTGTGTTTATTATTATGGCATTGTCCTATGTACTGTTTTACACATAACATCAAATTCTTATCAATAAGGAATGATAAGATGCAAGCTGCAATTGTATTTACAGTTAGAATCAAAGAAGATAAAAATGTAGAAATTATAAGAAAAACCATTTCTGAAGGACATTTAGTAGGTTGGGAAACTAACACGAATGGAAAAATGGGTCCTAATATTGCGGATTTATCTAGCATTATGGATCCTACTAAGTAAGTCTATTTTTTTTTTTTTTTTTTTTAGATAACTGAAGATGATTTCTATGTATGAATATTTACGTGTGCTGTTTATGTTTGTGTGTTATGTTAGACTGTCAGACAGAGCGATCAATTTAAATCTAAAGTTGATGAAATGGCGCCTTGTGCCTAATCTAGATTTGGATAAGATCAAGGATTTACGATGCCTTTTGTTGGGCGCCGGTACATTAGGATGTGCTGTGGCTAGGATACTCCTCGGTTGGGACATCACCAATATAACACTCGTGGATAATTCTACTGTTTCTCACAGCAACACAGTACGTCAGAGTCTATATACGCATGAAGACGCGGTGCAACGTCGGCATAAAGTACACGCTGCAAAAGATGCTTTACTTAGAATACGTCCTAATATGGCAAGTATATCCCTATTATGAACTTATTGCATTAAAGTAATATCTTTACGAAGAAAGCAATCATCATCTATGAAATCATTTCACAGAATGTGGAAGGTGTGGTCTTGCATATTCCTATGCCCGGTCATGTAATCGGTCAAAGTATGATGGAGACGACGAGGGAAGCTGTTAGCAAATTGCAAGAACTCGTAAATAATCACGATGTGATATTTCTGCTTCTGGATTCGCGTGAAGCTAGATGGCTGCCGACTCTTCTATGTGCCGCATCGAAGAAAATCGCTATCAATGCTGCTTTAGGTTTCGATTCGTACACGGTACAACGACATGGCAAGCGTTCTCTTTCTAATCCTGGCTTGCCTAATATAAAGACACAAAATCCTACAGGACAGGATCTTGGATGTTATTTTTGTAATGATATAACACAACCTGGAAATGTAAGTTTTTTTATGTTAACATGTCAATTTTGGAAAATATTATATAACATAAATCATCATCATCATAAATCCTTATAAGTTTTAGAAAAGATAATGATGTTTTAATTCTGTGACTATTATTTTCATTCATGTTCTAGTCACAAATGGATAGAACGCTCGATCAACAATGTACTGTAAGTCGACCGGGTTTGTCGCAAATCGCCGCGGGTTTGGCAGTTGAATTACTCATGGCAGTAATCCAACATCCCCAAGGGTAAACTAAATTCAAATAAAAGCTAGTAATAAATAAGTTTTATTTATATAATATGATTCTGGTGATATTCAATTTGCTCTTGCTATATAATAGATTTCATATTGATTTAATTCTATAATTTTTAGAATTTCAGCTAGAGCGTTTATGAATAACGAGAATGATGATTATCAAGAGAATACTGACAATCCATTAATAGGATTATTGGGTGGTGTTCCTCATACAATACGGGGTTCGCTATGGGGTCACGAAGAGAACCTGACTATCACACATAGATCCCCATTCTGTACCGCTTGTTCGACACCTTTGATCAAAGAGTATCAACAACGTGATTTCGCTTTCATACTCGACGCTTGCAATATACCAAATTATCTTGAAAAATTGTCAGGACTCGAGGAAATACTGAAAAGACCAGATTTGGATGAGGTAAGAAATTAAAGTATATAAACAACTTAAATGTATTTTCCAATCTAAAATGTTATAAAAAAGATACAAATATTTTTAAGTCATACCTTTATTTTTTTATATAATTAGTTTCAAAATTGTTCTAATTTAATAAGTGAAAATTAAAATAATATATTACTATCGCTTTATTTTCATTGCATTTTTTATGATATACATTTTTAATTTTCAGTTATGTTATATAATGGATACTTCGAGTGAGGAGAGTAATTATGAAGAAGCAACGACTTAAGTATATGCAGGAAAAATAAAAAGCGTACAAAAGATAAGAAAATTTTAAATATATTTGCACGTTCTATAAAATATATATATATATATATATATATATATATATATATATATATATATATATGTATAACATTTATGCGGAATTACCATTATGAAGAAGAGAAACACGTTCAAAGAATCCAATCAAATTATAGTCGGTATAGATTCAGAATCAAAAACTTTAAACACAAAGATTATTGATTAAAAAAGAAATATATATGAACAAAAAGAAATTTGTGCTTCTACTTCTTCAGTCGCATGATTGTTCGTGTTGCACATTTTAAAATTGACGCATAATGCATATCTGTGATGTATTATTTTATTATTAATATTAATATTCAATTTAACTTTGCAATTTTTTATATTAAATAATAATATTTTTGTTCTCATAAAATGTTAAACTGTAAATTTTATATTATTTGAAAGTACTTACAATTTTTTACTTTTATAATTAAGAGATATGCAAGAAATATCTAAATATTTTAATACAGGATATGTAAGATTACATATGATTCTCGTCGTCATGCGATTAATATTAGAAAATAAGTATAATAATTTTTAATTATGTTTGTTTAATGTTATTGGTTTGTAATACATTTTTATATCATTGCTGCAATGAAAATGTACTTGCAAGCTTTCGATTTTGAAAGTAGTATATGATAGTTTGAAAATCTTAAATCTATTTCATCAATTTGTATTTAATGCATTATATCATATTAATTATATCATATTATTAAAAATTATTTATGTTGTAACATTATTAATATAATTATATACAGGATATTATATTTTATCCTATCCCTTTTATTTTTGCAGATTAAGATCGAATAAAAAAAGATAAAAAATATAGAATTTTATAAAGATGTATGATAGTGTATTGATTTGATATTAAGTTTGAAACTCATGTCAGTTACCGTAATTTTTTAAAATAAAATTATGATTTTGATGTTTTTTAAATTCTTCTGAATATAAGAAGATAAAGTTATAAAAAGTTATAAAAAGTTATAAATTAATATCAAAATATTTTATATATTTAATTCTGACAAAAAATTTTGATAAATAATTTATAGCTGTTTTTCAAAAAAAATTCTGCAAATTGTATCTTTTTTTATTTGTCATTATTATTATCATTTATCACTATCTCATTTTATAAATGTATTGAGATACAGTTATGAAAAAAAAACGAATAATTTATACTGATGAGATATTTTATATTTTATGTCATTTAACTATGAAATATTTCAGAAAATGATTTTCCATAGAAAAAAAAAAAACATTCCAAGGCAAGAATCATCATGCAACACGAGTTTTCAAAGATTACTAGAAGTCACTAGATTTGAAAATTTTCAAATTTTTAAAAATTTCTAATTTTAGAAGATCAACGGAAATCGGAGGAAAGAGTATAGCTGCAGCATAGCAAAAGTGAGGATTTTCTCCGAACATTTTGATTTTGCGAGCTGCATGATCTTATCGATTTCGTTTCCGAGCGTCACGTTACGATGTTCACATTTGGACAGGCCTTAATACGCCTTGTACGCCCTCCTTATATGCCGATGCCAACTAAATACTTAAAAACGCATGAGACACCTCGAGACAGAGAGGACGCCGGAGAACCCCTCTCTCCTGTCGGCTTAAAAAAGACTGGAGTCAAGTGAAGCGTGGACTATCCTTCAGATGTGAAAACGTACAGTCACGTCGGGCGTGCATGTAACGTTTCGACAGTAAAATTCGTGAACTTTGAACCGCGTTATCAGAACATAACGTTTTACGCACGCTAGATCGTGCGCGTCTCGATGTCTCGATCGTGAGAAGTAAATTTGGAATAAAAAAGACTGCGAGACTCAACGACGCGATGGCACCAGGCATGAATAACGTTATCAACAATAGCAATCAACTCAGGAATTCATCCAGCATTTCGTCCAGGTGAGACGACGTCTGGTATTTCAGTGGGCAATTTCGAATGCGATCTCTCGCGAGATAATGCCAAAGGGCATTCATCTGGTCATTTCGTGATGAGTTTCGCACCAAAAATTCTTCATATTCCTTCGATCACATTCTTTGATTTTTTTTTTTTAATATTACAAAGAATAAAGAAAAAAGGATGAATATATGAAATAGTTATCTAAAATAATAGTTTAAATATTTAGTCGGTTTTTGTTTTTTTAATCCTAAAGTTGTTTTTATATAGTTTAGCATAAAAATTGTTCAACAATGTTCATATGTTTAAGATATATTACGAGATATGTTAATTAATGTTAATTAAATGATAACTAACTATATGGTAACTAAGATATATTTAAAAGTTTCGATGGTGCTTATCATGAAGTGATCAGCTTAATTCTCAACAGTACCCATAGGTCTAGTCTGTAACTTTTAACGAAGTTAAGTGCCGTTATCTTTGCGCTGATATAATATGTGATAGAAAAACTGCTCAACGACAATACAAATGATAACGATACTATCGTAAACATCATTTAAGAATTACAGAATATCCTAAAAGGAACAATTAATGTGAATTACAATGACGATAATATCAATAAAATAATAAATATTTTTGCAGCATGCCAGGACCACACGTGCCGTTTCAAACTGCTGGAGCTGCTCCGCCTCCGTTGCCACCTCGCCAGTCAGTTCAAAACTATTTAGGGTATAATGATTACAGGCCATATGGTTCGAGCTATTATAGTAATTATGGAGGATATGGAGGATATGGAGGATATGGAGGATTTGGAGGTAGTTATAGGGGTTATGGTGGATATGGGTCTTTTGGAAGTTACAATCCCTATTCTAATAACAGCTATGGACAAATTGGCGGGCATAGTGGCGATGTGGAAAACAGGTGTGTTAAGGAAAAGATTATAAATATTTACTTTGGAATTAAAAAGAAATATTAAAAGATGTCATGTAAATAATAAAAGATTAAAAATACAATTTATTTTCTTGAACTATATTGGCACTGTGTTATTACACTGTGTTTATAAAATATAGCAATTCAGTTTTGATATATATAAAATTGAGAAAAAATATAAATTATACAATCTCGAAAAGAACAGGTTTAATGTAAATTAGAACATTGATTTTTTGAATTTATTTTTTGAAGTAGAATTTTGAAAAATTAGTTTTTTCAGAAATAAAGTATTTTCAGTTATATTCAAAGAGGATAGTAATAAAATTGAATTGACAGAGCTTGTTTTTCATGTTTTAGGTTTCAACAATATGCGGAGGAAAGCACGAGATCGACTTTTCGTGTAGTGGAGACTGTACTACATACATTTTCGTCTATTACGATGCTATTGGAGTCAACGTATTTCGCTCTAACAAATTCTTTTAGAGCGATTTTGAGCGTGGCGGACAATATTGGCAGATTGCGTTCGACAATTGGCCAGTTGCTGAGCACATTCGCTTTGATTCGTATCATGAAATGGATTTATAGAAGGATCTTGTTTATACTTGGTAAGCTTCTCTGTTATAACTGATATGCTTATCTCGTTTTATGTAATAAATCATTATAATTATTTTAATTTTTCTTAATAGGTCTTCAAACACAAAGTGCCGTTGCCGAAGATTTGTGGCAGCAATCAATATCACAAATAACAAATGGAGAACAGCCGACGACAGCGACAATGACAAATGGACGGATCTCTCCGTGGATGAATATTCTGCTTCTCGGTGTATTTGTCGCTATTCCATATCTAATTCATAAAATATCGAGTAATATAAGGCAGAATCAAATTAAAGGTAATTATTCTTTTGCATTTTTAGGAAGACAAAATTTAAATAAATATATTTTCATAATTAACAATCTACATCTCCTATTAATAAATCCCTATATTTAGAAAAAAATATTTTTATTAAAATATTTTGCAAGATATATAATCCAAGTTTGTGGCTTCTTTCACATTTTTGTTTTTTATATAAGTTGTAATATGTTCCACAAACTTATATATTAATAAATTTACAGTTAATGATCCCAAGGAATGGATAAAATGCGAAGATCCTGTATGTGTGGCAACCGCGATGTACGATTTCATGGGGGTTTCTAACGAAGAACTCAATCTGAGAACCGGTCAGAAAATATGGTTGGCACCACGGTCCCTGCAATCTAAGAGTATACCAGGTTGGTTGATAGCCACCGATAATAGGAATGTCGGTTTGGTGCCTGCCAATTATGTAACCATAGTAGGACAATTGAAAAGGAAATCGGAATCGGACAACAATGAGAATGTTAACGGATCTACGCTAATTCCAACTTCTGTGCACAATACAACCGTTCCTAGCGAACAAGTGAATACGCTAGAGCCTAGCGCTAGCGAACAAATTGAGTTCTCGAAAAATAATATTAAAGATGATCTGCTTTAGACCCAACACATTAAGAGAAGACTTTGATCTAAAGCCGTTCATTCTTATAGTCACGAAGTGATAATGTCTACCTTAAATGTATGGCCTATATCTTTAGAAGACACGACTGATATAAAATAATATTATACAAAATGCCATATTTCTTGGGTATAAAGTAAAAGTATAGTAAGCTTTTTTGCATATACGATTAAATTACAATATTGATTTGGATAGTGATAAGACTTTTGATTTATATTTGTTGGGATTTATCAATAAGGTAAAATTCATTATTATATTATAAAATAAGGATTATGAATTTCATTGTTTTCATATTACAATAATATATTATCTTTTTATATTTTAAGGTAAACAAAGGAGAGCTTGTACATGTGTATATATTTAAGATTGATTGTTCGATCAAAGAAGAGGAGAGATAAATATGTGCAACCATTTCGTCGATACATTGATATATAAATAATTCATTATTTTTTGCAATTCATTTCTACGAATGAGATATTCCAATTTCACTCAGTTGTGTGTAATGATGCTCGTGCTCGATAAACACTTAAACGTTACGTCAAAACTTTGTGGCCAAATTTTTCTGTATTACTTTGAAAATATAATCTTTTATTTGTATAATTATTTAACTTGAATACTGCAAGACGAGAGAAATCGGTGAGCTACATGGCACAAGCTCCCTTTGTAAATAAATATTCAATCGGTATAACATCATATATAGTCTCATATATAAGACGAAGTACTGCAATCGTGTTTGTACTTGGAAATCGGTCAGACGGTATAAAAATTAAGTGCAATATATAATGTCAGTTTCAGAATGTAAAATAGCTCAAGATCAAAATGTTCATGTAAAATATCTGACATTGAAAATATTATTGACAATTATAGAATTTTTATGAATTCAATATTCAATTTCATTAAAAAAATAGTATATTTAAATATGTGCAATTTTTAGTTTATATTGACTTTAATATGATAAAAGATTGAACTGCTTTCATTAATAAGTCTGTTTTTTCTATGAATTATTAACTTAAGAATGAACTCGAATAAAAGATTTTGAAGTATAGACACGGTTGTTATACAAGAAAAAAATTACGATATTATTTTTAATATATGCAATTAGAGTTTTGTATATTTTGTAATATTTTAATTGTAACTATTATTCCTACTAGCCAAGTTTAGTATTTGGGAATAATTGAAAATTATGTATATATGTGTAATATTTATAGGCACGTCTTTTTCCCATAAATTGGGATTTGAGATATTGAATTAGTGAAACTCAATATCACATGATTTTTTTTAATATCAAGAATGTTATTCTTTTTAACGCTTTAAATAAAATTTACAAAATATAATTATGTAAGATAAAAATGTATAAAAATGTTAATATTTTGTGTTTGTAAAGTCTAACGAGAATCGATTCGTATTCATAATAATTTACTCGGAAATTATTGAATTACTTCACAAAGTGAATTTAATAAGAAATAAGATGTTTTATCATTAAGCTGCCTTTTCTCGTTAATACTTCCGAGAAGCAGAAATTATATAAAGTAAAATTTTGTTAATAAGACATACAAAATCTAGATATGCATATATCAATTTGGATGATGATATATGAATAACCAGATAAAATAAAGGATATACAGATTATTGAATGCTTATTAGCAAGATTGTGGCTGTTAAAAAAATCTAAGTCAACATACGCATGATTATGCGTACATACGCACATACACCTGTGAAAAATAATTTTCTTGCGAAACATTTATTTTGCAAATTCCAAGAAGTTTAATTATAAATTAAACTTGGAATATATAAGGCATACGACGAACAATATAACCGCAGATACCGTAATATTTTGCGAATAACGCCTGTATGTAATCATACTCTATAAGGTATATGACTCTTTTACCAAATTTTCATAAAATATATACTCCTTTTTTGGTAACTTCAGAAAAACTAAAGATCCTGGCTGATTGCTTAATATAAATTATCCGAGTTTAAAAATATGTTGACATTTGAAACATTCTGGGTAAAGCGATACAATGTAGAAACTGCACACTATTTTGGCATATTCGCAATCACACCGTGATTTTACATTGTAAAAGGTTGTTTATATCATCGTTCTCTAATGAAACAATTATTTTAAACTAATTAAACATTAATCACTCATAAATTATAATATAGGAATAAATTTTTATAAACACGGCACTGATCTCGTTTAAACTTTAAGGCGCATGTAATAACATAAAATTTGCTAATTCACAAGTTAAATAACTTATTCGACTAAGGCAATTCAAATTGCTCTGAAAGTTAATAAATTTAATTTTTATGATAACTCCAAATATACATCTACTAGATATCAGACAAGAATCTAAAAATGGAAAATGTGCCAGAAACATGTAACAATTATATCTCGAGTAAGTAGAGAGTAAGTTCATAAAAATTGAGTTTTATCGCTTTCAGAGCAATTTATACTTTTCGAATGAAACACGCCAATAGAATCCCTAAATGCTAAAAATTGTTCTTCATTTCACTTGATAAATGAACATGACAATAAGATACATGTATTATTCCAAAGCATCACATATGAATCATAGTTTTGTAATATCTTGATATTTCTCAACTCAAATACACAATACGATATCATTTTGTTACGTTCGGGTCACAAAGACAGACTGGAAGTATCTCCTCGGCTTCAT
This sequence comes from Pogonomyrmex barbatus, assembly GCF_055798465.1. Taxonomy (NCBI): domain Eukaryota; kingdom Metazoa; phylum Arthropoda; class Insecta; order Hymenoptera; family Formicidae; genus Pogonomyrmex; species Pogonomyrmex barbatus. Next base: position 6,181,458 of record NW_028297127.1, on the reverse strand, counting down.
TCCACGTGAAAAAGTTCATAATTAGAAATTTCAAAATATATGTGTATATAATATATATTATATATATATATATCTATAGGGTACAATTTTCGCATTCATTATTCGCGATGTGGTTTCAAAGCCACTAATCGATATGGTGCTTTAATCATCAATATGTATATATTCAATATATTTATATACATAACACACTTCCGCTCCAGTAAAGTTTACTCATTTGCTAGAAAATGCTAACTAAAATCAGTTTTTTTTTCGGCACCCACAAGCAAGTTTCCACTAACATATAATAACTAACAATAGGAGACTTTCGTATAAGTTTTTTGTATATTTAATAATTTGCATTACACGAAAACAAAATTTGGCTCTATGCTTCACTCGATTTTTGATCTTGAATTTTCTATAATAAAAGATTAACAATATAATTAAGAATCTTCAAGACTGATAACGATATTCTTATTAGAATATACAAAATTATATGAATAAAACAATACTTTTAATGTCTGCGACTTATCTTCGACAAGTTCTGTCAAAAGAAAACAGCATGCATTTCTGAATATCTTGAAAATTGCCGCTCGTACAAAGTTAAGAATATAAGACATATAATACAATAATTGTGATAATATGATAATATGCGCCATTGTTCCCCTGTACGTTTTTATCATAGCAGTTTCACAATTGATTGAAGAATCGTCGCAGAGATTGCCGACATCTCATATATTAACGCAGTTCACGTGAACACATTACCAAGTTGCCTTTTACATGCAGTGTCCCTGAGTCGAGCTTACTGTGGGCAACACGATATTCACACATTCGTACCTAGATTTACCATTCAGCGTCCCCGTTTGCCTTTTGGAACACATAGTCTTTTCCACTTAGATTCATTATACCGTCTTTCAGATAAAATTTCCATTTGTTTCTACTCCTTGTGATCTGAAAGCAAAACATTGTCGCAATTATATTTGAGTTGATATTAATTTTAATAACAAAATTAAATGTAAATCATTAAAATTTCACACCTTATCATATTGACAAACGACTACGTTATCGGTATCGAAAAGATCAGTAGGATCATCATCCGTAACATCATCTTCAGAATTGAGAGGTTCCTAGCACAAACGATTTTCTTGTAAAATAGATCATTCAAGAACTACATCAAATTTATCTATTATTAAATATTAACCTCTTCACGAACCGCTGCTTCATCATTTTCTTCTTCTTCTTTTTCATCAAGATCCTCGTCATCATCGTCATTATCTTCCTCTTCCTCTTCATCATCATCATCAGTAGAATCACCCACTCCTCCGTCCAATTGATTTATATTACTTTTCTAGACAAGTGGACAATGTTCGTGTTATATAACTTATATATACATGTATCCATGCATCTTGTCATTATTTTATCTATTAAATTTCATTTTCACTTCGCAATATAAATATTATATCTAATATCTCTACCTGATTATTATTAGACGGCCTTTGTGTGATTACATGAAGGGGCTGATTCACTTGCAATGGAGTTAATGTCGCTTGTCCCTGTAATGTAGAATTCACATGTTGTTGCAACAAAGTTGAAGCTAAATCTGCTGGAAGACCCATAGCGGCGGAAATTACTGGGCCCGTCAAAATCGTGTGCAATTGGTTTCCTGGAAAAAATAAATATATTTATATAATTTTTTCTTACTTACATAAAAGAAGTAGTTAATATATGCAGAGATGTATTTCGAAAATTCTTCACACAATTATAATAGAAAATTCTTCACACAATTATAATAGAAAATTCTTCACAAATTATAACAGAAAAATATGATATAAAGATGTGTGAAATAATTATAACATGCATGTAGCAAATATAATGAACTTGCAACATTAATTATCTTATTTTGTACACGAATTTATACATTGTAATTAAATATTATTTAAATATATATTTATCAAAAATATTATTTAAATTTATCAAAAATTATATGTAATAAGATAAAATATGTAGAACGCTCATTTTATGCTACATAAATCATTCTTAAAAACCTTCACCTTGAACGGTGGATGCAGGAACCTGTATGCTTAAAATTCGCTGCGGACTGTCCGGGACACCAGGTTGTGGAGGTAAAGTGATTTGTATGGGCACATGTCGTTCGAGCACAGCAGCCGAAGCAGTTACCACTTGATGCACTGGAGTCGATGATGGTTGCTGCTGCTGTTGTTGTGACTGCTGCTGCTGTTGTTGTGGTTGCTGCTGCTGTAACGTTCCGGTGGTAGAATGCACATGTTGCTGAGGTTGCGATGGTTGCTGCGATTGAGATTGTGGCTGCTGCTGTTGTGGTTGTTGAGCTTGTGTTTGCGGCACTGTGTTTCCAGCAAATGGTTGTACAAAATGATTTCCTACATTAACTGTTGTAATATCAAATATATAAGAATCAAATATATAAGAACTTATGTATATAAGATACTGAAAGTTTAATACAAAATACCCAATAGCAGTGGAGGATCTTGTACAAGTTGCAGTTTGCTGAAATTAAAAATCATTTGCTAACATTACAATCATTCACTATCAATATGTACCTCTATTGACAGATACAGCTTTGTGCGTATTGATTTGAGGAACTTGTGGCTCTGGCGGATCTGGATTCAACTCTACAGCCTTGCTCGCCATGAGTTTGCCTTCCCATATTTGTTTCAATTCCTGCAAGACCTGCTCGTCCACACCTTCATCCATAAACGATTCTCTCACTCCTTCTATTACGTCTGCTATCACAGTGTTGTATAATTTCAGCTATAAAATGAGTTAAAATGGAATTCAGTCTTTCAATACCATAATATTTATATACTAAGTATATATGAACTTTCGTAGTACATTCCAATAATCTCACAGAAAAAATATTGTATAAACATAAGAACACATTTTTTATATATGGAAATATATTTCTATTAAGAATTTAATTAATGTCAACACAAAGATTAATATGTTTATACAAAATACAATTATATATTCTTTTTTTATTTCTAATTTCTGTATTAAACTCGAACTTTCAATTTCAATCTTCATTCAGATCCTTTTCAGCAATAATCAAACGTAATCTTAAGAAGGTGATTAAATAAATATAAAAGACGCATTAAAATATATAAAAACAATATGATCATTCAATTTGTTCTAGCATTTCCATTAAATTGATTTTCAGTATTCGAATAAGGCAAAGTGGAATATCGGAGTCAAGCTGGAGTAAATTCGGTTTGATATTCAGGTAACAAATGTCGATGTGAACAGCGGTGCGGGTAGGAAGATCTCAAACAAACATCAGTTTATTTTTTATCTTTCAGCCACAGTATGACTTCTGCGATATCCGCGCGCGAGATTAGCATCCACTCGTCGACGACGACGAACACGGGCATTTCCGGAGGTATTTCCGTGATCGGAGGAAGGGGCCGAAGGAAGACCCTCGTTCTCGAGAAATTGTACATACGCTTCGTATGTGCAATTTCAATGTACGGTGTTACGACCCGCTCGTTTTTTTTTTTTTTTTTTATTACTCACCACGCTGGTTTGACTAAGAGCCATCGTGGCACGACACGCACGATGCGGTCGTTCGTGAGAAGAAAGTCCGGAGATCCGCGTGAACGATATTCCCGGCCCGCACCTGTTTCAGAAGCCGCACCGGTGCATCGTCGGGCCGACAGGGGTAGAAAGGCAAGTGGGAGAAGAGGAGAGAAAGTCTCGCGTCCGGTCGGTACTCGACGCAGAGAAACGCAAAGCACAACACCCTCCAACCACCACGAACGCGACCGTCAGGCTGGCCGTAAATCGCGCAATATGACGACGACAGGAGCGGAGTGGGGGGCGCTCGGTTTTCTCCGCGCAGACGCGCCACGAACGCAGTGACGTAAATCTACGCGCGAAGCGAACAAAACTCCCCGCCATGAGCCGAGGACGACGTTCCATTCGTCAACGAGTTTTTCGAATTTCCCGATCGACCTATCGGATGAAAGAAGGAAAGAAAGTTTCATCGATGTTTGTTCCGTAGTCGATCTATGCGTTTGGAAAAATTGCAGTGCGACGAGTGGAACCGAATGGAGGGAACAATGTCCTGAAATGTTACGTGTCCATTGTTACCGGAAGAGATCACACCGCGTGACTGTGTCTCATTTTCACAGTTGCATTTTGTCACGCTTCGTACATTCAAAGTGAAATTGACGGCTGTCAAGGAAACATCGGAAAGAAAAAGAAAGAAAAAAATTGAATGAAATTTGATTTAGTTTAATCAGAATCCTACAGAATTGTTTAAAATAATATTTTCGATTATTTATTGTTTATTGTTTCTGATCTCATCTCTCGTTTTTTATATATTAAACAAAAATAAATTATTAATTTTAGAAAATATATATATATATATATATATATATATATATATGTATATATATATATATATATATATATATATATATATATATATATATATATATTACTATTATTTTCCTGTCAAATTAAATTAATTATTTATAACTCTTACCTTTTATCTTTATTTTCTTATTTATCATAATTTTTATCTTTTTCTAATTTTTAAAACTTTTAAAATAGATTTGAACATCATTAGGAATAAATATGTGATATGTCTCGATTAATCGAAAAAGCCAATAGTTTTTCACAATTAATCGATATTTATTATCGATTGATTGATTTTGTTTCGATTAATCAATGTTTGATTTTTTCTTAATATCGATGAACTGATTTTTTTTATTTTAAATAAATTAATGTATGTTTGTTAATATAAATAAAATTTAATTCATACAGAGTAACTAACTTTTACGAAAAATGGTTTAGTATGCATGATCAAATAAATAACTTAAAACGACAAAAAGATTGTTATTTTTATTAATAAAATCTATTTTTAACAATACCTATTTTTGGATAATATATATTTTAATTAAACGAATTAGATAATATAGTCTTAATAAAAAAATTGCTTAGTACGACGATTATACAAAATAATTAATATCTTAAGATTTAACAAATTTAGAAAGTAAGAGAAGAAAGTATAAGACAAGTAAATTTTTGATGTTTTATTATATATATATATATATATATATATATATATAATGCGCGCGCGCGCGCGCGCGTATATATATTAAAAGAAAAAAGATCGAAAAATATCGATCTTTTTTTATTTAATATCTTAATATCTTATCTTTAATTTGATATCTAAAATATCTAAAATATTGATTTACTTGTGAACATCCCTAGATGTCACACAAAAAAATATATCACCATATTCGTTCAAAAACAGAAGTGAACCAATCAGTGCAAAGATTGGCTGTGCCACTGAAATACTAACTGGACGAGCGTTATAGGATGAGAGAGAGCATGACTGGGTATCAGTCCATTATATACGTCAATGGATAAGATCGAAAGAAGAGCTTTAAATAATTGCATTTGATACTGTGAACAAATTATGGAGTTAGCGTGATATACGCACGCCGATACACGAATAAATATAGGAGTTATACGATTATCGGACCCGCGATTTATCTACCAACGTCAGGATGAATGTCGTCACTGCTTTGAAGTTTTACATAACAAAGATGACAGAAGACAGCGGACCTGGTATGAAGGTTCTGCTGATGGATAAACAAACGGTAAAGGCGAGAATTACTATATTTATATTCTCTTCCTTTATTTTTCTTCATTTAACCAGGAAAGTTTTTCTTTTTTTTTCTAAACCGGTAAACCTATTTTTTTATTTTTATTATTTTTTGTCTTTGTATTTAACATCAATTTTTATCTAGTATTTAACTTTAAATAATGCAATCACAAAGAATAAAATCATGATCTACAAATTTCAAAGATATTATTCTTTTTTAATTCTTCTAGACGAGTATAGTTAGCTTATTGTACAGTCAGTCTGAGATACTAATGAAAGAAGTGTACCTGTTCGAACGTATAGATACTGCTGTACACAACGACACTTTGAAACATTTAACATGTATAGTATTTATAAGGCCAACTAAAGAAAATATTGATCTACTCTGCAAAGAACTTCGATATCCCAAATATGGAACATATTATATTTGTGAGTAATAATATCGCTGTAAATAGAAAGATTTTGTATTTTTTTTGTAATCTAGTGCTGAAAGAAGCTGCAATCTAAGAAGCATTGATAGAAACAGAAAGTAAGATGTATTACTAATAATACTTGTCTCCATCAGATTTCAGTAATATTATTGCCAAAGCAGATATAAAACTTCTAGCGGAAAGCGATGAGCGAGAGGTAGTTCGAGAAGTGCACGAATATTACGCAGATTATTTGGCCGTTAATCCACATTTATTTTCACTTGGGATAAATGCCTGTTCCGAAGGTAGAATTTTATACAAACTCTTTTCTGTAGTTATAAGAAATTAATGACACTTATTTTTCATATCTGTCATTTATGTTTTGTGATTCAAGGACTGTTATGGGATCCAGTACATTTACATAGAACTGTTCAAGGAATAACTTCTGTTTTGTTATCTTTAAAGAAATGTCCATATATTAGATATCAAAACAGTTCTGACATGGCAAAAAGATTGGCAGAAAAGATAAGAGAAGTGCTCAGCAAAGAATCAAATTCTTTCGAATTTAGACAGGAATCTAATCCTATTCTTCTGATAGTGGATAGAAGAGACGATCCTGTTACACCGTTGTTAAATCAATGGACGTATCAAGCAATGGTACATGAACTATTAACAATCAATAACAATCGGGTTAATTTGTCTCATGTAAAAGGCATTTCAAAAGAATTGAAGGAAGTTGTTTTGAGCGCAGAACACGATGACTTTTATGCAAATGTAAGAAAATTTTTCATTACTATTTAAATATATTATTGTCAAAGTAGATATAAATCGACAAAAATTATATTTTGAATATATAATTTTGATTTTTTTTCACATTTTTTTAAGTAGTTTTACAAAAGTCCTTTTTTTGCAAAAGACTTTCTGTGCTAAAAGAATATATTCTTGAGCAGAACTTGTATCTAAATTTTGGAGAAATAGGACAAACGATAAAAGAACTGATGGACGAATTTCAAAAAAAGGCGAAAAAACATCAAAAAGTTGAAAGCATAGCCGATATGAAACACTTTGTAGAGACATATCCGCTTTTCAAAAAACTGTCTGGTACAGTATCCAAACATGTTACGGTAGTCGGTGAACTTTCATCTCTTGTAGAAAAACACAACCTGTTGGAAGTATCAGAATTGGAACAAGAATTAAGTTGTCAAACCGATCATTCCTCGCAGGTAATTTCTTAATATCTTTGTCTACGTACATAGTCTTGATATCTCTCTTTTTAATCGTCCTATGTTTGCAGTTGCACAAGATAAGAGCACTTATCGGCAATCAAAAAGTACGAGATATTGACACTGTCCGACTCGTCATGCTTTATGCGCTCCATTATGAAAAGCATGCAAGCAATGATATAAATGGTTTAGTAGAATTGTTGAAGAAGAGAAATGTTTCAGATAAATATATTAAGGTAGTTGATATATTTTTGTGAAATAGAAATATATGTATATAATATAAATTTATTATTTCCAGCTTGTATATAATATATTAGAATATAGTGGTGTTAACGCGAGACAGAGTAATTTATTTGACCGAGAAGCAGTTGCTAAAATTACTAAAAAGTTATTCAAAGGATTAAGTGGAGTAGATAATATATACACGCAACATTGTCCTTTAATAAATGAAACATTAGAGGACTTGATAAAAGGAAGACTGAGTACACAGGCATTTCCTTATCTCGGCAAGATGATAATGTCGCGAAGGTAATTATACATATATTAAATACTATAATACTATTGCAATATATATATATATATGTATATGTATTATGTAGTATAAATAATATACAATGTCATTTTTACAGACCTCAAGACATAATAATATTTATGATCGGAGGTACAACTTATGAGGAAAGCTTGGCTGTTTATAATTTAAATAAGCAAAATCCAGGAATAAAAATTATTCTAGGTGGTACCACCATCCACAATTTTAAAAGCTTTGCAGAAGAAGTGCATCATGCTACCAGCGGTATTTTGATGCGATATAAAATAGGAAAACATTAATAATGTTGATATTGTCATGTTCCAAAATATTTATTTTACTTTGTTATATATTTTGCTATTTATACATTTTATGTAATATCTCCTTCTCTTTCTCTTTGTATCATATAGGATTCCACACCAAAATTTTCGAACATAAATCTCGGTATATTGCATGAAATATGATATTCCTTTGCATTTAATAATTTTATATTCCCTATCTTTGTCGTGGAAACGTAATTTTTTTTTTGCTAACTGCTATTCGTCATCCTCGTCGTTCAGTATATAATTCACTGGCACGTCTGAGATTTCGTCATCCTTTACTGATACCTTTAATAAATATGTTTTATTTTTTTAATGTCGCAACGGTAAAATGGAAAAATGATAGAGAATTATTAGCTGTTGAATCCTCTGATCTAAATTTTCTATATTAATCATTTTTATAATAAAATTTCAAATTAAGTTTGTTGAAATAAACTCAGTTAAAGCTAAATAAAAATGAAGTTTTAACTATTTATTTCCATTTTTGAAACTTAGCATTTCTAATTTAAAAAAATTTATTTTTAATATCTATTTTGTTAATCCCATCCTAAATTTTTTTATATTATTTCTTGTGCCAAAACAATTAATATGCATATATTTCAGGTCTTTATTAATTGTATTAATAAAGACTTAAAAATTTTATGGAATACTTTACAAATTCATATTTAATGTTAGAATAATATAATTTTTATATTATTTACATAGGAATACAATTTTTCCACTTTAAACACACATGATATAAAAATAAGTTATTTGTGAGAGAATAATTATTTTATTTATGAATATATTTTATGATCACATAATATATGCGATAAGAAGCAAAATATATTTATATATGTATAAAAATTGATATTAATTGGTTAATTTCCATGTAAAAATATATTATCAATGTGTGCAACTAATACTCACGTTTCCTTTTCTTCTTAGGAATTTTAATAAATTTTCTGCTTCTTAATAAATATATTATCACCTATAAATAAAGCTACCTGTAGCTCCAATCTTATTACTTTGTCTTTAGGAAAATCTATTCACATATCTCTTTATGCTCAAGCATTTTGTATTTTCTTTACAACAAGTATATTTCGTTCAAAATTATTGCATTTTTGTTGTACAAAATACACATTAACATAATCCAAATCAAAATTTAAAAAATAAAAATTTTTATATCTTAAAGAAAGAAATTTTTCATGAGAAGTTTTTATTAGAAATAATATTTATAAAAATAGTTAACATTAAAATAACTTGTATAATGTACAAATTAATTGTAAAGATATTCTGTATTAAAGATGTTCTCAAGAAAGAAGATAGAAAAACCAATTAATATCCAATATAAATTTTGTCAGTCGCAATACTCTTTGTTGTTATCTGTATCTCTATCTTTTATTTTTTACTTTATTAATCTAACTTTATTAATCTTTACTAATAATCATTTAAACGTAGAACATAAAATTATGAAGATATTTATATATTATAGTATATTAAACTTTTTAAAACTTACCTCTACAATACCAGTGGATAATGCATATCCTGCCATTACCACTGTAGCTACCAATGCAGCAAGAATCTGATTTCTTTTCTTGTTAGGAAATTCACTATCAGAATCTCTTCTCAATCTTTCATTCTTCTCGGCTTTATGTTTCTCGTAAGTTCGATATTCATCTTCAAAGTACCTTTGCGATATACGCGACACATATTTCACTAAATTTGTACAGCCTTTTAGATGATTTTGCAAGATAGGATTTGGTAATGGAGCCTTGAGCAATGGTGCCAAATACGAGTACACAACAGCATCTATCGTACTGGGTTGTTGTCCGCAAAAGAAATCTTTATCTCCAAGTCTTATGGATAATAATGTTAAACATTTTTGTGCTTCCGAATATACCTGTAATATAAATTCATAAATTTCATAATTCAAAAAAATTTTAATATTTGAACATTACTATTTTCTCTGTAACTCCAAATTATTTCACATGTTATACATACCTCATTTTCAATAACACTTATATTATCTTCTGTAGGATATAAGCTGTGCATCAAGGCATGCGCTTGCCGCTCAAATTTTCCTGGATAGTAAAAATTAAATGGGAAAGACAATGCCTTGCAGTACCAAGGTCTGATCAACTCATCTAGATTTTTCTTATCTATCCACCTAAAAAGAACAATAATAATGAACAATAATAATGATATTCTTTATGTTATATTTGCAATAAATATAAAAGCAGACCAAATGTTGTGTAAAATTCTAGTTATGCTAAAATACATCTGCTAATATAAAGCTATTATTTCTCTAAAATTAGAGGACAAACACATGTATACATGTATATAATGGAATAATGTGCAACTCAGATAATTTTGAATAAAACAACCTTCATGTTATCAAAATTTCACAAGTCCTGAGTTGCATCTTATTCTAGCTAATTTTCACATGTTTCATACCATATAAATTGGAAGGCTGGGTATAACTTTTCCTTAAGCAAAGCATCATAAGCCATGACATCTGCACACTGCTTATCACTTAATATATAGTCAGAATTATAATGCTTTTCACGAAAAAAGGGTAATATATCTTTAACCGTATCCAAAGTAGATGGACCAATTCTAAGCAAAGGTAATCGACCGTTTGGTGTGCTAAATGGGCTGCTTGCTCGATTTACTTTTAAAGGTACCCCACTGAATTTGGCATATGCCTACAAATAATATAATGATATATTAGAAAATAAAATTGCTATTATATTCCATCATTTTTCCTTATTTATTCATAGTTCGGTTATTTGTTAGGTATTAATAAAGCAAAAAAGAGCATATTTTATTTTTCTTTCGTTGTTATTATCATATTCAGTCGACAGTTTAGACATCCCAATGTCTCTACACATGTCGCATTCTTCTCAAATATATTTTTAAAACAACAAATGTCAATGATTCTTTCGGCCGATTATAATATCGTACATCGCAATTGCAATTAAATCTTGAATGAAGATACCAACAGAATTTGTTCGAAATTGTCTAGAACATTGCTTGCTTCGCCGTCTACTTTCTCAGCCAACGTGATACTCGACGGGAATTCCTTATTTTCAATAAAAATAATCTCTTCAGGTGACTCGATATTCTCCAAATGAAAATCGAAAGAATCGGCCGAAGGATTCATGCAGCGAAATGGACACTCGATGCTCCTGGCACATTTTACGCATTCCTGAAAGAAACTCGTCGCCGCGGACGTCTAAACGTAGCATGCGTGTACCATAACCTATACGCGCCGACTCAACGCACCAGAACTTGCAAGCATTCTATGTCGACCGATGGCAGGCCCCAGTCGCCTTTCCAGACATCCAATTGCAGTATTTCGACGTTAGCCATTTTCAAAAACTCGCATCGCCAGTAAAATCACGTTTGAGGGAAGCGAATTTTTTGACAGTGAGGCCAGGACCGCGAGGACTCCCTCTCCACGGTAAACAATCCGAAGTCGCGTGGCACGTTTGCGGGTTAGACCGGAGATTTATTCTTTTCAGCTGAACTTCTTGCACCGTTAAATCTTTTCTCTTCTTTTTCCCCACGTAAAAAGATAAAGAGGAAAGATGGAATGATGTAAGAAGCTCAGCTAAAAGGAACAAACTTCTGCTATCTAAAATCTGTTCTTCATTGAACTTTTATCCTTCCTCTTTCTCACTTCAATAGCTAATTGTTGTCTGTCATTTCAAGTACGAAAAGTGTAACATGGTGCAATTGCGAGGTGCAAGCGAAGAGCAAAGAGAAGCGATATATTAAATAATTTCTAAATTAATGTAAACAGAACCAAATTTATTTCGATTTATTTTATTATAAATTAAAAATAATATTTGGTAAAAATACAATTTGATAGATATAGCTGATTTGAATTTCTGATTAAATCAAAATCCATTGTACTTGGCAACATTTTTCGCTCAATAGTACTATAGGATATGCAGCCTACTGGCAATCCATACTTATATAGGCTGCGTTCTGATATTCACTCAGTATTGAAAATCTATAATATACGTGATCTGAACTATATATTTTCAGTATGACAATGAATATCGAAACGCATTCGTAATCAAAGGATACTGCGTCCAGAGCACTGGCTGTCATCCCCCCCCTTAACATCCCTCGTCGACTGTCGAACGGTAACTAATGTAACATAATGCAAATTATACTACTTAAGAATGAATAAGGAATGAAGGAATTTTTTATATTTTTATATGTAGCGTTACGATTTTTATATGTATTTGTGATTAATTGATTCAACGATCAAGTAGAACGACGGATAAAAGTCCAAATAGAAACGTGAATGCACACGCTGCTGTTAGCAGTGAATTCTTAGAATCATTCTGAGAAGAACCGGTGATAGTACTAGTGATAACAAATTTTCTCGTCGTTGGATTACTGTGATAAAATGTCCAATACGCTCACGCCGTTTGTATACTGGGCCCAAACTGAGAGTCAAGTTACACTGAAAGTAGACTTAACTGACGTGAAGGTTCGTTACATTCAATGCATAAAAGAAGATTTATAAAAATGAAACTTTTTGATATTAGAGTAAAAATTTTTGTAATTGTACATTTTATTTTGCAGGATCTCAATGTTAATCTAAAAGAAACTTTATTGCAAGTTACAGCCTATGGACAAGGAGCTAGAGGACTAAATAATTACAGTTTCAGCCTGAATCTTCACTCACCTATTGATCCAGATGTAATGAGATATCCATAAATCAATTTTTATATATATATTTAAATATCCATAAATTATTCTAATAAATATTTTTCATGTAATGTTTATTGTAGGAGAGTAATTATAAAGTAATTGATCGTGAAATAGATTTTGTTTTAAAAAAGAAATGTAATGGTTGGTGGCCAAGATTGACAAGTCAGCCGCAAAAGCCTTCGTGGCTCAAGATTGATTTTGATAAGTGGAAAAGCGAAGATATGGATGACAATGAGGATGAGAAACGTGATATCCTTGATGATTATCCAGATATGTATGATAAGTTACATAAAGAAGAATTTGGTTATAGAAAAGGTATATTTCATAAATCATTATAGTTATATGAATATTAACAACAATGTTAATATGAATGTGAACAAGATTAATATATTGTTTTTTGTTTTTATAGAGGATTTCGCAAAAGTATATCTAGTCATATATAACCTTTGTCAATTTGTTGGCTTTATTTATGTGCTTGCTGTAATGGCTGTTAGATATTCGCGCGATGGACCAGGTATATCTATATTTACACATGTTATTTTAAAATAAATTTTTTTTTATAATAAATTAAATCTAAAAGTTTTACTAAAACTCTTCTAATATTTTATACATTGATCAATTTATCACCACTTTTTTTTTTAGAAATGTCTTATTAATACAAAATATGTCTTTTCAGATTTTATGAAAGAAACGTATCTTGCAGTTGGCACTCCGGTCAAATTCGTACAACTTTTACAATTTCTAGAGGTGATGCACTCTATGTTTGGATATACAAAGAGTAGTACATTGGTGTCTTTCCTACAAACAGGAGGCAGAACATTCATATTGTTTTTGATGATCGACGCCGAGCCTCGTATGCAAACTAAACCAGTTGTTTTCTACCTGTTTCTCATATGGGGTACAGTAGAAATAGTCAGATATCCATACTACATCACGCAGTTATTGAATATTAAAATATCTTTTTTGACATGGTTGAGATATACAATATGGATATTTTTATATCCATTGGGCTTCGTATGCGAAGGTATCGTAATGTTACGGAACATTCCATACTTCGAGGAAACTCAAAAGTTTACCGTTTCTTTACCAAATATTTACAATTTCACTCTTCACTTTCCATCTGTTATAAGAATTTATTTGCTTTTCTTACTCTTGCCTGGAATATACACGGTAATGTCTCATATGAACCAGTTGCGTTCTAGAAAACTTGGAAAGTCGACTATTAAAAGAAAGTATAATTAATTTCGCAATAAGTAGATAATCTATCATTTGCGATATTCTTCTTTACGCCGGTAATTACTTTTACAATAAAGGATGGGATATACACAGAACGAATAATAATAGCTCTGTTTTAGTTTAGCTTTCCTAATACCAATGTCATTTTGTGTAGATATTTGTATGGATATATTTTTATCGCTTTCAAAACTAGTGAATATATCTAACGAAAGAATTTAAATAATATATACTCAGAATCAATGCAAAGAGCTTTCGAGACGTTGATGCAAAAGGAGATTTTTATTTAGTCAAATTTAATATTAAGGGAAATTAAAAAATGTAATGAAAAACTTATAAAACATTACTAGTACAATTTGTAACTAGTACAAATAAAATATATTTTCAATTGAAATTTCGGGGCCCTAGTATGATGCACCCATTGCATCTTCTCCTTTCTATGGCTCTATATGCATTGGTTGCATAAATTGCGTTTTATTCAATGGCTTCATTATTTAGTATACATTATTTAGTATACATTATTTAGTATACATTATTTAGTATACAATTGAATATTCACACAGACTATATTATTCTGTGTAATGAAATACACAGTACAATTTTATTTTTTTTTTTTTCATATCATTTGCATGTATAGTTGCCAATTAAAATAAAATATAGAGTGAAGAAACTACACAAAATGAATATTGTCTCGTTCGTGATACAGACATTCAACTGCGTCTTAAATAAAAAGCGACATTGTTATTAAAAATTTAGAATTTCTCAGGAATCTAAATCTCGAACATAAACGCTCTGTACATGAAAAAATACAATAAATCATGTAAATAGATAACAAACGTGATAAGATTTTTTCTCTTCGAATCTTTTTGTGTTTATATGTCGAAAATAAAAGCAATAAATATATAAATTAGTAAGCCTTCATTTAATTATAAGTATATATTTAATGTAAAATATATTGATCATACAGCAAAATTTAAAAATTTGCTGAGAAAGATAAACATTTACAATGCAAAACTCTGTTTATTATTAATTTAAAATTATATTTTATTTAAAAAAACAAAAGAAGCGAATTAAGCTTCGTAAATTTGAATTTCAAAAGCGCTTTTTTTATAGATAGTTATAGATATATTCAGTACATCGATATTTCTTATTAATGCGTGATAGATGCGAAAGTCCTTGGCGGCCTCAATGAACATACAACTAAGTTGAGATAATATTTTTTGCAATAAAATTTTGTACAAGAGAAAAGGAGGATAATTGATATCATATGTAATTGTTGATTTGTTGATTTGTTGATTTGTAATTGTTGAGTAAAAGGAAATTTTACGGACGATTACTAGCATAGCTTCTTATTTTTGTATTGGATATTTTTTGAGAATGTTCTCTGCGCATGCGCGAGAAAAGCGACTTGTATACCATGCTATCACTGTCTTCCAGCAAAAGATCTCTGCTTTCATGTTTTATGCGGAGTATCTCCACGAGTTTGGTTAGAAAGCATGGCAAACACGCTATACGGCCGTACCGGTTGTAGTTTCATCCTACGATCATTTGCACCACATATATAATTATTTTATTAAAATATTAGAGAAACATTTTTTAGACGGTAATTATTTACAATATCGGTCTTCACCTACAATTTTGATAAAATTGAGCTCAATCAACGCGATTTTACTCAAAATAAAAGAATCATTCGATTTAATACGGCGAGATGAACCTTTCAGCCAAGAGATATTTGGAATTCATCGCAACGTGACGCAAAACATTTTCACTTAAATCGTCATAAACGTAACAAAAAAAAAAAAAATGTATGATCTAACAAAGACGATTTCATCGATGACTGCCGGCGAAAACAAAAAGATAACATTGAACGATGCTGATCTTGACAAGATTGCCATGCTCCTCGTTGGGAATCAGCAACGCTTCAGAGAAAATATAATAATTCCCAGAATGCTGGGACCCGTGCATATAAAAACCATTGAAGAGAAGAGAATAGATAGTATAATGGAAAGCTGTGCATTCAAGAGCATCATGAGCTGTGTTATTGGTATGCTTTTCTACCTCGTTCTTTTCTTTCTGCTTCTTTAAGAGATGCTCTGACTATAAGCTGAGAATAAAATCCATACAATGTTAAATCATATGTATGAATTACAAATATTTGTCAAAATTTCTCATTCTTTTTTTTTATTTTTTTATTTAAATATTTCACTAATTTTGCAAGCAACAAAATTTTGATAAACATAAATTTTTAAGCAATCGTCAAGAAACTTTTTAATCAATGTAGATGAGGATTGAATTTTGAAATTATAATTTGCCAACTGATCATGTATCATCTTATTCTTTGTATATACAAGACATATTGAAATGTCTCACAAATGTTTAAAAATGAGATTACATAATTATAAAAGTAATATCCTGCTAAAGAATAATTTCATTTTTAGGATATGGTTTGGGAGCAGCCATCGGACTATTCTCCTCTAGTGTGAATCCTAATGTAGCCAGCATCGAGAAGCAGCAAAGCGCGCGAGAAATATTGAAAGAAATGAAAACTACCACTCTGAGTTACGCAAAAAACTTTGCTGTCGTAGGATGTATATTTTCTGCCATTGAGTGCACAATAGAATCGGTAACGCTCTTGAAATTAGATACATGCTTTATAAAGATATTGTTTCCAAAATAATAATTTGCTATGTTTCGGTGCATTCTCTCCAACATATTGTAAAAGATTGTTTTAACTTCTAGTCTAGAGGTAAAACTGATTGGAAAAATGGTACATATGCAGGTGGTTTAACTGGTGGACTAATCGGCTTAAGAGGTATTACTTTTTATGCATAATAATTATTAATATTTTTTGGATTTTCTTAATTCAAGTCTTAATCTTGTGTCTTTTTCTTTCTTAGCCGGCATAAAAGCAGGTATAGTTGGCGCTGCAGGTTTTGCAGCGTTCTCAACGGCGATAGATTATTATATGCATAGATCTTAAACTGCATAGCATCAGAAGTTGTTGAAAGATATATATATATATATATATATATATATATATATATATATATATATTGTATAAAAGAGATATAAAAATTTATGTAATTACATATCTATACAATTTCTGTATAAAAACATGAAAATGTTTTTAATGTAAATATGTTCCTAAATCTAATCGTGTGAAGGATTAAAAGCGTAAAATATATTGCCGTCTCAAGTAATTTTATCATCTAACATTCCATATCATCTAACATTTTATCCAATTTTATGTTAATATATGAAATTCCTGTTTCTTCGTACAATTCTTATATGTAATCACATTTCACATGTTTGGTTGTTTGTATTGCGTAAAAAAATTTGCTTAAGAAGATATTCATGGAGAATACTTAAATCTTTACTCACATTCATCTTTACGCTACTATTTCTATCGGTATGTTTGATATATATCTTTAAGAATATCTAGGAATACATCTATTTTATATATGTGGATTCATATATGTGAAGACCTAGAGAAAGGAAGTTACAAATGGCCAATATAAAAAATGGACATAGAATATTTAAATCTATTTAAAATTAACTTTGGATTGTCTTTTCATTTAAAAGATTATTTAGCACATTTATATTTCTTTACATCTAGGTTACTTAATTTTGATAACTAAACGATTGTTTTTGCATGTTCTAGCGTGATTAGTTAGATTTTTTATTCGAGCATTGCATCAACGTTTCAAAGTTTTTATACATCTGTCGCACATAAATTTAATGAGATTCTTCGTTCTCTATCAGCAACATAAGTTTTATCTATGATTTATTTGTTATGAATATGGAAATGATTCTTTTAATATGCAACTAAAATGTTTATAATCATTCATAAACAAATTATTTGCATATTTATATATGAAAAAGTCTTATATTTCCTACATTAATATTAATACTTGTATTGCGATAGTGGTAGTAAACGAAAGTTGCAAGGCACTTCTCTTCACAATTCTTGTCATCTATATCATTCTATTGTATAATTATTTTTATTTGAGATGAAAATCTTTGAATCACATTTGTTTGATATTTTCTTTTGATAAAGTTGCTGCCTATACAGCTGAGATCTAAAGTCTATATAAAAAATTTTTTGAGATGAAAAATCATGTTGATGATTCTGATATGAAATATTTACGATTTTTATTCAATGGTCTCATGTTTTGTTTCCTCATATAATAAAATCTTATTTATTATATATCTGCTTAAATGCATAATGAGTAAAATATTAAATAAATTGTCAATAATTAAGAAAAGACAAATAAGAAACTGATAGAAATTAAAATATTTTTCTTTAAAAAATAGATCTGAATAAGATTCTCCGTAAGTTACTTGCACAGTAAAATCTTCGAAATAGAGCAATTCTCGTCCGAGTAATTTTTATTAAAAGAAATAAGCTATTTAAGTGCCTTACCTACCAACTTTGGATATGCAAATATTTGTTTCATATTGTGCTACAATTCCAAGTTGATTTTCTTGGTCTGTTTGTTCCGAACGAGGCATTTGATGCTAACGAGGCTAACAAAAGTCCTTATATTGAATATAATGTATACTTATCAAAAAGATGTATCGGTTAGAATGTTCATATTCTTACGAAATATGTTTATAAAACGCGTGGTATGTATCAAAATGACATTGCCCTAATAAAAGACAAGCTTAGAAAAATATCGTGTCCGAAATCAAAACCTTGATAGTGTGAACTACTGAAGAGGTTTTATAAATCTTTTTTGGCACTCGGTAACAATGAGAAGTCATTTCCTTCGCTTCACACATCGGTACAAAAATGTATGTCTGATCAAGGTTGCTGCTGTTGCATCTGTGCCTGCATCACAGCCAACAATTCCTGCATGTGTCGTATCTCTGCCTCCTTTTCTTGCAAAATGCGATCCTTCTCTGACACGGTGCTATTCTTGTCAGTTTCCGCAATACTGCAATGAAAAAAAGAGAAGATACGAATAACGTTCGTGCAAAAAGTTCGAGATGCAATATGATATGAAATATATGACTTACGTCTGACGTCGGGGTGGCACCGGAGCTCCTTTTGCCAATCTTTCGCTACGGTAATTCTCATAATGTACCTCTTGCGTTACTTCCTGCAAGTCTTGCATATGCGTGCTATAAGAGAAAATAATAATATTAGACACATATATCGACATGGAAGAGATTCATATAATTATAACAAAAACAAGACAGCTTACATCAGCATGGTCCTTAACTTGATAAAGTCACAGTGATCGGGATTCTCTACCTCAACAACGCCCCACGGATACAATCGACCTCGTACTTTTTTTCCTTTGACCTCGAGCAAAGTATTCGCACCACATACTGCGAATGGGACGGCCTCCTTCAATTGACGTACCTGCTCTTTGTAATCTTCGTCCTCGTCGCTATCACAGTCTGGTAAAGGATATATTTTGATTGCACTATCTTCAATTTCCTCCATAACTCGTTTCTTTAGGCGCAAAACTTCTTTTTTGGTGAGTACATCGGCTTTTGCTATTACAGGTACTATGTTAACTTTGTTGTGAAGTTGCTTCATAAACTCGATGTCCAGTGGCTTCAATCTAATCAGGAAGAAAGATAAAAACTGACTGTATTCATCTTGTCATGTTTGTTTTTAACTTTAAAGAATTTATATCCATGATTATCAATACAGATTAACTTTAATCTCGGTTTAACTTACCTTTTATTCTTTCTATCAATTACAAGAATTAGAAAAAGATAAAATTAAATCAAGAGATTAAAGTAAATCTGTATTGCTAGAAATGGAAATTTATAAATATTATAGAATAATGATTCGTACCCATGGCCAAATGGAGAGATGAAATAGAAACAACAATGTATTCTATTATCCACAATGTTCCTCCTGTTTAAACCGCTCTCGTCACGAAGAAATCTTTCAAATTGATCATCTATATATTGAATGATAGCTCGGAAACTGTCCGTGTTATCGATTGCATCTCCATAACCAGGTGTATCAACGACTGTTAATCTAAGCTTTACACCTCTCTCTTCAATTTCGACCGTGGAAGCATCCAATTTAACGGTTTGATTGGTTTTCTCTATTTACAGAAATACAAGTAGACTTTAATTAGATATTAAATAAAAATTTATAAAAATTATATATTTCACTAAATATATAGAATAAACTAAGATAAACAATTCATTTGGATACCTACCAATTGCATCAGGGATTATCCGCTCGGGATAGAGATCCGTGAGAAAGAGACTATTTACCAAAGTGGATTTCCCAAGACCAGACTCTCCCACAACCATAAGCGTAAATTCAAAACCCTTTTTCACAGATTTCCTGTGTACTTGATTAGGCAAATTTGCAAATCCCACATATCCAGGTGTTTCCAGACTGGCGAACTAAAAAAGAAATATATCCGTGTTCCAAAATTAATAACTATATATATTTTTTTCTCACGACAAAAAGGGCAAATATATATATATATTTTTATATTCTTAAATAATAAAAAAATAAAAGAAAACTGTAATTCTCTGATTAAATTTAGCAAAGTTTCTTAAAGCAAAATCTTTAACAATTTATTTTCTTATTTATTCCAACTACAAAAAATCAATAATCTACCCATGTTAACAAAAGAATTCTGATATTAATTTAACAAATTAGAGTTTGCTCAACCAAGTCATTCTTACGTCCATTTCCGCCAGTGCAAAATTAACTTCAATCTCAGCTTAATTAACTCTGTCTCTTCCTCTGATTTTCAAAAGAATCATGAGAAAAAGATGAAAAGTAAACCAAGTTTATAATTAATCCACATTGAAATGAGCATTAAGCTGACGCATATTAAACATTCGGATTCTAACACACGTAGGCAACGTGCGCGTGACACGTAGGCTCACACGGCACTTACGGTTTTCACGCTTTCGCTCGACATGTCGGATGCGTGCGTCCGTGTGATTCACTCGCGCTGTATTTTCTTGTCACAGCTAATTCGGCTGAATTCTCTTTCTCGTTTTCCCTTCAAGACTGACGCCGGATACCGACGATCGTACCGCAACCGCGTCACAGCAGACGCGCGATGAATGGCAGAACAAATTATTCCGTTCGTGGACGTATTTCACTTCGATCACGCATCGCTCGCACAATCGTCCGCTAGGCCTTCTTCTTAGGAGTCTGATTACGCCTGCAGTGGCCGCCGAAAGCGTTGCAAGGTCGCACCACACCGCCGGGCACGACGAAACTCGAAGACGAAAGGGCACAGAGCACAGACTGTACAGGATCGGGGTGGAATGGCGGGGCAGAGAGGGGGGAGAGAATACGATGAATCGGAGTTAAGTTTAGGCGTGGCAACTAAACAGCTGAACGACATTCCCCATTCCCTGTTAGTTCGGCAAGTCGGATCTTGAATTTATATCTTTCAAAAGGGATAATTTTATGATGACATATTTACTCCCCCCCCCCCCCCCTCCCCGCATTTGCATCAATGGAAGTTATCAATTACGATACATATATTTAATGTAATAAACTCCTCGTTCCCTTCACATGTACATCCGCGATTGTTTATTTAAACAAAATCTTTTTTTTATAAACAGCATTTCTTCTCTAAATTTCTAATATTAATTATGAGAGAAAGAGGGAAAGGGGAGGAGGCGGGCGCGCTTACAAAATATATTATGAACACACATTTCATATTATTCACAATTACAAATTACATCTCGCTTACTTGATCGCGCGTGAAAGACATTACTTACTCTCTAATACACTGCATAGATACGAGGCAAACAGCTACTTTATTCAGGAAATAGTATCATATACAAGCATTGTTTTACATAATATTTTATTATTATTCCGAATTTTCGTTTTATTTGCTATTCTCACGACGTTCCTTGCTATTCACGCAATTCCGCAACGTCACTGTTAGCATTGGTTAATTCATTACATAATTATTAATATATAATAATCGGCGCCTCTCCTTTGTATCGCTTCCTGTATGTAGAAATTTGTGGAATCACGTTCGCGCGTTACACTTCGCGAATCCGTCATCGCTCGAATCGATTGAAAAAAAAAAAGGACAGTTATTTAGCAATATTAAACAATTATATACTATCATCTTAACGAACATATGTCTTAACAAACAGTTGATGCACAATGATCAGCGTTGTATCGTGAAACGCAAGAATTCTATGGAAGGAAACGAAACTTGATATAGTCGCAACTTTTCTTTGTACTTCTTTAAACGGTCTAGTCTCAAGTACAGATAAGAAATACTAGCGTAAGATGAAATATACATGCTGTGACATTTTTATATTTGTGATAGTTTGTACACATACTCTCAATGTTATT
Source organism: Pogonomyrmex barbatus (assembly GCF_055798465.1). Classification (NCBI taxonomy): domain Eukaryota; kingdom Metazoa; phylum Arthropoda; class Insecta; order Hymenoptera; family Formicidae; genus Pogonomyrmex; species Pogonomyrmex barbatus. Next base: position 6,159,087 of record NW_028297127.1, on the reverse strand, counting down.
AGACACGAAACCCAACATTAAATTGACACGAGTATTAAAATGTACTCAACTTATGTGGCATCTTAACAATCATCGTTTATGTATATAAATCGCGCTATCACTATCGCGCTATCAGAGCATGCATCGTGCACGGTTTTTTCTTTTTTTTCTTTTTATGTATATCGTAGTTACAAGTACTCTAGCTTTTCATTGAGAATCAAGAAGTTAATTTAAATACAAAAGACATTCGAAGAAAAATATTTATTCTTGATTAAAAATACGCAAAACTTAGGAAAATTGTAATAGATTCGTCTGTAGCATGTATACATATCTATTATAATTATAAATATAAGATATACATATACATATATATACATATATATATACATATATATTTATATATGTATATCTTTCTTTGCGGGTAACATCCCTTGTAAGAGTTAAAAAAGGATATTGCAATTTTCTGATAGTAAATGTTCGAAGAATCACCACTAGATTTAATTTCAAACTATGAGGGAATCTGGGATTGATTTTAAAATTTTGTCAACAATGGTTTCTTTCCCCGATTTCTACGGGAAAATCAGAGACTATTGATAATATCGTTAGTTTTACTTGTCCAGCATTTTTAATTTTTCTTCTCGAGGCTTTGCACCTCCATAAATGGAACTTGTTTTACTCGATTCAGCCATAGAATTCACAGGCTCTTTAACAGTCCTTGGTTTAAGTTCCAAACGTTTCCTTCCAGTGGTGTCTAAAAAATATTGAATGTTATATATTAACTTAATGTATGCGTTTAAGATACCGGATAATTTAAAGCAATTGTCAAAATTAAATTTCTAGTCTTGTCTCATTTTATATATACGCCAATAATTTAACAGAAAAATTTTATTTTTCTGCAATAAGAAAGATGAATCTAAAAAAATATAAATCCAAAATTATTTAGCATGATTCTTTATTTCATTAAATAACTAATGGTGTTTCAATATTAATAAACAATAATATCCTAGAGATAATAGATAAAAATTCCAAAAATATTTTAAATTTGTTAAAAATTCTTATTGAACCATAATACTATAATATTGATTGTGAAAATCTTTTATCAAAAAAGATATACATATTATTATGTACATACCTGGAGGAGGTGCATCTTTCTGATAAGGATCATCCTGAAAGGGTTTCCGGTCTGAACCACTTCCTCGAAGTGGAGGTTTATTACTGTATGATCTGCTAGATGTACTTCGTGACCAATCGCGGTTTCCACCTGTGTCATCATTGAATTGACCATAATTGCCTCTATTACTTCTAGAATCCCATCTATCGTTGCCTTGCCTACTACCTCCATGAGGGCCTCTATCGCTGTATCCTATGCAATGGGACAAGCATTAGTCATCAAGATTTTGGATATATTAAGTTTTGTGCAGTACAGAAATAAAAAGTTAGTTTGGCATTGTAAGCATTAGTAACGTGTTGGTAAACAAGATTCCCATTGCATTCTATTATGTTTATGAAAGCGCATAATGTTTACTTGAATATGAAGATTTACTATCGAAATCATCGCCGTATCCACTACGGCCAGAATCTCGTCCTTTGTACCCGCTTCCACTACCGCCAGTGCCACCGCGTCCTCTCCTATCGAAGCCGCCGCCGCGGTCGTTTCTTTTTCCTTCTGCTACATCGATCTTGATCAAACATTTATCTACTTCTACCGCCCCATCCATTTCCAATGCTGCTTCCAAATCAGACAAATCCTCAAACTCGACATAGCAGAAACCTTTGAATCTATAAATAATAAAAAAAAAGAACTGATTAAACAGACAGTTCTATGAAGGAATCAAGTAATAGTGGATCTGAGACCTGATCTTGATCTTTGTAATGCAATATTCTCAATTTGCAAAAGAATGGGATAACACATGGTTTTGTGTAAAAACAATCAGCTTGTAATCAGTAGGTCTTAGGTTCAATTCCAAGTTTTCGATGTTACAAAAGATTGATTTGTAAGCAAAGGAGTATAAAATGATTGTGATAATTAGTCTAATTGAAGAGCTATACAATATAAAAAAAAAATATTGTAAAAAAAAGATTAATACAAGTCTAATACGAATGAGAGTGCACTGTTATATTTGTCAAAATCAAAAACAATTGATATGTCAAATTTAAGTCACTCACCAATAAAAATTATATTCAATAAAATGTCAGATGTTAAAATTTCATTCTGTTTCATTGATCTCTTGTATAAAGATCAAAAATTCAAATTTCCATTTCTAAATTGTTCATTAAAATGTAAAGGTGGAAGGAATTTTTTGCTCAAATAGCAAAAAAATCAAATCAAATGATAAAATAAAAATTAAAAAATGCAGTCATTAATAAAACAAGTCAACATTTCGGATAAAGATGTTAAAATATTTAAAATTGTAATAACAATGACTGGAATGTTATATAATGAGCCTATGTTATAAGTAAACATACAATACTAGATGTAAAAGATTAAAAAATGCAAAGTTAAAGATTGCGAACAGACGGGACGAAGGAACAAAGTAAATGGTAGTCTGCATTTCAAGAATTTCCATTGTTTCATAAAAAAAAGTTAATTAATACATATTTGATATTGATATTAATATATTACTACTACTTCTATAATACATACTTGTCAGTGTCCCTGTCTTTGACCAGTCTGATGACTTTGACATTGAGCTTCTCAAAAATTTTGTCAACGTCGCCTTGTACAATTCCATTCGGCAAATTTCCTACATATGCGGTATATGGAGGTTCTGTAGGCAACGGTTTTCTACTCCGATGAGTGGGATAATCTCTAAACAAATAAAAAAAATATTTATACTTTACATACATGAAATACATTAAAAAAAAAAAATTAAAATTGTTTTAATCAAGGTATTTCATATTTTGCTTCATGCGCATACATTCATAGATAATTACATTTACATGTAAAGCAGTCATAAATGTTCTTGTATCATGTCTTCAGCTATTAACAGTATATTAACTTATAAACAGTTATTTCTTTTCTCAATAACATTGAAATTAAAATTAATATTACTACAAATATATCCCATGCAACTTATCCAGATAAATCCATCAACATCAATTACATACAGCTCTTTTTTATATAAAATCACATGTTTATGAAGAAATCACGAATATTCTCATTATCACATGTTTCAGTCGAATGCATGTTCCAAGTCAAAAAATTCAACGTGTACCTGCTACGCATGCATGATATTGTACGCGCGCGCGCGCGCGTGCACGCGGATGTTGTGTAGATGTGAAGTGAGGAGATCATCGTATATCAGAAACGTACAACGACATGCAACTCGATAGATTGAACACGCGAACGCGATAGAAACGGAAAATATAATTTCCACCGATCGCACCCGGTTGCTTTACAGAAAAAAAAATCGTAAATACCGTCGCGAACCTCCCTCTCGCTCTCTCTCTCTCTCTTTCTCACGCATTCCCTCTCTTTTCCTCTCGCGGCATGCATCGCACGTGCACCATTCCCGATCCCGGAGCCGCTTCCCGGCGTCGCGTCGCATCGCGTAACGTCGCGCGGCCGCGTACCCGGACTCGGGCCGGGTCGCGGGCGAACCGAACCGGCCAAAATAAAGCCGCGTGTCAAGGCGCCCCGCAAGGTGTTGCGTCTGCACTCCGCGTAACTCACTTAACCTTAAAACCGGGAGATATACGCGCGTGGGACGCGCGCGTCCTCGTCGATCGGATGTGGCGGCCGCGCGTCCCGCGGTCGGGATCATCCGAGGCCCCTCCGGCCGCGTGACACAGCCGCAAACGCGGCCGATACTTGCCTTGAATCGTCGTAAGCACCTCGACCAGCCATATTGAATGCACGGAACTGACCGGGACCGCGTGAGTCGAACCAGTCACCGTGCGCGCAACACCATCGCGCGCTCGGATACTCAATAATTTATCGATGTGAAATCGCGGGAGTGAAACGCGCGGCAGCCGGACACACTGGCGAATTTAGCCGGTTGAATCGGTGATCACGTCCCAAAGTGACACGCGATACGAATCACAGTTCGGGGCCGAAAAGCTCGAGGCTCGTTCCTCGGAGCACTTCGCTCAAGCGCGTAATGATCCGCACGTCGAATTGACCAATTGCGCGTCAGGCGTGAAGAGCGCAGCGGCACGACTCGAGCCGTGATTGGCCGGCTACCGCCGACGCACGCCAATGGGACGCGAGCTTGTCATTTGAACGTCTCTTCCGATAGCAGTATTTTTTCCAGAGTCGCTTTTCCATGTGAAAAGATGTGCACGCACCTCCGAGGAATATTGTTTCTTATTTCTATTATATATCACATATATATTTATATATTTATGGAGATCTTATCCAAGACCAAGACCTCCAGAGAGCGAGAATTATATTGCATTTTTTCTAGATGTAAATTTTGTTATTTACGATTTATTCTCTGATATTGTATTTAGCGTCACGATATTTATATGAGTTTATTAGATAAATTCGTTTACGCATTAGTACACACAACACTTTCCGATTTCTTTTTTCGAATCTGTTCAGACGTGATTTCCCGATTTATTACGGGCTATTAACGTGCAGATACACGTGATTTTTAAACAACCTATCGCGCGATTTTTTTTACAAACACTACTTCTTCCTGGCCTGCTCTTTCCTTTGGGCGATTTCTAATAAACGTAAATTAAATAAACGTCAATTAATCCTTGATCATTTTTTAAATAAACAGTTTAATTAATAAATAAATCTATTAATTTCAATATGTAGAAAAAAAATTAGACTCTAGAGACAAGAAGCGATTCTTCTAGATTATTTAAATATCGAATGAAATAATTCTATCATTTTGTTAATGAATGAAATTAGTATCTTCTTATTTAATGTAGAAAAAAATTGGACTACGATGAATTATATAATTAAAGATTTAAGCGATCCTGCCATAACTGTATTAATCGCTAATTAAATTAGTAAAGTAATAACATTTTATTAGTAAGCAAAATTATTAATATTTTATCGTTTAACATGTTCTGAAAGAAAGATTCTGTTGCGAATAATGAGTTAGAAGTTTTGATTTAAGTTTTAGTTTCTGTCGATTGAATTATAAATTGATTGATGTTGATCGGAATTTAATCAAAATCACTTTATTTTTTATTCCATCCTCAATTCAATTTTACACAATCGAACGCACTTTTGACCAACGTAGTCTTATACCGTCTCGAATCTCGAGGCTCGAACTCGAGCTTCGAGGGTGAATCAAGATGACTGCGATAGCGCGCGATACCCACATGGCAGAGTTAGGTTCGGGTGATCTTGAACAGCAAAAGACCAACAAAATGAATTCCACCATACTGGACAATTTTAATAAACTGAAGGACAACAATGATTCTGTGAGACTAAACGCCGGAGTCGCGCTGCTGAATTATCTTCGTCGACATAATACGGTAAGTTAATTGTGTTAATCCCCATGTGCTACCTGGGCTACCCTAACTCGTGTTCGATAATGAACAAGAGAAAAAGAGGACAGAAAGAGAGACAGAAAGAGAGGAGATTTAATTTATATTAGGTCTATTCTAAATCCTTTTTTATCAATAAAAGCGGCTTACAGTCAATCAGAAAGCTTATAAGCTACTTCAGATTTACTTTAGTACTTTCATCGATAAGAGAGAATTCAGAATATGAGCCATGTTGTGAAGTATTAAACTGTTGATTTATTCTTACAGAATCAGGATGGTGAAGAGTTGAATTATGCATTAGTCAGACTTGTTCGCAGTCTGGGATCTTCAATGACGTTTACTAGAAGAGGTGTTTATAGCACCTTGACAGTCTTTCTGATGATGCATCCTGAAACATCAATAGAAAAACTTTTATCCATAATGAATACTCAATTACATCCAGCTGGCAGTAATCCTAAAAGTGTAGGCCTTATCTACAATTCTGTTTTTATTTTATTTAGAATTACTATAAAAATAATGCTTAATATGATATCACTTAATATATTACTTAAATTTTTGTTCTTGTAGGAAAACGCCGATGTATACATGGGACGCATATTGCTGTGTGGTGCATTGATAAGATCCAAGTTACTTGTTCAAAATAGTGTTGAGATACAACAACAGGTTACAGAGATTCTATTGAATGCTGGCAAACAACGTAGTTATTTGTCATTTATCTCTGTTATTTTTCTCAGCGAACTTATTATTCAACTTGATATTGAACCTATGAAAAACATTTGGCCGATTGTTGAAAAGGAAATTGGCAAGCCATGGTCAGAACAGACTCTGGATACGTTCTATGCATTGCTTATTATTAGAGATAAACATCCATCGCTAGTTAATCATAAGTTTTTAAAGGAGCACTTAGGTGTAAAAGAAATTGTCACCAAAAAGTCTATGGAAGATATTGTTAAATTGTTAACAGTATGTTATTTAATAGGACTTAAATTATTTTTTTCTTTAAAACTTTTTATATCATATACAGAATGACACAAATTTTGTTTTTATTATTATACAGGCCCTACCCAGAATCGTTTCTTATCGTCATCCAGTGTTTAAGCTATTTTGTGAAAAGCTGATAGCGACTGAACTTGTGATTGACTTCTGGAATGGCATTGAGCAGAGATTTATAAAACCATCAAAGAGTGATGAATATATCGCTGTAGAGATTTTACAATTGATACTTTCTAATATTACAGATAAATCTGTAATTCCATTGTTATTATCTCCAAATCTTCTGCAACACATGTTGAAAAGATTTTCTAATTGTAAAAGGAATAACAATGATGAGGTTTTAATAGCATTCAGAGAAGTTTTACGCATGGTGGCATCTGCTACAAGTGACGAAAATATGAAAACAAAGACGCAGTTGAGTATATTGAAGAAGCTCATGTTACATCCTGGAGACTTAATGATAGAAAAGAAGACGGGTGTTAAGATGATCCAAATAATTACAGGAAATTTGAGGATAGACGGTATTAAAAAATTGTGCCAATTGTATAGAGATATTGTAGAGAATAAGATGATTAAAGAAAAAGAAGATACAAAGGCAGAGTCATGGACGAATGCTGAGCGAACTTACGCAGCGCAGCTATTAACAAAGTAAATAAAATTAAGCGTAAAAAAGATGTTTTTATGATTGACATAGATTGATGTAATATTTAGTTTGTAGAATATTGCAATAAATATATTTTTTTTATTAATATTTAGATTAATGGGTCGTCAAGAGACATTCTCAGATCAGGATTGGAGACTTGAACAACTGGTATTCTTATTCAATCATGGTTTGTGTGAAATATCAACTGTTGGAATAGAATTAGCACGTAAGTATACTGTATATGTATGTATGTCTTTTTTTAAAATCATGTTACTGAAATATGATGCTGAAATAAATTCAATTATTTTCAGCGCAATTCAAAGATTCTTTTTATCGTGCTCTGGATCATAAACTCCCAAAGTTGGATAATGTGCGAAACTTGTTAAGCGCTCTGGTTCACGATTTAAACTCGAAATTGCAATCCAAGGCGATACGATTAAAATCGCCATTAAGCGATGCAGCGTCCGATGCTTGGAAAAAAGTAGTGGATTTGATTGAAAAATTAGAGAAAAATACAAAAAATGCGGAAGCCTTGCCGATATTTCATACGATGAATTTACATATGGGTTTGCAATTATTCTCAGATCCTGAAACGGCAATCATGTCGATTAATGAACTTCAATGTTGTTACGAGAGATTAAGTAAAAAATCCAAGGAACATAAAAAACTCAATGCAGTTACGGAAGACGAACCACAGTGGGTTGAAGTAGTAGTAGATCTTTTGTTATCTCTTTTGTCTAAGAATGATCATTTGTTCCGCTCATTAGTTGGTTGTGTGTTTCCACATATTTGCCCATACCTGACTTTACCTGCAGTTTATCAGATATTAGCCGTAAGTTTTCACTTATATAATCCTTACGAAGACAAATTGTTTTTCAAACTGAAAAAAAATTTTAATTTATTAATTTAAAAATGTGAAGAGTTCAATAATAAATTATATCTGTGACATTTTGTTTCAGGTATTAGATATAAAAAATGACCAAAAAACACTTACCACGAAACAAAATGACGATGAAGATTCCTCCGGTATAGAAAGTGAATCAGAAAGTGATAAGGATGAAGAGGAGGAGGATAGTGTTTCGGACAATGAAATTTTATCGAAAAGTGAATCCGAGTCTGACGCAAATGAAGACGAAGATGAGGATGAAAGTGAGAACGAGGATGAAACAGTGACCGATAAATTAAGAATGGCAGTACGTCAAGCTTTAGGTGATGCTGCAACGCAAACTGATGACGAAGACATCGACGTAGATCAGATAGGTGAAGAGGAAGGAAAGCGATTGGATGAATCGTTAGCAGCAGCTTTTAAAATTTTACGAGAGAACCGTCAAGCTCGTACTAAAAAGCAAGGGAAAACGAGCCAGGCGTTAATGCATTTCAGAGCACGTGTTATCGACTTATTATCCATTTATTTAGATATTTGTCCGTCTATGGCGATTACTTTAGACATGATTGTGCCACTTTTCGCTCTGCTAGAATTCTGTATAAAGGACCCGCATCAGGAACCACTCGCGCATAGAATTCGGACTTGCCTGAAAAAGTTATCAACAGTGAAAAAGTTTAAAGATACAACGGATGTTGACGATACTTTGTTAATTATGGTGTTAAAGGTAATTATTTAAAGCAATTAAACGCACGTTTGCATTGAATGATATAATGTCTCTTTAAGGCTCTAATTGAAAAAGGAGAGCGTTCCGCTTCGGTCTGTCAAGAACTCAATGGTAAATTAGCAGAGTGTTGTACCTTCCTTGTAAGATGTGCGCAACAAGCTAATTTGTCCACTAAAAGCATTGTGGAGATATATGGTGAAAATTTAACTGCGTTTTTCAAAAAAAGAGATTGTGTTCTTTCATCTATATTATTTAAGGGCGTATTGCAATTGTGTTGGGAAGGTAATTGGCAGCTAGCTCTTCTACTGGTATGTATTTGCAATATTTTTTATATCTATACAAAATATATATTGCAAAATAAATATTATAAAACATTATTTAACTGCCTAGGTGGACTTTGCTTTTGATAGCAGTATTCGATACTTTCGTAGGAATCAGGCACTTGAATTATTGTTAATTTTCTATAACAATAACCGATTGCTGAGCACGGATGTAAAATATGCCGACGTAAGAATGAAATTAGAAACGACGCTTTGTAAAAATATCGTAGATACATTTAAGGAGACATGTGATCTACATACAAGCAACAATGGACAATCTAGTTCATGTAATGACGTTAATGCACAGAAGAAAGTTCTACAGAAATTTATCGGTCATCTTTTAACGCTATTGCGTGTTGTTCACGCCCGTCATTTGCCACAAGCGTGGGATTGGCAAGCTGTTAAAGTGGCATTAATAGAATACAAAAATCAAAATGCTTTTTCTGGAGATGCAAAAAGTGCATATAATAAGCTGGCAGTAACAATTGGGATACCACTTAAAGAGTAAGTGTAAAAATAACATAATATTTGATTATATCAATTTTTCTAATTTAGTTTTATATTTGGTATAATTTTTTATCGTCAGACCATCAATCAAAAAAAATACTAAACTAAAAAACAATTCTGCTGATACTGCTTCGCAAAGTAATGGCAAACAGAGCAATGTTGGTTCTCAAAACGGAAAAGTGAACAATTCGGAGGAAGAAGAAGAAGAAAGAGAAAAAGAAAAAGAAGAAAAGGAAGAAGAAGAAAATGAAGAAGTTGCACATAGTAATAATGTGCAGAAGAAAAAGAACAAGAGCAAACAAAGGGACAAGCGATTACTGAAGAAAGAAGCACGTGAATTACGCGCAAAAGTTATGTCTCAAGATATAGAACTGTTTAAATTTAGCAATATTAATTTACCAGAAGTTAATTTACCAGAAAATGAAGTAGATACAATGGAAGTTCTACAAAATGGGGATTCGCACGATTCGCCTACAAATTCGAGAACATCGCAGAAAAGAAATCATACGGAAGACAATCGCGAGCCTAAAAGAAGAAGAAGTACTACTCATGTTTGATTTAGTTTATAAATTTAAAATAAAAAATAATAAAATATTCATAAGTACGAAAATCAGGAGATAAAGATTTAAAATACACATCGATCCGTTCAGATTTGAACGAGATATTTTTATATGCGAATAAACTCGCTGTACGTGTATGTACGGCTACAATTATTATTCTAAGTTATGAAAATAGATGAATAATTAACGATATACTAATTATTCGAATTTATATGTTGATTTTGTTTTCTTCTTTTTATTTTCGAGTGTATAGAAATCGAATGTATAGAATTAAATATACACAAGATAAAACTTATGGCCAATTTAGAAGTGAGTTTAAACTAAACAAACTGCTGCTTTTATCAAGACGATACTTTCTATATTCTATATTCTATTTGTTACATTCATAATTACATTTATCTGTTTTTATCTTAATTAATATCAACAATTTCAAATAAACTTGTAACTATCTATTTAATGAAAACTACAGAGGCTTTTATTAGTGCATATTAAATATATATTTAAAAAATATATATATATATATATATATGTGTGTGTGTGTATATATACGTATATATAAATTTTTTAAATTTTATCTTGCTAAATTTTCATGCAACAAGTATTTAAGTATACCATAAACATTGATCGAAATATTTTTTTAAATTTAAAGACTGCTTTCTTATTTAATACAATGCTATAAACATTTTATATAACTCGTGTATTAATATTACAAATAACTATTTGTATAGAGAATGTATAAATTTTGATCTGTACAATTGTCTTGAAATTGCTTCTCAACTTTTCAGGATCTTCCTTATATTCTTCCTTGTATTTCTTAGAAATAAATCATCGATATTGCGAACAATTTGAATTAGTGTTAGCTATGAATTATCATTTGAAAAACTAATCGTCCTTCGTTTCATCGCCGAGCTGCATTTTCAAAACTGTAGATATAAACGATAGAATAAGGCGCGGTTTTTAAAATGTCACTAGTCAATTGTACACGTAAAATAAGGAATTAGAGCACGCGCATTCAACCGGGACTCGTGATTCGCTCGTCACTAGATTACACGCCTTCGCGGAGTGAAAGGAGGAAGAGTGATCCCGGCTGACTTTACGGGATCAGTATCTCCGCTTCGAAGAGCGAGGAAGATTTTTTTGTCTCTGTTTCGTTCGTGGTTCGATATGTTGCGCGTGTTAAGAAGATTCCAACATCTGCGACGCTACTCATCCGCGGCTCTGCCTGCACCGGAAACAAATCCGCCGATTCTTTACACAGGCGTAAGTGTGAAAAATTCCATTACATTTAATACGACCGAGAAAGAGAAAGAGTCTGCCGAATCTCGCCGAAAAATAAAAGGAGTTAAAAGTTAAAAAGAGGAAAGGATAGCGAAAGTTCGTTGGACGAACATCTTTGGAAAAGAATAAAGAGAGGACAAGGGGTATTTTTAGAAATATACCGGTATGAACTCTCCCGAAATTAATAAACACCTGCTTGAAAGGGAAGCTTCGTCCTTTTCTCCTTCGCGTTTGATATTCCAAAAAGCAATCATGTGTGATGATTTCTTGCAGTAGAAAATTTCCGAATCAAGAATAGAGCTCTTGTTGACACTCCGCTATCATGTGATGATTATCATCGTTATATTTAGATTAAGTTCTGTTGATGTCAAGTTTATCACACTTTGTTTAGCGCACTTAATTTTTGCTGACTAATGACTTGTCTTTTAGCAACAAGTTAAAAAATTAGCAATTCTGCATCGGCTGAATTAATTCAGTTGATAAGTTAATATGAGTTTAAAGAATTTAAAGAATTTTTTAAAGAATTTATTATCAGCTACATAAATAATAGCAAATTATCAAAGTTTAAAAGGAATATATTTATATTCTTATATTTATACTGTTTGAAATATTGAATAATTTGGATTATAATGGAATTAAAATATGAGCAAAATATATATTTTAATATTTTTACGAAAGAAAATATTTTATAATAATTAAGAAATAAGAATAACTAATCATAGAAAGATTTTGAGTTACTGAAGAAATCAAAAAGTTAAATATGCATGAGAAAACTGTAAAAATAATTAATTGTGTATACATGTACATCATATGTACATAATTAATAATTTTAAGACAAAATATATGTTTTAAATATGTATTTAATCTCTATATTCGAGTTGTGCAATACGCAATTTTTTTCTATAAAAACTAAAAGCGAGTTGGAAAATTAAGTAATTTCCAAGTTCGAAGATTTGTATTCAAATATGCAAAAAATGTAAAACAGCTTACACAATTGCCTTTATCAATGTTTTGATATATGGCATTATATGGCATACATTTTTAAGCTGATTCATGGTAACATAAATGATGAAAACATATGGGACTAAGTCAGATTTTAAAATGTATTTTTATATAGTTTGATTTGTAATTAAAATGACATATAATTTTAATTTATGTCTTTCAATCTAATTCATCTCTCAAATATATTTCAAATGTTGATATGATAAGATATGTTGATAAGATATGTTATGGTATGTATCATACATTAAAATACTGGCAAAAAACGTGACAATTTTATAGATTGTTTTGCCATTTTGCATCTGAGTATCTGAGTCCAGATCTGAATTGTTTAATAAAAACAAAATTATTTTGTTTTTATACTCGTGTTGTCTCTTATAGAAAAAAATTATATATTGTAATACTAATGTTCAAGCAAATCGTATATATATATATATATCTCGAATTTATATTTTATTTTAAAATTATTTTAAAATTATTTTAATATACATGATTGATTATTGAAATTGATTGATGATTGAAATTATTTTAATTTAATATACATGATATTTTTAACATGAAGAAGAAATAAAATTGAGAACAAGAAATTTAGAAATAAAAAATATTCAATAGCAATAATGTTTCGATTATGCTAAATCTATTTCATGTTATATACGAAGTATATTCTTTTCGATAAATTATAAACCTTTCATATACATACATATATTTTTTTGCTACAACAGTAAATACTTAAAAAAACAAGAGACCGGCATTTTTAATTAGATTCTTATTTTGCGATACATGTATACGTAATCTATGTAAAATATCTGATTAAATCCATAACAATGCACTTCCATAACAATGCATTTACATTTGTTTTTTTATGCGACAGTCATAAAGAGATCTGCAGTTATGCCGTACACTAAGCTCTATAAAATTTAACGAGATGTGTCTTTATGATTCATGTTTTTACGCTTTGATTTACGATGTGCGTCATTGACATCTTAACGATTTGTTTCTTGTTGACTTGCTCATATCGAGACAAAAACGGAAAGAGAATGCTGCATTTATTCGCACAAGGATATTGCTACAAATTAGTCGAATGGAACAAATTATTTCTAAATAGTATACATTTTTCTCTTTGCTTCAATATTAATAGTAATAATTTTAGATGCCTAATAATCTAGAATTCTAAATTAAAATACTGCCTAATTTCTGTTTGTCGAGATTAAATATTATTATCAGTAATTTTTTCGGTTTGTTATAACAAAATATTTTTAACGCCTGTCACAAGTCCGAACTTTGATTATTTATTAAATAATTATGTTTGATCTTAGATTACCTATATTTCTAGTTATAATTTTGTTTAATTTTTCATAGTATAAAAAAGAAATTAAAAATTCAGAAAATGCACACATTAAAATAACATGAAAGATTATAAATAGAAACGTATCGTATTTTTTATATTCGAAATCTCTGATGCGAATGTGGTTATAAATATTTTATTTTATAAATTTTTTCGAGTTTTCTCTCTCTCTCTCTCTCTCTCTCTCTCTCTCTATCAAATTCCCGTTAGAATTAAACGGCGAATTAATTCGCGATGCCGATTGAAAAAGAACGATCCCGTCCTTTTTCAATTAGCCTTCAATACCAATGATAATTCAAATTATTATCTAATCGTCATCAATTTATTCTCATTGCAGGGGAAATGGATTGTGATATCTGCTATTTTTCAACGATGAAAATCTAGAAAGCAATATATAATGAACGAATTGATTCTGTGTTCTTTATTTACTTCTTTGAACCTGAGAAATAAAGAGAAGAAAAAGATCAATCTGAGATATCCTTTATACATTAATTAAACAAATTGTAATTGTAATTTCTCTTATACAACGAATGATGTAATTTCAGATAATTTGTTTGGAAAGATCCAGTCTTATTTCGTTTCGCAGTGCATGCGATCATGTAATTAGAATCCAAAATCGAAATATTCGATCCGTAATGCACCGCATTCAGTTAACTCGAGAAGTAGCGATATTGCAAACCAATTAAAGCTATAAATAATATGTAATACTGACTTATGTACTCCATGATGATATCCATTAATTCAATAATCTATATCAACTAAATTAATAAGATAGAGATAAAGGAATGCATCATGACTACTCAATTTCTATGTGCATTTAAGATTATCTTTAGTACATACTTAAGATAATTTTATCAATTATAGAGCTATTATTAGCATGAGGCATTAAAACGGTTTATGAATTTCACTATATTCTGCTTATGTCATGTTCTTATCGGGGAAAAAAACAAAGAAAACACTTTCGCTTTGTAATGTAGATGATATGTATGCGGCAGTTTTCCCGTATTACGGCTGCAAGAGAAACATAAACATATATTTATGCACATACATAAATATATTTTTTATTGTAGATATTCGTTAATAATGAATGGCACAAGTCGAAGAGCCAGAAGACATTTCCTACCGTCAATCCCGCCACAGGAGAGGTGATCGCCGAAGTACAAGAAGGCGATACCGCAGATATCGATTTTGCAGTGCAGGCTGCTAATAAGGCTTTCAAAAGGAATTCACCATGGAGAACCATGGACGCCTCCCAAAGGGGGATTCTCCTGAACAAACTGGCGAATTTGATAGAACGCGATTGGCAATATATTGCGGTAATGTATACAAAATATATCTAATACGACATGTAAGAAAAATTAAACATGTAAGAAGAATTAAAATTACTAATGTGTTTGACTGAAAATATATTAAATTTTGCTATATATAAAATGTCCTGTGAAAAATGTGGCAACATTAAGGATAAATTCTCGAAATTATTTGAAGAAAAATGTCAAAATATGGAGGCTATTATAATATTTGAATTATATAATATAATATGATATTATATACATAAAATATTTATTTATATATAATGTACATTATATTTAAACGACTCAGAAATAGTATTCTATAATTTTTAACAACAGTATCATTATCATTATATTGTTATTATGCAAATATAATATATGATAGAAGAGCCGCATACTAACAATATTAACAATAACGACATTGTGTCAGTTATAAAATTTATTAGTCACTTAAAATTTGTGCGTTCAAAGAGATATTTCCTTCGAAAATTATATAAGAAAAATGTCAATATAATTGGATTGTGTTTTTGGTTTTTAAATTTCAAATTTGTTTTTAAATTTCAAATCTGATGTGTTTCGATAAATATGATATAATTGATATTTGATAAATTTTCAATTTTTTATTTTATTTAACATATAATTTATAATTGATACCAGTCGAGTATTAACAACATAATAACAAATAACATAGCCGGTTTTTCGGCAAGCATGATCTTGATTGCTAAATCTTTTGTATGAAATAAATTCAAATAATCCTATCACCACCTATGTGTCACTAGGTTAACAGACTTTTAACCTAGTGGTTTTATAATAATTCGATAATAAAATATTTTTGATATTGATTAAAATTCCTTTTATCTAAGTATTTACATGATAATATTTATTTAAGTATTGCGATAAATATTGTCATAGCCTCAGTGGTCAAATGGATAAAATGTCTGCTTGGAGAGCAGGCGATCCCTGATTGAAGTGATATTTTTTGCAATATATAATTCTAGTGCGGAGGAGAGATAATAAAAGGGATTTATCTAGTGGCACATAGTTTGTATGATTATTTGAATTTATTTCATACAAGAGAGAGGATTTAACAACTAAGATCCTGCTTGCCGAGACCGGTTATATAATTTATGTACGATAAGTTATACGGTTTATAATCAATATGAATATTTTAACGGAGTAAATCATATTCGATTGTTTTTGATTAAATTTTAGATTACGTAATATATATTTGATAGATTCTATATTTCTTGTTATTTAAATCAAATCATTATATATATGAAGATAGTGAAATTAATTTTACATAAATTTTACATTAATTTTATATTTACATAAACACATTGTTTATGCAAATTATAATATTTTATTAAACTTAGAAAGAAGAAGAATATATTATTAAGAATATATAAAATCAGAAATAAATTTCTAAAAGAAGAGATCATTTGATTTTGTGTTTTACATATCATATAATAATCTTTTTTCCATAATATTTTTAATAAAATATAATTTGCGAAGATAAAATAAAATACTATCCGCATAAATAATGCTTTTGCACAATCAATAAAACAAATTTCATTATCTTTGCGCACATGTCATCTTTATAATAATTAATATTGACAAAAGGAACAATCAGCTTTTGCTGAACGAACAATCTACAGATTTCTATATATTATATTGAACCTACTGAATTCATATGATAAGATATGATGCAAACAATTTTATATTTTTAATAGTAGTCATATTTGTTATAAAAGAATACCATATGCTTAGTACCTACAAGTATTCTGAAATATGATACGAGAGTATACAAGTTTGTATAATTTTAAAATTTAATAAAGATCATTATTAATGGCCTAATATGATACATAAAAATCATAAATGATTCGGTTTGCTAACTTTAATTTTAAATACTTTTAACCTAAAAATTATTACAGCTTCAATGTACATTTTGATATTAGAATTTTCGCTTCAAAGTGACATCAATTTGTCCTTAGTTATGTTATGCGAACTCCGTATATTTTCTTGTGTAATTTTAGCGAATTTTTTAAACACATAATATTTTTGAACGCGCAAACTTTAAGCAACTGATAAATATATTTTATAACTGATACGACAGTACCGTTATCGTTACTAACATTCGTTAGTGTGTATGCTTTTCTGCATACATTATATTTGCACAACAATGATAACGATTGTTAAAAATTGCTGAATACTATTTTTGAATCATTTAAATACTCATAATTCAAAAACTAATCTTAATATATTAACATTATAGAAAATTAATAGAAAGATATAAATAATATTCATATTTATATCTTTTTGTATTAAATCAGAATTAGAATAAAGAATTTACAAATTATTTTCGATTTTCGTTCTTCAACATCAAATTATTATCGATAATTATTTGTTTGATAAGTAATGTAAATTGTCTAAACAGCAGCAGCGTTATTTATGTTTAGTCAAACATTAATATTAATGAATCATGATTTATTTTTATCTCTCAACGATTAATTTTTTCTTTCTCGCGAATGCAATCATTACGCAATATTTCCACAACTCAAATAAAAAATTTATTAGAACTATATGTATATAATATAAATTGTATATAATATGTATATAATATAAATTGCAAAGTTTTATATCGATTTATTTTTCTTTGTTATTAAAAAATTTGCGAATATTAAACTATCATAGAAGCTTTTTTTTAGAAAATAAATTCCATTTATTTGTTTTCAAATAGCTTCTAAAAAAAAGCTTTTATGATATGTATTTATTTGGCTTGCCTATATTTTTTACATTTAATTTATTATCTATTATATTTTAGTCCTTGGAAACTTTAGATAACGGCAAGCCTTATTCGAACGCGTATAGCATGGACATACCTTTTAGTGCTAGAACATTGAGATATTATGCAGGATGGGCTGATAAATGGCATGGAAAAGTTATACCAGCTGATGGGAAAATCCTCGCATATACTAGACACGAGCCAGTAGGAGTATGTGGTCAAATTATTCCCTGGAACTTTCCTCTTATGATGATGGCATGGAAAATAGCTCCAGCTCTAGCTACAGGCGAGCATACAAATGACATTTATTATAAAATCTATTGCTACCAATAATGAATGAAATCTTTAAAGCAGTAAATTCCATAATATGCAAAATTTGTTACTTCATTTTTTTAGGAAACGTTATTATTCTAAAACCTGCCGAACAGACTCCGTTGACGGCTCTTTATTTAGCACAATTAACTAAAGAAGCTGGATTTCCTGATGGAGTAATCAATGTCATTCCCGGCTATGGTAAAGCTGGCGCGGCCTTAGTAACTCACGACAAGGTCGACAAGATTGCATTTACTGGTTCGACCGAGGTCGGCAAGTTAATAAAACAAAACGCTGCCACGAACAATTTAAAGAGAACCACATTGGAATTGGGTGGAAAATCTCCTAATATCATTCTGCAGGATGTCGATATAAATCATGCAGTAGAAACGGCGCATTTTGGATTATTCTTTAATATGGTATTCTATTTTGATGCGATTATCTTAACGCGGCTTCTTTTTTATTCATTTTATTTATTTATTTATTTATTTATTTTAATTCTTGCTAGGGTCAATGCTGCTGCGCGGGATCGAGAACTTACGTTCAATCGAAAATCTATGACGAATTCGTTGAGAAAAGTGCACTTCGCGCTAAATCTAGGACCGTAGGAGATCCATTTGACTTGAAAGTAGAGCAAGGTCCACAGGTATATTCGAATTCAAATTACAGTACAAATTAAATGACAATGTCAATCGACATACAATATTATACAATTATATATAATATTTATTATTAATGTCATTGTTTATCTAGATCGATGAGACGCAATTAAATAAAATTATAGATATGATACAATCTGGTAAAGATCAAGGCGCTAACTTGGTAACAGGTGGTGAACGCATTGGCGATAAAGGATATTTTGTTGCTCCAACGGTATTTGCAGATGTTAAAGATGACATGACTATAGCTCGAGAGGAGGTAAGCATTAAAATCATATTTATTCGATGAGATAATATATTAATGACATTATTATTAAAAAGAAATTACGTTCTTTTGATAGATATTTGGGCCGGTTCAACAAATTCTGAAATTTCATGATTTGGATGAAGTTATTGATCGCGCTAATGACACTGATTATGGTTTAGCTGCTGCAGTCTTTACGAAAGATCTCAATAAAGCAAATTATATAGTTCAAGGTCTTCGTGCTGGTACCGTGTGGTAAGTCATCTGAAAATATTGTAAAAAACAAAGGTATTAATTCTACGAAGAAATCAATCTTATCGTTCCGTTAATTATTAGGGTTAACACATATAATATGCTAAGTCCTCAAGTTCCATTTGGCGGTTATAAACAGTCTGGATACGGCAGAGAGCTTGGAGAATATGGCCTTGAAGCATACACAGAAGTAAAAAGCGTAATGATTCAACTTGATGAGAAAAACTCATAAAAACATATCGCTATGTAATGATTCAATCATCTTATTAATATTTTTTATTGATAGATGATAGACAAGTATGTCATAGTATAGATCTTTTTTGTATAAATTTATAAGAGGTTAAAGTTTTATTTATATAAAACTACTTAAAGCTTGTACGCACAGATTATATATAAGTTATATAAAATTATATAAGTTTATGTATGTATGTATATACACACACACGTGCGCGTGCGTGCATACACACACACACACACACACACACAATTCACTTACGCAGATGTATAATTAGTGCTGAATTGAATGACAAGTGAATCGCCAAGTGCTAAATCCCTTCGACTTACCCGGTTTAACTCGAAATCATTGGCTTTATTTTTCCATGTGTCATTTGCTTTTGCATGGCAATATATTTAAAGATTTCTATAGAAGTAAAAACATAAGATTTAAGTCACTTTAATTTTTTAATAAATTTATTATTCGATAAATCTACATCATTATACAATTATTACATAACTGTTTAAATGCATTCATTCATTTCATCTATTTAAACCAAATATAAAGAGAAGTAGTCTACATTTTTTTTTATCGTTGAGCTCAATTACTTCACAGAAGTAGACTCCGTTTATAGATCTATGTTTAGTTACAAGCACATGTAAAACAATATAACAATTTGTAACAAAAGTCAATACGATAACAAAACATAATATGAAAAAAAGAATTTGATACACAAGATACTTTTTTAATATGATTGTGAAAATATAATTATTTTTTAATAATACATTATAGAACTCCTTTCTTTCTTCTCTTAATTTTTATCCCTTATTTGTGTTTAACATAATGAACGTAACGAGCGTAATTAAATAAAATTTAATCTAACGAATTGTCATAATATTCAGCAAGATATGCTGTTTGCGTACAATTTGTATCTTATTTAAAGTTTACTAAAAAAGATAGTTTCGCAACAATAAATTATTAAATTTCTATTTTAATTTTCATTATTAGAACATATTTTTATAAATATATTACGAATGTTTATATAGATATATTATGAATATTTGTTTTTAGCGGACATATCTCGTCTTCCAGATCTTCTTCCAGGTCTTTCTTGCAAAAATGAGATATAATACTTGCGCCAAGCGCATCACCAATAATATTGACTGTCGTTCTGAAACGATCACTGCAAAATAATACATTTTTTACTTCTTAGCATAGAAAATTTATATTTCAATCTATGTTTAAATTTGAAAATAGAAAGACGCTATTTTTATTGGACATATATGACATCAAATGATATCGTATACCTACACAAACCAATCGATGGCAATAATTAGTGTAACATCTTCTACAGGCACACCTATAGAATTTAATACCATTATTAACATCATGTAACCACCGCTGGGTATGCCGGCAGCACCCACGCAGGATACCGTACATGTAATACTGTAAAATACTGAATATTGGTATCATATAAAGAATTAAAAATTTTTTTGACATATTGTAAAATTATATTGTTTCAAATTATTATTAGTAGAATATTCTTTCAGAAAAGAAAATTTTATGCAGTTTTTAATCATTCACCTGATAATTATTATTTTCAACAGTGAGAATTGCAGCCCACGTAACTGTATAATAAATATTGCTCCAATAGATTCATACAAGGCTATTCCATCCATATTTATTGCCGCTCCAATCGGTATAATGAATTTTGTTATTTTGGAATTTATACCCAGCTCTTCTAGACATCTTATTGTGTAGGGAACTGTAGCAGAGCTAAATTATATATCCTATTAGAAAATGAAATTTTATTAAATTCGGACATCATTTTTTTTATTGAACCTTGACGACGTTCCAATGGCTGTTGCAAAACTTGGGCCAAGTTTGGATATGATTTTATATGGTGATCTGCGTGTGATGATCCAGTGAAGAAGGGGCAGAATTACGAAACCTTGCAGTAGTAGTCCAACGAACACAGTTAATATATAAAATCCGAGATGGCTTATTATATCACTGAAATCATTTATCTCCAGCATTCGACCGGCAATAAGAAATGATACGCCTACAGGTGCTATCCTAAAAGAGAAACATAATTATTATATATACGTGCAAATAATCCAATATATTTTAACACGATATATGTATTATTTGTTTTATTATTAAATTTTATGTAATACAAGGGTAGGGTCAAAATAAGTTTAATGCAAAAAATAGAAGACAAAATTTGAGATAGTTTTCTTGAAAATAATATTCTTTGATATTAAGTATTTACTATCTAATTTATATTTTAGTAATATAACGATACGACGCGTAACAACGTACATTGTGACCCATTTCATAATTTTCATTGTGACATCAGCCAAGGAACTGAAAAAGTCTGCCAGTGGTTTTCCTCTTGCATCTATCTTACCGATTGCCAGACCTAATAAAAGACTGTGAAATACCAAGCCTAAAACATTTGTTCCTGCTACATATTCGCTTGTTATGGGCCATTCTTCTATCGGTACTGTAATGAATTATACGCTTTTATTTAAAATAAAATATAGATGACATTAAAATAATTAACTTATAATTTCATTTCGCGTTTGTACTTTCACAAATATCTAGTAACTTCTACTTTAATTTTTATTCTTACGCTGCTCATAAGTTTGCATAAAATTAATTAAAAAAACAAGCTTTTATTATTTTTTTTATTATCCCCAAGACGTTATTCCCAGAGATAAATTTTTTTAACATTGTTTTTTTCCCAAAGATTAAGTTTTAATTGATAAAAAAATGATTGCGAATTTATTAAAAAAAAAAAAAGAAAAAGAATCCATAAACGAGTGAAAATATATGACGTCTAACATTTTGTAGTACCTGATACATTCGTTGGTTGTTTTAAAACAGTTTGGTACTGTAACAAGAAAAATAATTGTGAGATTTTTGAGATACAATAGGAGAGATATATATTTTTCACGAGATGCAATCTAATATGTATTCATACATACCTGATACATGCATGCGTTTACTAAATTTTCAGGAAGAAGATTACTGTAAAAAAATTAATAAAAGAGAAATTCATACAGAGAGAGAGAGAGAAAAAAGAGAATATTTTTAAACTTTATTAAGAAATAGTTGTATATTTTTTTCAGAGAATTTTTCTGATGACTATTTCAAGTGAACTACTTTTAACTTTTCTTTTTGAATGTTATCTTGTCTATAGAAAGATATTTTAGTTTCAGTGTTACAAAAAAGCTTTGAAAGTATGGCAATAGAATTCGCAAATTGTGAAGTACTCATTTAATTACCGTAATAAATCAAGAATTGTATCCATTGTCATAAAAGTTTTCGTGGACGTTAGCGTACTGTCTTCTTCATTTCTCATTAATTCACCCGGTCGAATAATCTCAACAAGCGTAACACATAAAATTATTCCAATCGTAGTAGTTGTTAGATAATAACACAATGCCATTAATCCAATAGGTCCTATACAATTATAAGTAACTTTCGCGCGAGCCTTGTTACATTTCTACAATTCTTTATATAAAATATTTCATAAAATTTATATAATTAAGTATATAAATGTGTATCTATGTAATTAAGCATTTAAATATATATCCAAATTTTTTTAAATTCTTGTTTAAAGTAGAAAGATACATATAGATACAAAGATAGGCGATTAAAATAAAATTTGCCAAAATAGAGTATTAAATATTAAATTAAGATACCTAATAATAATATATTTCTACAATAAATTAAATAATTATTCTTAAATAGTTCATGATATTTTCACAGAGAAAAATTTTAATCATCTCGAAGAATAAGATACTTACCAGATTTGGTCAAATTACAAGTGGCACTTATAATACTTGATGTGACAAGCGGCAATATTAAGCAATTCACCATCCTGAGAAACATTTCTCCGGGAAATTTGATATACATAATATCTCGCTGGGACCATGATCTTCCGCTATGTTTCAGACTCAGACCGTATAATATCCCGACAGTCACACCGACTAATATTGTTATTATCAATTTGTGTTTTGACAGCAATAACATCAATTTGGACATTGCAGCTGATTTGGAAAAGGTAAGAAAGCTGTCATAATACAATAATAATTAAAAATTATATTTCATAATCCAAAGAAAATAAAGGAAGGAGCAATATTTTCTTGTATTAATTCTTTATTTTATAATTTGTCTTTTATAATTTGTCTTGACAAAAATTTTCAATAAATTATTGCTCTTTTCTCTAAATTATAAAATTTAATTTTAATACACACACTTACCTCGCATAAATGTATCACTTTGTTCAATGTATCCAATATGTATAATAAAGTAGCATATTCTACATATAATAATAAAGAGACAATACGAAAATTTCACTCACATTATAACAAGTAAAATTCAATTTAAGAAAATTTAAGGAATACTGAATGATCTTTCGAGGAATACTATCTCAAGTTCTTTATAAAGATATGTTATCTAAGACAACAAGCTTTTTATCAGGAATGTTTTATTTAAATAAATCAATTTAACGATTTTACAGGTACTATATTTCAATATTGTTTGTAATTTATTAGCTAGTCTTCCTATTCACTATCTTCTATCTTCTAAATTAAAGAATGTCTGAGTAAGAATTAGTCAGACTATTGGTTAATCAGTGGTTTTAAGAGGAATGTGCACGATAGCTGAAGAGGAAGATAAGGACAGCGAGACAGCAGGCAAAAGATATCACAGAGTATAATAAGATAATTAGAAAATCGCTTTAAGAGCTCGGAACAAACCATCGCTTATAGGATAAAAGCGCTTTAAATTCTGCAATTATTAGTGACATAAGAAACATTAATGTTATTATTGCAGTGTCCTTATGACAGTGTATCTTGATATTACTCACCTTATACAGTGTATCTTGATTTTACTCACCTTATACTCACTGCTAAATTTTAGTAAGTTTAGCACATTTAGTGATACATGAATAATGCATTATCTTCTATCATGATATCATCATAAATCATTATATATTCAACTCGAATAATTTATCGTCGGATAGGATATTATGCAGAAATGAGATCATGGTAATATAAACCGATAAATAATTACGCCAATAATTACGTGTAATATTCTTTTCTAATTTTATTTATTTCGCACCTATTACAGTATAATAAATATGTTGCGTGAGGGACATTACGAGGGGATCTGTATTTACACACGTTCCTCATTTTCAGGCCATAACTTTACGTATTTGTAATGAGTTCGTAATATCATTTTTTCTTTAACTTTTCTTAATATAATTTATACATATCTTTACAGTATCTCCTCTTTCGATTCAAAGTTATCCATTAAAAGATCACATATGCATTCTGTTTGCATCCAGTCTTCTGAAGAAATTTTCATCATTAAACTTTATATCGTCTAACCTGGCATTAACATCACGATTAAAGTTCCTTTTTCTCTTTCTCTCTCTCTCTCTCTCTCTCTCTCTCTTCAAAATTTTAATAATTTTTTAAATATATATATACAGAATACCTCCAAACCTGATCAATTTCTCGCGATAACTTCAGCATTTTCTCTTTATTTTCAATTGTTGCGAATCAAAACAGTTTTTCCTCTAAAATCGATTCGGAGACTGGGCAGTGTTTGCGATATTCTGTATAAGCGTAATTCACACACAGGCATACATGCACATGCACATACACTCAATACAAACGTATGTATATGTGTATGTATGCATTATATTAGTGAGATCAGTAAATAATTCCATTATAACGTTATGTTTATACAAAGTCATGTTTTTGCAAGTTTACATATCTATGTCTACATATATTTTCCCTATGCAAATTAATATTTGGTTTTGTGTGCTACGCAATTTCTGTTTCTCCATGTCGGTATATTCATTCTTCCTTTCTCTTCCTTTTTATTTGAGGTAATTTGATTTTGCTCAAATAAACAGAGAAAAATTTGTTTATTGACTTTCGCTTTTTATTCGCGACAGATCGCCATCCATGGTATTGGTTTGCAGGTCTTCGCCGAGACAATCCATAAGGTACAGCCTGTATCAGTAGAAAAATAGTGTTTTATTACAGTTAACATAATTATATTCACATAATTACATCTATTAATGTGTGTCTTGCCCAATTATTATTGCATTATTGTACAAAATTTGGCAATAGATAATTATTAAGAAATATTTACATCTCTGTATCATAATTTGCTCCATTTGAAAAATAATAAAACATAAATTTTAAGATTCTAAAATGTCTTAAGTTCAAAATTATACAAGCTAAGATTTTAAAATTCTATAAAATATTCTATAAAAATGCAAATAAATCAGAGAACTAAATTTAAAAC
This sequence comes from Pogonomyrmex barbatus, assembly GCF_055798465.1. Lineage (NCBI taxonomy): Eukaryota > Metazoa > Arthropoda > Insecta > Hymenoptera > Formicidae > Pogonomyrmex > Pogonomyrmex barbatus. Next base: position 6,133,320 of record NW_028297127.1, on the reverse strand, counting down.
CATTTACGAAATATATATAATCTTTAGATGACTTGAAATAAATTATTTCTTGTTACTGATAAAGTTACAACAATTGACAAGTTTTTTCAATATATAGCAAAAAATTGTTAACAAGTAAACAAACGATAGATACCTGTCCCTACAAGGGCGTTTCCTTGCGCGCTTCCGCTTTCCACTGGAATCCATTTACGCGCGTTGTAATAGGCTTATTTCTATTTGTAGCATTCTCAATTCCATTTTTAACGCCTGCTACTAATCTCATGGCTGGATTGGATACCAAGCCATTGCGCTTTGGTTTTACATTACTTGCACTGAAATAAAATAGAGCACTTTATGTAAGATGCGTTTATGAGTAATTATATGAATATATTATTTCGTCGAAGAGCTGAAGTGAAAAGCTAAATGTAAGACAAAATGTAAGACAAAAAGAAAGGTAATAACGTATCAAGATGTTAAAAAAAAAAATGAGAATAATTTATTATTTTTAATATTTGTTTTTGCTTTTGATCAGCTGTATTTTAAACAAACATTAATAACCAATTGATACATAGGATGATAAATATATCTAACATTGTCGTATGTCCTCCTTGACTACATATTCTATCTTTTTTCGCTCGGGAGGGTTGAAAAAGGAAGGAGAGCCTATCGCTCATGAAGCGGTGTGTCTTCCTTATACGACCATTGTGACTTCTGCAAAGTCTAAAGAATTGCATTGAAAAAATTAAGATAATATGTATGCTTTATAAAATTTCAATTTAGAGAATGGAATTATGTAGATATGATTTTTGTGGATACGATGTGAAACATAAAACGAATATACATGAGATTTGACTAACACTCGCACTGCTGAGTTTTGTGAACGTGTGCCTGTAAATAATTTGAGATTTATAAAATTTATGTGTTATGTGGAGAAAAATGTTTCGCGATGAGAGAAAATGTTGTATGCCATGGTCATTAGAACGTATGCTTATCATTTGTGTGTCTAATTGTTGTCAACTACTTACCTTCCAGGTGTGTGATCTGAAATGTGCTTAACACTTCTACCAACGCCAGCGCCGCTGTTTCCTAATATTATTCTCATATGAGTGTCTCGCGTGAAATGCGTGTCGGCTGAATTTCGTTTCTCCTCATGTCCGTTTTCCTTATCTTTCCCAATGCTCAAACCTAACATTTCATTCGTCAATTCGAACGGTTTGCTAAGGTTATTCCTGTCGATAATCTCAGTCTTGATGTTGATAGGTTCGTAGATGACTGGAGTGTGATTGTATCCTGCCATCTGCGTTTTGTACGGCATATTCGGATTTGCTGCCATCAACGACACACCCAACTGACTCTGTATGACATTGACAGCCGTTTGAGCACTGGGTGGACTCGTGTTTGTAGGCGAGTAAGGAATAAGGCTGTCGCTTAACGGAGAGTGCGGAGGTGAAGCGTATATCGGACTCTGCGGCTCGCTTTTCAAAGGTGACAATAATTTGCTAAGAGGCCGACTCTTTGCTCCTCTTGAGCATTGCTGTAGTTGTTGCGTGAAAGATAACGGTGTCTAAAATTATGAAAAGTATAATTTAGATTTTTTCTATAAAAAAAGTAATTAATCGTAGTACGTATTTTAATTAGTAGTACGTACTTTAATTACCTGACAATTAACCATCGAATTTTGATTGAATTTTCCTTGATCGCTCTTAGTGCTGCCGGTTAAATTACTGCTCGATTTGCTGTTGCTCGAATTATTACCCAGAGAAACACAGCTGCGTCGTTTTGTTGAATCGGGTGATTCTGCTGGACTATATTGTGTCGACAAAGGATTCAGAATTGCCGATGAAGGTTTAGTCTCAGCCGTTGAATTGGATGTAACAGAAGTAGCACTACTGCTACCACCTGAGAATTACATAAATGTAACATTTTAATTTTCGAGTAATATATATTTAAAGAAACTTTAATAAATAATAATGTGTAAAAATATTTTTTATATTGCAAGGGAAATAAAATTATATTAATATAAAATTTTAATAAAATAATTTCACAATTCATGTTTTATTCGCTTTAGCAGAGAAGAAGCGATATCGTATCTTCTTTCTAATTATGTTCAAATTTAACTATAAATTAATTAAAAAAAAAAATCGAAAATGTCAATTAACCTCCATTGATACCGGGCCTCAAACTGCGTTGATTCGCAGAATGCTCTTCCAACAGCCTGACAACTGTATCGTGACCGCTTTTAGCGGCTACTTTAATAGCGTTCCGTCCACAGTGATCAGAATGATTTGGATCAGCTCCATGATTTAAAAGCGCCCGAACACAGTGTTCGTGTCCTTCTTGAGCAGCTATACCTGCAAATTATATTCTCCTCTCAGTTAATGTGCGCCTTTATTTAAGAGTTATAATTAAGTTATAAGAAAAATTTATTTTACAGAATTATATATATATTTTATTTATATATAATTATAGATTATATTCATAATTATATTGGCATACCCAGAGCCGTTGCACCTTGATTACAAGTATGATCAGGAGTGGCACCGTGTTCCAGAAGCAGTCTGACGATCGCCGCATGTCCTTGCCAAGCGGCTGAATGAAGCGGTGTTCTGTTTTCATTGTCGCAAGCGTTCACGCTAGCTCCACCATCGGTTAACAATAATGCTACCATTTCCACATGTCCCTGCCAAGCGCTTACGTGCAATGATGTTCTACCCTGTAGAATGCATAAATTATCAATATTATCGATTTTATGAGTTACATCATATATACGAAACTCGAGTCGTTTTAGATATAAAAGTAATAATTATTCCACTATTCCTTTCAACGTAAATGACAATTACTTACTTCTGAATCTCTACTTTCTACGTCGGCGTTCGCGTGTTCTAACAGAAACCTCGCCATAGCTAATCTGTTTTCTAATGCGAGTATATACAAAGTGCTCCTTCCATCGGCATCTTTCGCGTTGACATCAGCATTATGAGATAACAATATCTTAACGGTATCGTAATATCCTTCTAAAGCCGCGAGCCTTTAAGTCACAAAATAAGAGCGTCATAAATAATCTCATTTCTATCTTATTTTATCTTACTTGTTTATAATAAGTTTAAAAGAATTAATTTGTTATTATTAGAATAAACGAGAGATTTATATAAAGTATAAAAAGTTATTCTTTCTCAAAAGATAAAATATATATATATATAAAAATATATAAAATGTATAAAATATAAATAAAATATATAAAAATAATGGTTGACTATTTAAATTATAATAATATATAACAATAAAATTATTACATATTATTAATTACTTAGCACATTTTATTACCTTAAAGCCGTTTTACCATCGTGAGCATGCTGATCTATAGGCGCACCGTGTTGTTTTAATAACCTTTCCACCAATGACGTATGCCCTTCCTGTGCCGCGAGCATAATAGCGCTCTTTCCGTCATTGTCCGTCTCGTCAATCTTTGCGCCTGCCTCTAATAACGCCTCGCAAACGTCGATATGACCCTCAAATGCTGCGTAGTGTAGTGGAGTCCAGCCAGAATTGTCTCTGTGCTGCTCGTCTAAGCCTTACATGGAAATTACATCTCTTTATACACTTACGAAAGAGAGACAGGGAAAGAGATCAAGCACAACATGCTTGCGCCAGTTAAACTAATTCTGCAATGTACCTCTGGCGAGCAATTGCTTCACGACGTCTGTGCCGCCCTGGGCAGCGGCCACGCTGAGAACAGTCCTGCCTTCATTGTCTATAGTGTCGACGCAGCAGCCCCAATATAGCAAAAGCTTGACGACCGATCCGTGTCCCATACTCGCGGCCGCCCACAAAGGCGTTCTCCCAGTGACGTCGCAATGATCCATATCCGCGTCATATTCCAGAAGCAAATCGCACACGTCGCGATGACCCTCGAACGCGGCGACTAACAATGGAGTCATGCCGTCTTTATCCTCGTGATCGACAGTGGCACCTCGCTCCAAAAGTATCGCCACTACCTGCGAGGAATAATTAATTCAACGCATATTATAGGTGATGTAACGTATCTATTTAATATAGCTTAATTATCATAATAATAGCCTTAATTTAATAATCGCCTTAATTAACATATTTTGTAAATTTAATCCAAATTCACTTTGTCATATTCATAGACCAAAGTTTTATACTAATAAATTATTAATGAGTTCGAGAATTATCGGATATTGACGATGGTGCAATCTTTGGTATATTAATGCTCGATTTATATGACATTCATATATAAGACAGATGTACCTTCGCATATCCGTGATTTGAAGGAACACAAAGGGCGGCGACGCTGAGTGCGGTTCTGCCGTCGCTGTCGGCGTGATCGATCTCGGCACCGAAATCCAAAAGATGTTCCACGATCTCGCTGTGACCCATATACGCCGCCGCGATTAATGCGGTTCTACCCTCGTCGTCCGTTCTGTTAACATCCGCACCGTGTTTCAAGAGAGCCTTTACGATGTCCTCGTGGCCGCCCCAAGCGGCGGCTCTTAGCGCAGTTCGTTGATCCCAATCCGCGCAATCTACCATAGCCCCGTGCTTCAGAAGTTGCTCGACCACCTGGAACAGAACTCGTGAGAAATATCTGTTTCACTTTACGAGTCGCAGGATTAATTGGTCTCGCTCAATGAAATTATCTCTTACGTATATACAACGCAGAGTTAACGAGACCTGCGTATTTCCTTCATCATTTGATCTGATTGTACCTGTGTATGTCCTCCCCAGGCAGCAGCCCTCAGAGCGGTCCAGCCATCACAGTCCGCATGATCCGCTCTCGCGCCAGCAGCTAGAAGAACACGCACTACATCCGCGTAACCGTGCCTGGCGGCCAAGTTCAGTGGCGTTTGTCCATTTCGGTCGACCGCTTCCAATTTTGCCTACATAAATTCAAAAATTCGTCAGGCTAACTCTGGTATCGCATGAAAAAAGGGAATATGAATTGAGAGGGAAATAGAGAAGGAAAGGGAGAAAGGGATGGGAGGAGGGAGGGAGGAAGCGAGAGGGAGAGAGGCAAAGAGGGAGAACAAGAGAGACGGAGATTTAATATTCAATATTTTAAAACGAACAAGTCTGTATTTAGTTAAAAAAATCATACCGTGTTAAAAAATAAAAAATACAGATAAATGAAAACTAGATTTGTAATCAAGGATGACTTTAATATGTTTAATTATACGGATCGTAATTTATAAAACGATAATCGTAGCTCTTTTAATTGATGAAAAAAATTCTATCGGTTTGAAAATAGTTTGCATACCTGGGGACAGGCTGCAAGCGCCAATTCCAACAGAGATGCATTGCCATCGGCGGCTAAAGTGTGTAACACCGTTCGTCCATAAGAGTCCGTTTGATTGATATCTCCGCTTTCACCGAGAAGCTCTGTTAACGGTTCATTCGGAGATTCTTCAATGGGGCTTACATCTTGCGAAACCTTTACAGAGAAAAACACGAAATGAAATTTAATTTTTCTACTGCAATTTTCAACTGCAAGCTTTCAATTACAGGAAAATTCAATTACAAGATTTCTGTTGCAATAGACTATAGTATAACATTGTTGAACATATTACGAATCATTTAATCTAACAACATTCATAACTTTTCTAAATGAATCATATCCTTTTCTCTCTTATCACAAAAGAAACTACTTCCGGAAAACAAATTAGATATTGTTATTATCATTATTGTTTTAGTCATAATTTCCTGTGTAAAACGCTATATCTCCATAGAAATTAGATTAGATATACGAGTACTATATTTATCAAAATTCCTCCGAAGAGAATTTTATGTATTAGAAATCGAATGGAATGCACATTTAGCTCATCAGTCAGCAAATATGTATTCTTCTCCCTTATGCATGTTAGAATTCTGTAAATAGAGAAAACGCTACCTGACTAGAAGAAATAGCATCTTTGCTAGCGTCATCATCGACCGTTTTCTCAGAGGATTTAGCGCCGGCGTCAATCAGCAGTCTCAGAAGCTTAACGTCCTGTCTGGGCCAAAGAATGCATTCAGAACTATCTAGATAACAGCCTTCGACCGGCGCGTTACTACCAATCATCCAGAGAACTTGAAGAGTGTGGATATCCAGCGTGGTGCTAATCGAAGTGCTCGTTATCACGCGTTGCAGGTGTTGCGCCAGCACGCAGATCTCGTCGGGATTGAGCTCGGGGCCGCGTAGGGTGTAGTAGGCCGCCAGCATGGCGTGGCCCTCGGTGGCCGAGCAGAGATACTTCTGAGTGCAGTGCTTCACGTCCAGCAGCCACTCGGCGAAGCTGTGGTGGAAGAGCATCAGTGCGCCGGCACGCGAGACCGATATCACCCGGCGTAGCAAATGGAGCCGGCGATTGAAGTCCTCCACGGTGATGCCGACGCAGGCCGTCTTTACGCTCTCGTACAGGACCTCCTGAGTGATGGGCAATTTGGCGGCGAGTATGACGTTGAGTAGCGGCTGCACCTTGCTGAATTGCTTCCTGCTGAAGAGTCGCTGGCAGAGCCAGAGATATAGGCCGTTCAGCGTCCCCGGGATCTCCCGCACCTCGCGCAGAACAATAAAGTTCTCCGCCACGCCGTCGAGAACTTTCTCCAGGTACAGAAAGCAGCCGTTGCTCTTTATGTGCAGCTGGTTCAGCATCTCGGCGGTGTCGCGCGAGATGTGCTGCCTGTGAAAATAATTTATATAGAAGTATTAGCGAAACGATTACTCACGAGTGACAGCCACGTCGAGCGAAACGTAAATTTGAGTAAGTCCCCGCTGTTAATAAACTAACGCAAACTTTTGCGTGACGTTCAACGTGCATCTGAGTTTACTGAGTTTATTTGCCATAATGCATTCTCTCGACGGAAGATTTAAGTCTTTTTGTCTGTTATTCCTTTCACAAAAAAAATTTCGACAAAAAATTAATTTGAATGTATTAATTTTATCGCTTCAAGAGAGAAATTTGTTTGAGTAAATAATGTAAATTAATTTTACGGAGAGCTAAGTACTTTTGGATATGCGACAATTCGCGAGAATCCTGTCATTACCTGAGCGCGTCCTCCTGATCCAGCCGTGCGAGAATGTACTGCTGAACATCCGTGACGACCTGGGACTTTCTCAAGTCGTCCAGCGAGATCTTGCGAAAGCCGGTGAACATGCGCGAGATGGTCTTGCTCTGCCGTCGAGCGGTGCAGACTAACAAGAGCCACTGTGGGAACAGATGGTGGTGATTAGCCAGTAATTCAGCTATTGTACGACTAACATTGTCGTTCTCTCTCCGCGAGTCCCTGGTGCCTGTCTGCGGCGGATTCAGCGTCTGGCCCTCGTCGATGGAGTCCACCAGCAGGAAGAGACAGTTCTTCGGCGGCTCCACTTCCAGCAGCGGGAACAGCAGGGCTTTCTTCAAGGCGTCGTCGGGGTCCCGGTCCAGGACGTCTGGCTGTAGTGCGGCCTGAATCTCTGGATCGGTTCGCAGCTTCTCGGCGTAGGCCTCCGCGACGGCCTCCCTGGACGTGAGAGGCGGCGCGACCGTCGTTGTCGTCGTCGTCGTCGTCGTCGTCGTCGTCATCGTCGTCGTCGTCGTCGTAGCCGTCGTTGTAGGCATCGCCACCACCGCCGCCGTTGTCGTCGTTGTCGCCGTTGTCGTTGTCACCGTGAGCATCGTTGTGGTGGTCGCGGTCGCGGTCACGGCCGTCGCCGGCGAGGTCGCGACGGCGGGCCGATAATGGACGCCGTCCGAGCTCGCTTGGAGCAGCTGGGCGACCAGGGATCGCACGAACTGCGCGGGCGACAGAGAGGCCTCGCTCCTGGCCTGACAGAAGTGTCGGGCCAACAGACGGCGATTCAGGGACCGCTGATGTCTCGCCGAGGCGCCGTTCGACGGCCACGCCAGCTCGGCGCAGAGCGCCGTCTTTCCGCTTCCCGGCCCGCCCACGATCAGCGCGCCGCACGTCTTCGACTGCGGCCGCTGCTCCAGGCAGTACGACAGCTTCATGAAGGCCCATTCCCGGCAGAAGAAACGCTTCTTCTCGATCACCGGCGCCGCCATCTCGATGCGTCTCCGGATTATCTTTCCTCTCTCCGGAGTCCTCTCCCGTTACGATCTGAGATTAATCCCTTCTCCGGAATCTTCGTGGAATCGTGCGATCGAGTTTATCGAGGTTTCCTAATGTAAATCGATTGGCGTAAGTAGATCTTTGGCATGGGTTTCACTATATCCTATCGGTTTCAATCCGTTTCAGCTCGCCTGAACGTATCCGATTGGATATCTGATCGGATAAGCTGTTCTCTCTCTCTCTCTCTCTCTCTCTCTCTCTCTCTCTCTCTCTCTGTCTCCGGAGTACCGCGATTAAATGCTGATCTGGTGTAAATGGAGGTGTACGGCGGTTCAGATCGACTTAAGTGCAGCGACAAGATTGACCCGGCTGCATTGCTCTGTCAACGGAACATTGATGGGAGCCCCAGGGGGCTCTGAGGCTTCCTCTGACTCCATCCAGGCTTCTCATCGCCTTGTAACCGCCGAACAAAGCGCCTCGCGTCCTCCTGACATGCTATCTGGAATGAAAACAAACTTTCTTTTTCCTTTCTCCGCCTTTACAATTTCGTTATCCAAACAGATTACAATATCGGAGCAGATATTTGTATCAATTAGATAGACTCTGGTGGTCTGGAATAATAAATATAATGTTTAACAAAATTGATATAGTTTAAAAAAGCCACACTGTATATATCTTGTTACGCGATTACGATCTCGATTTACAATGCCGTTGGAAATAATTTCGTTCTGAAATCTATGTCAAAATCCATGTCAAAATAAATATTTATCTTATAAATATTTATCTTATAAATATTTATCTATCCACATAAATGCCTATAAAGTGTAGAGATAACTTCGATAGACGGACTGCATACGATAAAATTACCTTTAAATAGAACGAAATGGGGAAAATCTAAGTTTATACAATGATAAAGGGAGCAAGGGAGAGGAGGGTGCTCTGGTCCGACTTATTCGGACACAAATCGCGCAGCTGGGCGGCGAAACGCACGTTTGCACGTTTGCATTTGGATGGATACGTTGGTGATGCGAGTCCATAAAGTAAATTCAGGGAACTCTCGTTCCCGTATAAACACGTATTTTGCATTCACACGAGTAATTTGAATGTATCGTCTCCTATAACGCGTTCTCCGCATTCCAGAAGAAGGCTTCTCTCCTCGATTCCCCATCGCAATTAGCCGGCCCGACTAACCGTCTAATTGATTCGTTCAGTGTTAATCTTTGGCTGTCTCTTCTGGAGGTAGTCGGGAGGACGGTTAGATGGTCCTCCTTCCGAGACTTTAATCGTTCCCTCGGCCAACTTCGCACAATCTCGCCCCGAGGTAAAACGATATTAACTTAAGACGGTCTTCCGTTTAGCAAGACGGATTAGCGCGCGCTGTCCATTAATGCGATAATTAATAATTTTAACACGGCGGAAAGGTTCGACGACCTCGCCCACCTCGACCGCGTTCCGGCGGATGCGTTTATTATCGCGCTGAGGGATAAACAACCGTATCGCGATGAGCGCGGAGCGCGCGGGTTTCTCTCGCAATTTTCACGATGAACGCACACTCTCGACGGACGTGAATCCCCCGGAGATTTTTACAAGTCGTGGACTCGCGAAATTCTCACTAATAAATCGACGACGCACTCGCTTCGGCGCAGTTCGCTTCCATTCCCAGGCGTGCGTTTTATAAAATCTCCGCACCCTCTCTCTCTCTCTCTCTCTCTCTCTCTCTCTCTCTCTCTCTCTCTCTCTCTCTCTCTTTCCCTCGCTCCGACAAATTATAAATATATTCTCGCGACGTATCGCGAATCGATTCGATTATATGCCCGGGATCCGATTATATGCCCGTTAGCGTGTAATTGCGTTACGCGCGACGAAATTGCCACGCGACCGCCTCCGAATTGCCGCCGCTGTCGCCGATATCTCCTTCCTTCTCCTTCTCTCTTGCGGGAAAATGCGTTGCGCGAGAAAACGCGGAAACGATCTCGCCGAAAGCCACAAATCCAACTGTCACGTCGACTGATACTGGCACGTGCACGTATGTACGTATGTGTGTATGTGTGCGTATATGTGGACGTAACGAAAGATCGCTCGGCACGTCGACCCCGCGAGGGCGCGGGGGGGGGGCGAAGGACCGCAAATCTAACTCGTGCCCGGAACTGTGGGCGCGATAAATTCTACATTTATCCGCCGGCCGAGAGCGGCAATCGGACAGCTCGATATTTCTCTTTATTTTCTTAATTAGACAACTGCTTATGCCCCCTCCCCCCCGTAATCCCGATGAGACTCAAATTAAAATTCCGTCGAAAGTAGAATCCGCTTGAAATTAACGGAGATAAACGGCTCGCCTGATCTGTGCTCGCCCGGCGTCCACCTGAAACCGACTTCCCTCGTCGAGCCAAGTTCCATCAAGATCGTTCGCAACTTCGAGAGGAGAGAGAGAGAGAGAAAGAGAGAGCGAGAGAGAGAGAGAGAGAGAGAGAGAGAGAGAGAGAAAGAGAGCAACATCAGGTGCCCGGTTCGCGTTTTGTAAAGAAAAAAAGAGAGAAAAAAAAAAGAAAAATTATCGCGCGTCTTTCGCGATACCGGAAAGGCGGCTCCGGCGGTTCGAGGGATTCCCTATCAGGGTGTGTCTCGATTTATTTCACCGTGAGATGATGAGTTGTCGGTTGCGGTTGTCAGGACGCGAAGTTAATAACTGTGTCGCGCTCGCGGCCCATTCACTCGCGACGGCGTTTTCCGCAAGACTTGCGCAGGCAGTCCGGAGGACTTGAAAATTACCCGCGGCAAGGTAAATGCACGGCCGCACACACTTAAGAAACTGACGTTTCGTAAACGCCTCGGTAAATGTCAGAACGCTCGACCTATATTCCCGACAATGGCCACCGACCCGTTTATTATTCGTTGTGGAGGCACACAACGCCATAAAGACGACACCGTCAACGTGCGCGCGGCGTGTCGCATTGTCGCCCCGATGCAACCAGAACCGGCGTTGACAACCCGTTCGGTTGTGTCGCCTTTCCCCTCTCCCCCTCTCTTTCTCTCGGTTCTCCGGCGATCATTACGGCCGAATGATACGCGAACCAAGAACGAGAAACGAGACGAGGCGAGAACCTGTTTCACACGAAGGAAGGCCCCACCACACGCGGCCAATTAACTCCTCGAGGCGGAAGCGCGTAACGTATCGAAATTGAAACCATTCATTTTCTACGGGTGCTGTTTAATAGCGATAATTAATAATATTTTAATCGCGACGTTGATGGCAAATTATGGATTACGCCCGGAAATATTTAAGAGGCATACCTTAATATTCTTTCAGAATAATTACTTCATGTAATGTGTCTTCATACAATTGTAGGAAAGAGGGGATAAGCAGCGATAATTTGCTAATTTTTTTAAGCTAATAACGAGTGGATGCCAAACTTATTAGAGGTTTTGATACTAGATAATCTATTGCAATGTAATTTAATTTGCTCATGACAATAAATAATATAAATGATAGGCAAGGCTTTAGCTAATTAAAAAAAAAAAACTGATTATTTTTCGTCACAAAAATCAGAAAAAATCGACAAACATTCAAGATCGGCATCTTCACCCCTTTCTTCTACCGTCTGTTTATTATCGCGATAAAAAAAATTCTAGACTGTTTTTGGAACTAGTCTATATTAATAACGTGAAACGAAAAGAACTGCCTACTTTCTTTTTTCGGTGGGAACACCCATTACATATTTCGTTCGTTTCAGAAGAATTGAAGCACAAGACGATTTGAATAATTTTATTCGACCCTGTCTCCCCGCATGTACGATAGACAAGAAGGGGTTGGAACCGTCATGGTTATACGCGGACAAAGAGGGCGGAGAAAAGGGGACTGCGCCCGATGTTTCCTTTCTCACGTTATGCTTTCTCCCTGTCTGTCTTGCACCCCTAACCGATCGATTTCCGTTCCCCGCCCCGTGAATACCCGCGTGCCGACCTCGGCGAATGCGAAATTTATCCTCGGCGGAGGCCACGGAACTGGATTCAATCAACGAATATAGGCGCTGGGTCCATTTACATGCAAAAAAGAAACACGCCGATCATCGATAAACGATATAGCACGAGTCATTTCGCGAGAAATGGAGACAAGCGGGAACTCAGGAAAAAAAAAAGATTCTCTCGCGCGAGCGACGATAAACGCGACAGCTCATTTTGCTGTTTTTCTTAATTTACGTTACACAGTTAAGATTTCCTTTTTTTACGTACAACACGACGATGAGAACATTATTTTCTCGTATTGCTTCTCGTTTCTCGACAGCATCGTTGTGATTTGTTGTTATAAAAAAGATGTACAAAGTTCAAGTTCATTGTATTCTCGTCATCGCATTCGGGGAAGATACGTTTATTTCTATCATCGATCATTATTTCGCTTTCGCGGGGAGAGAGAAAACCCGGCGAATTTCTTGGCGAAAGTTACGACGGCTTACGTCGGAAAATAGTAGGAGCAATTTTGACCGCCGGCTAGACAGCGAGCGGCTGCGAGACGTGTCCCCCTCGTTTCTCATCGCGGTAGAAACGGAGATAAAAGCGTGTGATTTTTTTCAAGGAGGAATGATCTCGTCGTTTGTCTGAATGTACAAGAGGGCGACTGTTCCGATATTACACAAAAGTTCGTCTAGACCGGATCGCATCGGACGAGGATGGAGAACAGCACGGAATTGCAGAGAGGAAAAATATATTCAAAGAAGGCTTGCGCTAAGCTGGATTTAAAGTTAATTTGGAGGAGGCTGCGACTAGAATGCCGGTAGATTAGTCAAATGGTACTCGTTGAATAATTATCCGTCGTATTAAAAGCGTTTATATATAACATCCGCTATAAGGAAGGAATATCCGCTACGATACTTTTTAAAAATCGAGTAAATAAAAAGTATCGAAATAGTCCAGAGAATGTTTATGGAAAAATACAAATTCAAGTTTAATATTCTAAAATCGTATATTTTATCTTCCGCTTTTGATTTTTCTATTTTACATCTCATTAATTTTAACACCAAATCAAGATTCTGCTTAAATGAAGATTTTAAATAAATCAGATAAACTTTTAAATGAGATCGACTTTGATACATTGAAAAATCCTGCAAAAATGAAATAACAAGAATTTAAACTAATTAATTTTAAAATAATTTAAAAAATATTAATATTAAGAGGTACAATATAAGTCAGGAGTTTGAAAGTTTGGCGAATTTGTGCAGAAAAAAAAACGAGGAGGCCACCTTGATGTAAAAAAAAATCAACTCTCGAGATATCTCTGATTCATCCCTCTCTTTTAATTTGGTCACACGATGTTGCTCCGTTGCACTCGAATGCATTATGCATCGGATTGCACGCGTGCTGGTCTAACATCTACGCAGCCATGCATGCCAGAAGTCTCGTTTAAAGACACAGGAAGAACTTCTTCCTGTGTGAAGAGATAAAGAGAGAGAGAGACGGCTCTCCGTCTACAGTCTTGTATTTCGCGTCATGAAATGGGCGAGTCGTCTCCTTTGTACGAATGCGTTTCATATTCTAGCGAGAGAATCCCGCGGACAAAGGTTAAAAACACTGTCGCGCGCCAAGATTAATGCGATGCGTTTGTTTTCGAGTCGCAGCTGAGTTTGTAATTCGGCTAACTTTTAATAAATATCCCTTGCAAATGTCAACGATATATACGGCGAAAACTTTCGAAACATCTTCTCGAAGAGCGCTCCGAGTAATAAAGTCTTTTGTACGTGCACCTGCTACGAGAACTCTCGTGAAATAAAAGATGTTTTACAATTCTCTCGGGAAAATAAAAAAATAATAATCATAATAATCTAATGTTTGATTTTTCCGCTACACCTCGAGATTTCTCCTTCGGCGGCGGAGATTAACGCGTTCTCAACTTAATGCACGTAGGTGGACTTGACAAAGTACGGATCTCCGGTTGCGTCACCGGGGGAATTGCTCCTCCTCCCGAGGACATAATCCGAAATCGAGTTCGTAAATGGGGCCGATTCTCTCTCCGGGGGTCAGCGGGGATTAACTTTCCGATGGCGTAAGCCGCGCGCGAACTTGTCCGCAAAATAGCTGACCGTCGTTTAATCCGTTCACATCAGAGTACGTGTCCGCCGAACCGATTCCATCGCAATTGCATTCCAATTAGTGCGGAAACGCGACGGACGCCGGGAGGAGCCGCAGACGCGGTTCTATGCCGCATCTTATCGTGTCAGCATCATATGTCATTTCCGGAAACACACAAGAGATTTTGAATAAAGACAAGAGGACGTCTAATAAAGGCATATCTATCAGAAAAGATATTGAATGAATGAATGAAAAACATAATGAATGAAAAAAAATTTGAGATATTTGAGCAAAAACAAGAGAACACCTAAAAAAGCCGTTCAAATATCTAAAATATCTTTTCTAGAAATGCCTTTGTTAGGCATTTCTCTTGTTTCTCCGGACATCTAGGTTTTTCGAATTAGGTGTTTACTCAAACCTAAAATAATTCTCTGAGACTTCCCTGATTTTTAAAAATGTATCTTATTAATAATCATATATTTATTGTGTAATGTCCTTAATATATTTCATTCGTAAAAGTTTATAAATCATAAAATAAAATTAGACTCACTTATGTTTCAATAATCAAATTTGAAGAATTTGGAAAAAAAATTATAAAAATTTTAAATATTTTATATTGTATATAATTTTCAAACTTTATTTTCAAAAGCTACAAACAAAAAATTATATAATATGCATAACCATACAACCATATATGCATATCATACAAAATTCAATTTTTATAAAACTATTAAAATAAATATCCGTCTTTATTAAATAAAATTGCACCTAATACAAAATCGCCATCAACTAAATATTAGACTAGCTGTAAAAGCAGTATGCTTAGATATTTAAGTGGATGGATTCATTATCATTAACAATTTAGTTAATAAACTCGTAATAGAAAGAAAAAATATTATAAAAAAAGCAACTTCAAAAAAAAAATTCTGATTTTCAATAAAATTCTCTGATTTTTCAAGGCATAAATAAACTCCCTCAGAATATCAAGTTTTCCAGATAGACATCTTGAAAAAGAATTTCTGAATGATGAATAATGAATGACGAATGATGAATTTCTGAACGATGAATAATGAATCTCTGAATGATGAATGATGAATTTTACAATTTTACAAAAGACTTAAGGGCACACTTGTCCGAGTCCGCACGTACAAAAGGTGTCTCTCTCTCTCACCAGGATTACGGAGCTCCTCGAGGAGCGTGAATTTTTGCTTTATCTCTCGCATGCGCGGGACACATAAATGTTACCGAACTAAACGAAACGAAAGCGTCGGTTCGCTCCTTATTTAGCAGGGACACGTATACCCGAGCCGAGCACGAGTTTTATGCGCCGGCTTACGGTGAACGCGAAACGACGAATCGCCTTTACATTCAAGCATATAAATAGCCAAATGAAGTCGTCAAAGACACGGTATTACCGCGCATTATGGCGCATTATCGCGAAACGGATTTTAATATATAAAGGACTCTCTTATATCGAGGATGTTAAATATTTAATACGATTAAAAGTAACTTCAATTCTTCGCGCTGTCGCTCTTTTTTATTACGCATGTGCAATTATCTTCTACATTAATAACAGCGGCGGTAATATTTCGTTTCATATCGCGGATATATCAAACGCATAAAGATCTCATTGGCAAAAATTATTCTCCACAATCGGGAAGTCGTTTCGTCTCATCCCGCGTATGCAGACAGCTTCTGAAACGAATAACAATACAACAGTGTCATATATATACGAGTGTGTCATATAATTTCCATTTTAACTCTCGTGTTTGTTGTCTCGTGAAAGCTCTTTCGTACGTACGTACATACGTCTACGAGTCGCTTCCGAAAGAGGACTAGAGGATTAGAGGACTCCGCCCGTGTCTCACGGGCTATTGTGTCATTTCCCAGTTTCCGTTCCGATTGCAATCCGCTCTCTGTACACGCGTCGTCTAATCATGGCAATTAATTCCGACTGCCTTTGTCGACACACGCGTCGCGTGCATAAATTTTGCAACGCGCACACCGCGCGTCCCCGACGTGCCGGGGCGCTTAAACCGGTTTCCGGTGGCATTCAATAGTCGCTTTCGCGTATACCTACGTATGGCCACGAGGTTCGGGGGCGCAGCTAAGTTATACGAAATTAACAGATCACTTATCGCTCCCTTTCCGTGCCCTCTTTCCCTCGAATTTGTTCCGGAATTTCCGAAAATCCGCAATCGTTGTGCCGGGTCCAACGAAAATGTACGCGGCTATCTTATTCTATCTTATCAATTCTGTCTTATCAATAATTTCAACTCTTCGCGTTATTTTCTTGTTTATATCTTTATTATAATATTTTATTACATAATATAAAATATTATAGGATAATAGATGACATGTTGTTCGGTAGAATAGGATTTTAGATGTCTTCATTTTTTAAAATTAAATTTGTATCTATGATCATTTTTATATTATTTTTCGTATAAGGGATGCGATCGATTTTTAGATTTGATTATCAATTTAGGAATATGTTTTGAATACTGTTGGAAATCTCTGTTAATACTAACGGCACGTAATTCACGATAGACATCCAAGATTCTATCTCGCCGAGCGATACCATCTATTATCCTATCGTTTGAAACTCATTTCAGCTTATTACATTGATAATATATTATATTAACATAATATATTATAATATTTCATATATCAATTCAATTATTATCGCGGACAAATGCGAGTTTATAGATGCAGCTTAGCCGCAGCTCGCGAAGTTTCCGATGTTCCTGGACGAGCGGCTCAATATCTCCGCTTGAATTCAAGACAAGCCCCTCGTCGCACACCTCTCGATTATACGCGAATCTGAGGTGCGTGCATGCCTCGGGATAATACTTGTATACTTCGTAATGTTCGTGACTCGTGACGTTGCAAATGCAGCTCGGTATCGCGCGCATGATGCATTTAATTGACCGCGATAAACTCGCGCGCTTTTCATCGCGTCGCGCCTATCGCCGGGAGAATTGAATTAAAATATCCCTCCATTCGCGTTCTGCGAATCCTCCTCCCCTCCTCCCTCTCCGATCTCATCAAAACTGTCAAATCGCACGCACGCGTATTGCTACACACGAGAGACAAGATTGTTGTATAAAACTCTGCGATAATGCGTGAGAGGTGCAGCACGAAACACGGCTTAAAGCGCGAGAGAAGGATGTTGCACCGCCACGCGGATAATGACGAGGAGAATCCTACGGAGAAGCCAAAATTTCTTCGTCGAAAGTTCGCCGCGAGCCCGGTCTTAATGAATCCGCCGAGCCCGAAGCGAGCGATGAAAAAGCGCGAATCGCATTAAGCGGGAACGCGCGGTATTTACTCAAAGCGTCTCTCTCTCTCTCTCTCTCTCTCTCTCTCTCTCTCTCTCTCTCTCTCGGAACAGCAGAGAATCCTGTTCTACCTAATTAGAATTGCGCGTAAAGCTCCGCGACTTTAATTAGAACGTGAGTGTTTTTAATCCTCTTTCGGATTTGTTAAAACTCTGTTTCTCTGCCTTTTTTTTTATATCGACACCGTTCGGACAAGACGTCGCTTGTCGGCGATGCGTCCTGATGGCGTCAAAAAATGTATTCTATAAAATTTGCGAAGCGATACATTGAAAATAGGACAATGACTTCCGTATGAATATTCAAGCTCATCATATTGTCGCTCTTAGTCGGCCCGATTAAACGGAAGAGGGGGGGGGGGGAGGGGGGAATTACAATCATGCACGCTCTTATTCTCTTTTTTCTCCTTCTCTTTCTCTCTCTTTTCCTCGAAGGCTTTTAACCTAATTAACATAATGTCAGTGGGAACGAAGTGAGCCGATAGAACACGCAATAGCGTCTATTTACCTCGGCGTCTGCAGGAAGATTAAAAGCGCAACGTAAAACGGCCGAAGCGATTCTAGCAGTTGCCATATGCCGGAAAAGTTCCTCTCTGCTGCAGGAAGCGCAAATTAAATTATTCGAGAAGTCTCGCGGGCATAGCGACCTCTATTATTCCCGTGCAAATCCCATGTTTAAACGTAAACGTAATCCTTTTGAGAATTTCTCCGCAAAGAGCAACAAATAAATACCTCAAAACCGCGCTCGTGCTCGCGGTAACAAAACGCGCACCAAAATTCCTTTCTTCGGATTTCCGTTTTTCGGAATCTGATTGCTCAGCTCGCGTTTCCCGTTCGTATTTCATGCGTTTCAACAAGCCTTTGTAATTTTGTAAATTAAATACGTTTCTCCTTTATAGTACAAATAGAAGAGAAATATATTTCTATTTAAAGAGAAGAATCTACAACTTGAGATCTAGAAATATTAATATTGCAAAATTAAGGGAAAGAGGAATAAGACAATGATCTTAAGGTTTATTGATTCGTTCTGATT
This sequence comes from Pogonomyrmex barbatus, assembly GCF_055798465.1. Lineage (NCBI taxonomy): Eukaryota > Metazoa > Arthropoda > Insecta > Hymenoptera > Formicidae > Pogonomyrmex > Pogonomyrmex barbatus. Next base: position 6,114,865 of record NW_028297127.1, on the reverse strand, counting down.
TTCGTGGTCATGTAAAAATAATGACCAATTTTTTTCGATTAACTAAAGCTTTGCTTATCATCTGCAGAAATATTTGCTGAAAATTTCACAAATAAATTAAAATTTTGAATAATTTAAATTTTTTGAGGACGTGTTAATTTCATCGTATGTAAGTAAAATGAAGAAAATTAAAATTAATTTTTTATAAATTAATAAAAATAAAAAAGAGATAAAAATTAATTCTTACGAAAATTTTTTTGACATTGTTCCGTTATTATAATGTCTGAACAGAATAAAATATAAATAAATAATACTTAAATAGTACTTGAACTTGAAAATAATTATTTATGATTACGCAATTTTTGACATTCCTTATCTTATTCCACGGCCCATATTTAAAAAATGTTGCTCCATTTAAAAAATATTGCAATATGAAAAATGGAAACTAATAATACATTATTATATGTATTTTTAAATGTATTATACGATAGTTCTATAAAGAAAATGAAAATACATTTACTATAATTGTACTTCCTTATGAAGGAATATCACAAAATTATATGATGTACTCAAAATATATTTCTTATCACATTACCCATCTATTATCACTGACAGATTAAAATTAAATTAATAGATCATATTATCGTTAAAAACATCTAATAAGTTTGGCTTCGATTCATTATTTATTATTATCTTAAAAATATTAACGAATCGTCATGTTCACTCCCTTTTCTTCTCCCACATTTGGAGGGAAAAATAAAATCGAATGGATCGATCCGGACAAGGAGTAGTCGCGTTGCCTTTGACGAACTTTCTTTCTTCTCTTTGATTACTCGAGCCATCCGGATGCGCGGCGCGTCTATCTTCGTCTTGCACAACGGCTCTTGTCGAGAGCTCCGAGTACGACAAGCTCACTTCGCCTCCGTGGTCCCTCTTCCCCCTTCCCCACCTCTCCCCTCGTCATCTCCTCGAAGATTCGTCGCTCGGTCGCGAACACTTGGAGCGAACGTGCCGGGGCGCGGATGGAGCTCCGAAACGTGTCCGACACGCGGGAGAGATAACACATGCCGCCCGCGCGAGAGCGGAGTTTAGGAGAGAGGATGCGGAGAGAGGATGCGGTAAAAATAGCTTCTCGAAAAGCCGTTCCGATTGTGTCCTCTCCCGTTGTGCTCCCGCCGAGGCGAACATCGAGAGCGGACTCGGATATTCCGCGCGAGGCGCGCACCTCTCTCTCTCTCTCTCTCTCTCTCTCTCTCTCTCTCTCTCTCTCTCCGACGGGAGAGTTTCGCGGAAACTTTTCGCGAATCGAGTTATCGCGTTACGGCACCTCCCGCTATTTTGTTTGTGTTGTTCGATTTGCCCGAGAGCCCTCTTTGCCGTAAATTCAAGTTAAGCAACTCGCGCGCTACCAGAGGCGACCGGAGGCGCCATGAATCATCCCGCCCTTACGCGCTTATACGCATAATTCCCGCTCGATCTGAAATTCTAAAATTCGCGATTGTTCAACAACGGCGTTGTTGTTGTTTCGTCACGAAAATGAAAAAAGAAAGGTTGGAGAAAAGTTTGGAGTTTCGGTAATAGCCGCTCGTATTCGCGTTAGCGACGAGGAGCACGACGCTGCATGGGAGAGAACAATGACCGCGAGAGAGAGAGAGAGAGAGAGAGAGAGAGAGAGAGAGAGAGAGAGAACGATGATCTCTTCCCTTTTCTCATTCAAAGTAATTTATTTATCAGTACGTCGTTTTATGCGTCGTTCATAAGTCATGCCAAGACTGTCGCGAGCGTGCAGCAGACCCCTGCGATCTCCCTCGCGCAAGTTTTCGAACGCGAGATGTCATTTCTCGCGCGTAACGTATTGGCCAAAGTTCGCTGAGCTCGCTTACATACATACACGTATGCACACATACATACACACGAAAATAGGAACGCATGATTCTCGGGTATTCCGGGCGGAAAGCCGGGGAACGAATGCCGGAAATATATGTGGAACGGTGCGCACACGCTATCTGCCGCCGCGGGCGCAGGAAACGCGGCCAGGACCGGAAATGAAGGATGTAATCGGGGCAGCGAGGAGAGCGACCGCGCGTACACATGTTCCTAATGAAATTCTAACGATGCGTGCGGCACAGAAACTCTCGCAGATAAATTTGTGACGGAACGCGAAACCAAGGTGCGCGCGCGTGTGCACACACAACTCGAATTTGATTTTCGATGTTACAGATATGAAAAAAATATATATGCATATATATATATATATATATATATATATATCTTGTCGATGTGGTGAAGAGTTGAATGTTTCCCGTCGCGATTTTATGCGACGACGAGAACGTTTTGTTTTGCCGATATATCGATAACGTAAATCGAGAGAAAGGCGAATTCACGGATGCGCGAAGTCATGAAATCTGCATTTAGCGGATACGCATCCACGCCTCGGGTATCGGAAACGAGGATCGCGGCCGTGTGTTACAATTCGTACAGATTATATATGGACGCGATCTCGTATCTACGGGCGCGCGCGCGCGGCCTGCGCCGATTCGATCCGATAAGTTTTGCAGCCGAATCTGCAGTCGAAGTTAAGCGGATTGCTAAGTTGGGAAAAGGATTGCCGGTACGATCGTAACTTCCGATCCCGCCGAATGGCAATTCGTAATCCGTTATCGATCGAAAGCCCTCCCGACATGCGACTCTTCCTCTCTCTTTTTTTATTCTGCCTATTATTCCCCGCGCAGACGAATAACGCAATCTTATCTTGGCGATAACGCTCATGTATTCTCCTGAAATTTTTCATGAATCTATAACACGGATAGATTCTCCAACCTTTTCTCCAATCTTTTCCAAACTCAAGTGTTTTATTTATTTCGACACGTAAAAAGGAATTGAAAGGATTCGTACTCTCTCTTGTTCCATTTTAATCGCGCCTGATCGCAGGAATTTTACGAATTTTCGCGTTGCGTCGATGAATAATGCATATTCACCGTTGTGTGATCTATCGGAAACTTATGCATTTCAAATGCATATATTCCAGGATGAAAAATTCAGACCTTTTCAGAATTACGTTGAACAATCTCTACAATCCGTGTTAGAAATTTCATTTATGAAACAATAATTATGCCGTGTAATAGGGACGAGAACTCGAGGACGCCCTTCTGACAGAACGTCCCTCTAAAGGGCGTTCTATTCGTCGAATTTCTTTATCGAAGGACAATTTGGCTCGAAAAGCGCGGCCCTTAGTTCGGACAGAGTCATTAAGATTTCGCCCGTAATTCCGTGATTTGAGAGGTCGTCGGCGATTTCGCTCGCGAGGTGCATTAACCCGGACTGCATTAACAACCGGAGGGTTGCACATCAATTCGCGACGAGGGGTTCCGATATCGACGACACCCGGAGGAGACTCCTTTCTTCGCGCTTTTCGCACGTGCCCATGATGTTTAATGCAATTTTCCGCGACCTTATCGGGACGACGAGTTTCCCCGTCCCCGTCCTCGCCCACCTCCTCCACCCTCCCCCCTTCCCCGCGCCCTTTCGGCCAAAAGGAAAAAGTCTTGGCCAGGCGCGCGGGGTAATAAATTGCAGCTACTCGAATCAACTTTTGAATTACGACTCGGGAGAGCTCGTTACGACAACCGGCGAAATCCTGTTAGCCGCATTGCAACCGTAATGAACTCGTCCGACGTGGCTGGTGGCGCGCGAAAGGACGACGACCACTGCCGGTCGCCGTCAAGAGTTGGAGCGCGACCGAGAGTGTTCCGCGATGCTATCGAGAGCGTTGATTTCACTCGGTGCCCCGCTAGAAAACTTCTTTTGATTATTAATGGCCAATTCGACCTGCCTTTCTGCGGTTTACTTCGACGTTGCGCTATTCGCTATCGTATTCCCTTTAACGATACTCTCATTTATTCCACGGAACTGCACCGCACAAATGAAGCCCCGGGCTACCATTTCTCTTAGATAACAATGATTCTCCCGTATTTATTTTTGACTGTTTCAAGAAGTGAGATGCTTGCCTGCGAATGAGAAAAATATTGAAAATATTTATATGATAACGTTTACATGATAAAACGTTTGGCGACGATGATATATACTTCAAATTTCGTGTAATGTATAGATTTACATAAGAATTTATGATTTTGAAGTGTCTAAAAATTTGAGTTATAGAATTTGTTATAGAATTTGAAAATAATTTTGTTGGGTCATCAAAATTATTTGAGCATGACGGCAATACTGAAAAAATGATATTCTAAAATCAACTTGAACGTTCTATGTAAATATTTTGATATCGCAACAAAATTATTTTCAGATCTGTCGTATCGCACGAAATTTTTCAGGATGTTTATTCAAAAAACGGAAAAAAATTCCATAAAAATTTCCTGACTTTTAAGATAATTTGTTAAAAATTTGAGATAAAATGAAAATATTTTTAAATAAATAAATATATATTTATTGTGCAATCTTTAATATTTTTCATAAAAGAGAAATTATAAATTAAAATTTAAAAATTATAAAATAAAATCGAGAATCACTTGAGTTTCAATAATTAAATTTGAAACTTTGAAAGAAATTAAAGACCCTAAAAAATAAATATTTAAATTTATATCTGGTTAAATTTTTAGATACAATTTTAGATACTTCAGCAAAAGTATTTTTTTTATGTAGAATTTTAATATATCTTTATTTTCTCATGGTTCAAAAAAAATATCTGCACCACAATCGCTGTTCTTCCATCCGCAAATTCACATGTAACGTTACAAGTATGTTCATATGCGACGATTTGACGAAATGGAGCAGGTTTAAGAATAAGAATAAGAATTTTCGTAGTCAGGTGTACGTTATAGTTTATATATAGAGGCAGGAGGTGTTTTTACGCGGCAAGAGTATAAAGTGACGAAAACTACGGGGAGAGCTCGCTCGTTCCTCCGCCATTCGAAGTCTCCTTCTTGTAGCTACTAAAAAGTTTGTTACCTTTTTAGGGGGTATTGTCTCCGGTAAAGCGAGGGAGATAAACGCCGAGGGTTAAAGAGGGTTTTCACGCGAGCCAGCGCGAGATAAGGCAGGGGGATGGGAAATGGGCGTCGCTACGACGTACGACGGAATAGATGCCGATAAGAGCAATCCTGAGGGTGCGTTTCTACATAGCATGACCTAAGTGTCGACGAGGAGAATGCACGATAAAGATCGCCGAGGGGCGAGGGGATGAGAGAAGTCGGGCGTGATATTATTAGCGCGTAACTCACGGAAATAATATAGTCGTAATGCGCGCCCCGCATGTGCGTTACATCACGAAAAGTTATTATTAAGGCAGACTGGCACGGGAAATAAAAATTTTCGTAACGCGCTCTAATTTGCCCGGAGAACGTCATTTGCGTGACGCGACGATTTAATTTCACGTGTAAGAGAAGAGAAGTTTATGTTAACCGAGAAATCTACCTCGCTTCTCTCGTCGTCCCTCCCTTCCCCCCCCCCCTCCTCTGTTCCTGTTACGGTGGCGCACGTTTCGCAGGGCGATATCACCGCCTGATAAAGGGGTACAACGACCAAACGCCGCTGGAGATCACATCTGCGAATAATGCAATCTCCTCCGAAATAACATCGTCATGATTTATCAGGGCGAAAGATAATCAACAATTCCAATTCTCGACCGTTACCCCGATCCTTATCGTAGACAAATTTACCGAGGATTTACCCACGTATTTCTGTCGTTGACTTACGGCGACTCTTCCGCGTTGGCGAACGATCAAATTGACTTTTATACGGAGGAAGGATAATTTCGCAAGAGATAATCCGAGAGATTAATAATTTCATGGACCTCTTCTACCTCAAGAAGATGTAGAAAAAAAATATATAAGAAAAACTGATTGCTCACTAAAAACTGGCTAGTTTTTATTCTTTTGTTGAATCTACAGGACGGTAACTCGTAATATTTCGACTAGCATTTTCTGGTTAATAACTAGTCAGAAATTAGCCAGATATAAATGGTCAGTAAATATCTCAATCTAATTTCTGGTTGTCAAAGTGTACTCTTTGAAAAGCGTAAAAAAAAAATTCCTTTTTTACTACTATATATATCTTAATCGTTATTATGTTATTCGTGTGACGTCGATGGCGCTCGTTGCGATATTTTTCTGCGCGCGTATCCATGACCTATTTAGACCCTCCTCTTCCAGATATACAGCGCAAATATTCGCGCATAATGCGCAATGTACGCGACACGGCGATCCACCGAGAGTCACGGTAGCTCCGCGCCACATTAAATTGCATTTGTTATTCTCGCGACACACCGTCGCAAATACATTTCGTCGACAGTAACGCTAATCTACACTCTCACGATGAATGTGCTCAGGCAGTACGCCTCATCAATCACACTTGCGAGAAAAGTACCCCGGCCTCTCCAGAGGAACTGATTTTCATTAAATTGATATACCGATTCTCCGTATCTCCCGCGAACCTCCGGCAGCCGTTATTTCCATAGCAGATGTTTGCTCGCGTGCGTCAGAAGTTAAGAGAATCAAACCTGGTACATTAATAAACGTACACGAAGAAATGTATTATCAACGGATCTTCTCGCTAGACATATTAATTTTATTAAAATACTTAATTGTCTTAAAATCCCCCGATAAAGTCGTCTCGCCGGAAAAGCCTTTCCGAAAACAATGTCAATAAATTTACAACGCGGTCATTAATCAATCAATTTTTCCCATTTGAAGGCAAATCTAGGATGCGCTTAATTGATCATTAATGAATATCCATGAGCTGTTTATTAATTTTTTTCGTTAATTCTCTTCCGATTTATGAGATGCAGAAAAGTTAAAAGCATTTGAAGAATTTTATCAATTTATTTAATCGCGGTTTCACCGTCGGCCAATATATTTACGGCTGAAATATTGAGCAAGAGGGAGGGGAGATAGGGAGTAGGGCGTAGACGAGGCAGAAATGGGCAAGAGGTAGATGATATCGGGTCTCGGAAATACTGTAAGCAGAGTTGTATTGGGGTAGACCTCCGTTGCTATTGTCCGCAGGCGTGCGGGCGGACCTTTCTAAGATCCAGTCTGATTTTCCCAGGACAAAGCCTCGGCGACGAGGCTGCCAACAGGGGAATGCACAATTACACACGCGTCGTCTGCTCCGCCTCGTCTGCTAAGAAACCTTAATTAACGCGAGCTTTCGACGACGTCTCGTCGCCGAAGTACATCTCGTTCCTAAGCGCGAGGGGAGGGGGAGGGGGGAGCCCCTTTCTTTCTCCTGTCGCGACACGGTAATCCTTTAATGCGTTTACGATTAATCGCGAATCAACTTCCCGCGTAGCGCAATCGAAATAACACGGGCGAAATAATAGAGATACAGATGATGAAATTACATTACAGAGCGAAACGGTCTCGTGATGAGGATGGAAAAAAGCTCCTCGATCTATGAAGCTTCATTTTATGACGATATTTCCAATCTTGAAGAGAGTAACGGAGATGATCTTTTTTTTTTAGATACGTGCCTTTTCTTTCAGGTGTTCCATTTTGTACGATCGATCCTTAACCCGATTGTAACTTCGAATCCGACGTTTCTTCTAGTGGTTGTCACCCACTCCGGAATATCGCACTCGTAGATCCCGATTGAAGAAGCGATTCCGCGGCGTAAGAACAGGGCGCATTATGTGCTCTGCATTATGGAGGTCGTTCGGTCATCCGAGAATGTCAGGGCGTTACATAAAGGCCGTTAGCAGGCACACGATGGACGGCGAGGATCGTCGGGGCGAAGAGACGCTCTGATCCTTCTCCCTCATTGCGCACCAGGCCCGAAAAGGTCAAACGTGAGGGAGAGATACGAGCTCCTGGCATTCGACAGGCACTCAACAAATGAAGCTTGGCAACGATCTTCCCGAGCACCGAAAGAAAATGCGAATTTCTGATGAGACTGACGCTTGCACTGTTGAATATTAAAACACCAAATTTAAACCGATTTCTTCACAAAAAAATTAGTCTTAAATCAAGAAAAATATTGTCATATATAGGCAAGAATATTATAATCTTCTTAAAAATTTTAGTCTTGATTTGAATTTGTATTGATGCAAATATTACTTTTGCTCAACTCAAGATTAAAAATCTTTTACATGAAGATTATAATATTTTTGCTTATATGTAAGAATATACAGTCTTGATTTAAGACATAATTTTTTTTTCTGTGTTGGACTGAATAATATCTAGTTATTTGAGTCAGATTTTACTGATATTTTTTGAATTATTTATCTCAATCATTTTAGTTAAATGATTTAATTTGTTATTTATGTTTGTATTTACATGTTGAATAGAAGTAGTAACGATCTAAAAACAATAATAAATTTTATTTAATTTAATATTACAAATTTCATAATATATGTCAGATTTGTCATTTAAAATATATGCCTTTTAAAAGCGATCTGACTAAAAAATCGAATTTAATTATATTGGAAATTTTCTTCGTGAATAAATTACTAACCCTGATAAATTAAAACTTAAGTGTCTTTTAAAAAATTGACAAATTAATGATCTTGATGAAAGCAACGAATAGTTGTCGAACATCTAACGAAATAAAAATTCAAGTATTTTATTTCTTTGGACCGTTCCGACAGCTGGAACGGTCTCTCGGAGCTTTGGGCTTTCATCCCTTTCTCTTTCGATAACTACATACGTACACATAAAAATAGCTAGTAACCTCTTCAGGTAAAGGGCTCCTGAGGGAGCTACGTTAGAAGCACGTGCCGTGAATTTTGGATATGGTTCCGGGCGCATCCTTCGTCATCCCCCCTTTCTCCCCTCGGTACGGGCGACGTCGCCAATATTCGAAGTTCTGAATCCAGCTCTCGTCCTTTTTACCCCATCCGCCCGATTACGATCGTGTTGTCTCTCAAAATCTATAGACGACGTCAGCAAGATCCAATGTTCACGACGGCGACGATAAAGTATAATTCGATTCCCCGCCGCGTTTCGAGGGCACCGAGCCAGAAAGAAACGTCTGATTTATACTATTTCTCGCGAGCCGAGCGATACGAGGCAACGTATTACAATACGTTACAAGCGTCCCGGATAAAGATTTCTCAGCCGAGCGCGGCGATACGACGCGAAGAAGATTTCTCGCGAAAATTAAGTTTCTCGCGAAAATGTGAACGTAGCTATCTTAACAGCCTCGTGTAGTAAAGACCTGCCCGCCGTTACTTTTTATCACGAACGGGAGAAGCTTAATACGACGACAGCACCGCGAATTTCCCGCGAGGAGGCCGAAACTCTTTTACGAGGCATCGACGAGGGCGAACAAAGTTTTCCGCGTTAGCGCGACGTCGCGTAAAACAAAAGAAACGAGAAGGGGAAGGAAAAGGGGGGGAGGAAAGAGAAAGAGAGAGAGGAGAGAATATTTCCTACACATCGCCGGGACTCGTTTTGGATAAGTTTCGCACTAAGTTGGACACGGCTCTCGCAGGATTTCAAAAATTACTTACCAACAAGTCCGCCGGGAAGGAGGTAGACTAATTTTCCGAGAGGTTCGTGACCTGAAAAAACAACGAACCGTTTGATACGTCGCTCGCCTGCGATTCGTAACTTTACTTTATAAAATTAAAGCTCGAGAGACGTGTAAAAGTACGCGACGAGGGAGGGAAGGGGGGAGGGACAAATCAATGTGCGGCGCATCGCGCGCGGGACCTGCCTCACCTGTAATGCACGAGCTGCGGAGTTTCTCCCCGATGGGGATTTGCAGGTAACACCACCTTACCACCGCACTATAAATTTCATGACCTTTATCATCACGTTTATTACACCTGTCTTAATCCGCGAGCATAATGAATGAACTAAACAGATTACGAAACCCGATATTACGATGTAGCTCTATCAATTCGTACGCGGAAACGCGTTTTGGAAAAATAGGGAGGCAGGTGGCAGCATTTCGACTTCCCCGCACACGTAGCCGTCACAGAGATCATCTCTCCGAGGGACAACTCTGTTATTTATAGTCCAATTAATTACGTGTCATTGCGTACGTGAGGGACTTCAGTTCTCGTCGATCGATAGCCTGAACTTTCGGGTCCACGGATCCCGGCTCGGCTCGGATACCAGTTATGAGAGAGTCGCGGAGTGTGATTAGCTCGTAACAATCTCAGACAGCACGGGGAGTTATATTCGCCACGGTTGCGCAACGCGGTAGTTACAAAGCCAGATACGGTAATGAGCGGTTTCTCACTCCGCGAGGTAACGCGCGGACCGGAGGGACTAAAGATTAATTCCGCGTCAGGGGCACAAATCCGCGCGTGGCATAAATCTCCGGAAGGGCTTGGGAGGGCTCGGGGGGAGGGAGAAGGGGGATTCCAGGCTCCTCGTAAGGAGCGGGTACGTCGCATCTGCTCGATTCACCTCGGTTTACCTCCGTGTTAACCCCGGGCGACAGTTTCGTTGCCGCACCTCATCGTCATCGCTTTTGTTCGGGTATCTTCTGAACGAGGCAAACCGGGAGACAAATCGGATAAGCTTCATTCTCGCGTTTATGTATTAGCCTAATTTTAGTAACAAAGAAGCAACTACGACGGATTATCTAGAAAAATACAAATAATTCGTCATAAAATCCGAATTATGCGAAATATCTGTGATGTATATTTGTGAATCTTCATTTTAATTCTTTTTATATATTTTTTTTTTACTTATCTTTTCTTGCTGATGGAATTTCGAGATATTGTCAACTTTCTTTATAAAAAAAATCTTCAAATGTCGCAAAAAGAGTCATGTTTGTATATTAAACCTCAATTGTTTTAGAAACTCGATGTGCTGAAAAAAATTTAGCTTGCGACATCGTTTTTTTCAGCATTCAGAAATCCATAAGAAACACTTGTCAGTTCAAATTTAATTAAGTTTTTCCTATAAACCGGTGTTAATCAAATTAATAATTGAAATCCAGGAAGTAGGAAGAAAACTTTAGGGAAGTAATCTCTCGCTCGTAAAATATTTAGAGACAAATATACACGCACACACATACACATAAATACGCGAATGATAGATTACTCTCTGAAGTTTTCTTCCCGAACAATTCTTTGCCTACATCGTTAAATTCAAAAATTACAAGTCAGACAACTAAATCCACAGGCAACCATTCGTTCGTTTCCAGTCTGTTCCGCTCGTCAAGATAACGTAAGCTGCGCGCGCGGGAGAAGGCAAAAAAGCACGGAACAAAGTTGAATTGATGCAGCAGCCGGGGCGGCCACTTTAGTAAAGTTCTTCTTGGTAACTTATAAAGCAACTTTCTCGTTTAAGACCAAAGTAAACTGAATGTACACCGAATTGAACTGGACTGAATAGACGGCGGAGTGTTAGCCTGCCTGCTTCGGACTATGACACATTGCATCGGCGGATCAAGACTGATGGTGGCAAGACTAGATGGTGGCTGTCTTTTCCCCGAGTGGGAAAGGGGCGAATAAAAAGTACAGCCAACTTTCTACAATGCAGATAGAGAGCGGCGATATAAAACGCCCGGCATCGAATAAATCACGTTCGCTACAATCGCGGCTCTTGTACAATCGACCGCGTTCGCGAAGCAGCAGCTGTATTTGCCTTCATTCAGAGCCGTTCAATGAACGCGTTCTGTCGCGTCCTCAAGCGAGAAAAAGTAAGCTGGCGAGCGAGCGAGCGACCGACCGACCGACTTTCTTCAATTCGTCGTGGCGATAATTGCTCTTACAATACCAGATTATGGTTAACGTCAGTCTGCAACTCGAAAAAATGTTTCGCTGGAATTTTACATGTTACAGTTAAAATGCATCACTATATCTGCTGGAAAATTGTCTGCCGTACGTAGAATTTATGGCAGCAACACATTTTAACGATATACGCAAGAAAATTTAGGTCTCGTAAGTAAATCACATAGTCATTTTTATAAGTGGTGCTATTATCCGACTGAGCGCCACAGAGAGATTTTTTTTTGCTAAATTTTTTTGACAAACTGTTTGATAGAGACATAAATTCTGCCTCTATCATCTATATTAATTACATATAAAACATGTGCCATATCGCAATGCTAGTCATTTATTTATTTTAGCTAATTTTTTGCATGTAGATTTTGCTGCTATGACTGCAAGATCTTTTTTTTTCAGTGGAGTTTTTCGTTCTTCGATCCGGATACATCGCTCATATTTAATTCCGCGGCAAATTTTAGAGTTTCAGATTTTAAAGTGCCGAATTTGTTTGCTCGTGAAAACGGGGGTGCCCAGGGTAATTTAGGAGTCCTTACAAGATATGGCGAAAATTTCAATTTGCCCTCCAAACACTTCTTACATTTACACCGACCGATACATCGACAAAATATAACGACGGGCTAAGTTACAGGATTCGTCTTTATTTCTCTCCGTTTTGCAACGACCTACGTACGTACGATACCTTAGGGACTTTCCGTGTTTCTCTACGCAAACGGCTCGCATAAAGACGCCATTATCAAAACGTCTAGACGGAAAATTCCTTCGGGGCAAGAAAAGCCTTCGATACGCGCTGTCGGCATTATCTGTCGGATATTATCTGTGCGAAGGAGGTAAAATTAACAGAGGATAAACGTAAAACGAAATCATCGTGTGCGGTTAAAAACGACGCGGATCATTAGCAATCGCGGGGAAAAAAAAGGATAATTGGGCCTCGATTCGTGTTTGTGATCTAATTAATCACTCGGAAAGTAATGTCGATCGAACGATGTTTTCGCGATGGATGCGACGAGTTTTACGTTATGTCCCGCGATTATATGACAGCGAAATTTTGCATACTAATGCATATTCATACAGTATTTAGCGCCGGCAACGAGTTCGCGGCATTAAATAAAAATGTGATTTGCCGCTCTGTAATTTTGAGGCTATTTCACCGCGGGTGTGATTCAATTAGCAGGAATGCAAATTGCGTTACGTGCCCGTTTATTTTTGCATAGGCGCTCCGATGGTAGATAACGGTTTAATTATCAAGTACCAAAAATGTATTCGTAACGCAAGTGCCGGGAAATCTATTGCACGCTGATTAAAACGGATTCGTTGGGTTCATCGATTACTTCCGTCACATGAAGAAGTTGCATCTTTTTTAATTTTGATCAAAATACGCTCGCGATATAAACGCTAGCGCAAGAGAGAGAGAGAGAGAGAGAGAGAGAGAGAGAGAGAGAGAGAGAGAGCGACGTCACGTTAACATAAACATATTGAAAGCGTGATACGCGATGCAAAAACAGCGCGTATCGCGCTTTCATTTAATTAAAATCGATGTTCGTCGAGTTGTATCCCGATGTCGTTCGTCATTAAAACATTTAGCGGCCACGAGGATACTGTAATTACGCGAATGGAATCTGGCAGCCGGCGGTCCAGCCGCGTTTTCGACGGGGACGAAAACGCGGGACGAGTCGCATTGAAGTACGATCGAATTCCTGACGTTCCCGTGTTGCCCGGGCAACCGGATTTTTCTCCGGCGTCGATGGAATTACGCTGTTAATTGCAGTTAGGCACGAGATCTATATAAAGTGCGAAAACGAAATGGCAATTACGTCCTATCGGCGAGCGAAATATGCTCGTCGGCCCAGTCCCGTCATCGATCGTCGCGACGGTGATAATTTTGTTTTCATGAAGCGTAGGCATTTTTAGAACATTAGGTTTTTAGAACATTACATTTTTAGAACAATAGGAATTGAAAACACAGAACTTTTCCCGAAACGTTTTAGTGTCCTGATTTTAATATTCCAAAAAAGGTTTTAAAGATTACAAGGAGAAAATATAAGACCTCCTCGCGACAGCTATTTTCTTTCTTTCTCTCGTTTATTCCTCCACATCCTATTTTTCTCTTTTTTTCTATCCGCTTCTCTTTTGCCTTTGTAACACATTTTGTAATGTTGCGACTTTGATTTTCTGCAGTACAAAGACTAAACCGTCGAAAAATGCATAAAGGAGATGCCGGCAGAAATTAGTACATGCTAACACTGTGATGTAGTAGATAAGAGAGGAAATTTTATGCAAAGTTAAAATAGAAGAAGGGAAATTTCCAAAAATATGATTCGGGACAAGACAATAACTCAGAGCTAAAACAAGAAAAAATAAATAAATTGAATCATAACATAAAAACTAAATATCACAATTCACTAAAAATTAAATTGGTTTTCAATCGTAACATCCCTTCGCTTGGATACAACTGATATTACTGACGAAAAAAAACATGGATGAGGATTAAAAGTTAATCCAAAAAATCAGTTTAAAATTGAATAAAATTTTATTCGGGTATAGACTTAATAACGGTTGCTACGGGATATCTTTGTAAGTGTATTCGGATGTCCCACTCATCGATCCACCCTCGAGAGATGTTCGCCGACGGCGGGCTTAGTTGATTGAAAGCCAGATTAAAGTTTTTCGTGGATTCCATTCTCGTGGATATGAAATGGCTAAAAGTTCATTTCGCCTCACAAACCCTCGGCTGCGGATCTGGATTAAACATCGGGGGTTATCGAATTCAATCGGAAAAATGTGTACATTTGCATTCGTGATGAGAATACAGATCCGGGGTGTATTTCCGCATCTCTCATTCCCCATCTCTCTCTCTCTCTCTCTCTCTCTCTCTCTCTCTCTCTCTCTCTCTCTCTCTCTCTCTCTCTCTCTCTCTCTCTCTCTCTGTTTCTCCCTCATATGCACGTTCACGTCGTGTAACTTTTGAAATAAGTTTATTTAAATGCATAAATGGATGCGTGTTCACGACACTCCGCGAATGAAGTGAAACTGCAGAGCGAGTTCCCGGCTATTCGTTTTGTCCACAGCACATGTCACAGCGATATCGGGCATTATTTATAGCAACATTATTTTTAACAAAAAAAAAAGGTACGGACGTTTCTATGATGATTGTACTTTTAATACGTTTGTTTTAAAATAAATTTATTTCCTTTCAATGAAACACCAACAAATCTCAGAGTTGATTTTTTTTTTTCGAGATAGAAACGCCGGATAAAAACACTTTTTTGTGAAATAAATAAATCGTGTCTCCGAGGCTTAATTCGTGAAAAGCTTTTCACGCTCGTTGTCATTTCGTAATCAGAGATATGTATATGAATTTTCTGCATACTGCTCACTAAGGCTGAATCGACGAAAAGTCCGTTCATTTTTTGTGAATTTCAGAACAGGCCGCGTGTTAACGAGACGAAACTCAAGCCTCCGGGTGCTCACAACGTGACGATATGATACTATGATCGAGCTTGTTGCGAACACATGGTGTTGCAGGAACGAAGACCCATGCCGACACATGCACACGACCGGCCCTGTAATGACACACGTCGCACGCGAAAAGCGAGTATACACGTTTCCGCGATACGTGCGTGCGTGCATGCGTGCATGCGTGCGCGACTGTCGGTCGTTAGGACATCGGAGAGCCCGAGACATCCGGTACAATACCCTCTCGTCGCCGGCTCATAATGGGCCTCCAGTTCCTCGCATTGTTCGAAGGCTACGTTATATGCGTGCCTAAATTACCGCGACGCGAAATCTGCGTTTTCCAGACGCGGAAACGGGACGGGGTATTCCGCTGAAAGAGAACGAAAACGCTAAAGAAACATGCCTACGTCAATTCCAAAATGACGACTCCGACGACTCTACATGGAAAGAATAATTTGGCTGAAAAAAATTTGACCGGATACAAATTTGAAGATAATTTTCTTGGACTTTTTTTTCTAAAAAAATTATTAAATACGACACTTAAATAGACCGCTAAAAAAGATCAACAATTTTTGCATTTTTATTATTATCATACTTAAGCGTCACTTCTACATAATAATTTTGATGGCTTAACAAAATTATTTTCAAATATATATCTTAAATTTTTAGACTTGCCAGCAAAACAATTCTCTCCACATGTTTCATGAAAGACGAGATTTTTTTCTCGTATTGAAAAATGATGATATCTTCTTTTTGAAATAGCGGGAGGTCACTTCTGGTCTGGTAATATCGGTCTCGCGCAAATTATTAGAGCTACGCACAGAATCGTGTGCGGGGTTCATTATCGCGCTTCCGGTCGCGGCTCGCGAAAGCTCGTCGAATGATTACCGCGTCCCGCGCCCGCATCGGGGCCTCGCACAAGCGGTGGTTCGCACAAGCTCATAATGAATTTCATTCTACCTCGTACGTGACATTATTAGCCTCGAGGAGAGGAGGCAACGGCTCATTAGGAAAGTGTTACGGCTTTTGATCCGTGCAGATCCATCCTCGCGCAGTGTGAATATTGCCTGATTGCCACATAACAAGCCGCCGCGAACCCTGCGTCCGACGAGAAACACTGGCCGAATCGCGAGTGCGGTAAACCCTTTGTTAAATTGTACGATCTATCAACGCTAGATAATAGAGACGTAGCGATGTTATTTCGATTACGGTAATTATCTCGATTCTCCTCAATCGGAAGCTTTATATAACCCAAGTAGAAAACACAGTCAGAAACTGGCCAAGAATTCCGGTTACTAGCTGGTATCTGGCCAGATTGACTGGTTAGATTCTGATCAGTTTGGGCGACGTCTGTTTGATTAGTAACTGGATAGTAAATTTCATCAGTTTTTAACCAGTTATTAACCAGTCAATTATTAACCAGTTAAAAGTAACCAGAAAAATCTAAGTTTTACTTGATAGAAATTAGTTAATATTTATTACTGATCAACTTAATCTAGTTAGTTTCTGACTAATTGTTAGGCAAAAAATATTAGTTAGAATATTTTGAGTTTTACTGGCCAGAAACTGCATTTATTGGCTAATTTCTGGGTAGTTTCTGGCTAGTTGCTAGGTAGTATTATTTAACAAAAATTTTCTGATCGGTTATTGGATAGTTACTATCAAATAAATTCAAAATTAGCCAATTTCTAGTAAGTAACCAGTTTTTCTTATATATTTTTCTATTTTTGGGAAGCTTTCGGATCATGAAAAGAACTGTTTTGCTGAAGAAAAAAATTCTAAAAATTTGACCAGATATAGATCTAACAAATAATTTTGTTGGACCATCAAAATTATTATGTAAGATGTTTAAATATTATCACATTAACTTACGTTCAATTTTAAAAAATTAAAAACTCGTTTTAAATTTCTTAAAGTTGGGCGCTGGCTATTTTTTCATCCTCTCACAACTTTTTAACCCTTTAGGTACAAAAAGTGGCAAAAGAGTACAATTGTAATACAAATCTGATGTAAACGATTGTTTAATTTATTAGAGTTGGACATTAAGTTCACATCCTTGCTGCAAAATTTTTTTATATTTCCAAGCAAGAACCGTGATTTGACCGTCTTATGTAATTATCTTACAGCCCAGCAAAATTATTTTTTAGATCTATATCTATATTCAAATTTTTAAATTTCTCAGCAGAAGCTCTTCTTTCCGTGAGCATATATTTTCACTTTCCCGTGAAAGGTATATCGTAGAATCGAGAAGACGTCTTTTTCAACGTTGGTGGAGCGCGATTACCGGAGGCGAGTAAATACGAGGAGCGTCGTATCCTCTCGGCCGCGAGAGTCTCGTTTTACAACCTGAGGCGAGGCAACACCTAATTTAGGAACTAATCACTTCGGCGCTCGGATAAGGCGCTCCACTCGTCGCCCACTCGCGCTCGTTGCTCGCTTGACAAGCGCGCGAGATTAATACGAGGATAATTCATCTTCCTTCGAAGACACCGGCCGTTCCTCTCGTATTCCTCTGATCCGCGCACGAGCGCGAGACTAATTTATTCCGCGCTGGTATTAACATCGTACGGGGGTTTACGGCGCGGATAATTAATCTCGCACTACCGCGTACGTGACCCTGACAAGAAGGAGCCACGAGGAGAGGCGGAGGATCGGAACCAGCCGCGACGACGCGGAAACGCAGCCGCGGGTGCTTCGCGACTCGTTAAAGGCCCATTCTCGCGCATTATTTCCTACATTATCCCGCGGCAGGATGTCTACTCAAACTCGAAAAAAAAAAATTCCCTGAAAATTCTCTCACTTTCAAGGCAATTCATTAAAAATTCCAGAATGAATGAAAATAAAAATAAAGTGGAAAAAATTTATAAAAATTTACAAGCATTATAAAGGTTTATAAAATAAAGTTAAGAATCATTCGAGTTTTAATAATCAAATTTGTAACATTTTGAAGGAAATTATAAGAATTTTAAAAAATAAATTTTAAGCTAACAAAAAATATTATAATATGTATATAACCGATATAAAATTCAACTTTTATAAAATTATTAAGATAAAACTCCATTTTTATTAAACAAATTGCACTTAACATAAAATCGTTATTTTCAATAAATATTGAGTTAGTCGTAAAATCAGTCTGAGTCTGTTTAGAGTGGTTTCACTCTTATTAAAAATCAGTAAATTTCTGATTATCATATAATACAGACAAAATCAGAAGAAGCAACTTTAAAAAAAATTCTCTAAAAATTTTTTGATTTTTCAAAGCATAAGCGAAGCTCTCCCTGAGAACTGCAAATTTTTCAGATTTTTTCCAGATAACCCGCGTGATTTACCCGCCGGTCGCTCTGTTCTCGCGCTATTTTCAGCACGTTCGCCCCGCTAATCCGGAGGGCTAAATGTTTACGCAATATCGCACCACGTCACAACTTAAAGTCGCGACAGCTACACGTCGGCCGAACGTCACGGAATATACAAGCGAGAATCGCGGACTCGAGAGGACGGCGATGCGATTAAATCTCACGGGCTTCGTCTTTCTCCGAGGTGTTTTCTTATAATTTTCGAACGGGAGAAGATTCATGCTGACGCGAATCACGCAACATCGTGTTTCGCAGCGAAAACACGCGAAGCTTACACACGCCGTGGCGCGACGGTTGAGAAGAACGAGGAGAGGAAGACGTTTCTGTAATCCACACGCGGCGCCGACCAGTTTTTCATCGGCCTCCCCCCGGAGGAATAAAACGCGAAGGCAAGGGGCCTGGCCCCGCACTAAATATATCCGGAATATACCCTCGACAAGAAGGCGTCAAGGCGTCGGATCCTCGAAACCTACGACCAACCGGCCTACTCGGCTCGACCGACTCTCAAGACCCTCGAAGTCCGCGGGGAATAAAAACAGTGGTAGTTAACGGCCACGTCGGCTATTAACCTCTTTCGAGTTATCGCCACTTATATGGTCATTAATAACATCGACACGTTGTACGTTGTTTCTAATTAAACTTTGGGTCGCAAGATACTCGCTATTAAACTTTGAGTATCGATCCTCCCTCGCCTCTGCAAAGAATGGTTTCGCTGAAGTCTGAAAATTTGGCCACAAATTTTAAATATAGATCTGAATAATTTTATCGAGCCATCAAAATAATTATGCGGAATATTCGAACTGAATGCCAGAATATAAAAAAATTTTATCATCGTGCTTAAGTATTTTACGCTTAAAAAATGTTTCGCTGGTTCGGTTAAAATTCTAAATGTTACAGTTAAAATGTATTGTTTTTTGTATCTTAAAAAATCATCATCTAACAACATCTAAGCAACATCTAACAATATGCAAGAAAATTTAGATTTCATAACCAAATCATAACACAGTCATTTTTAAATATCTATAATTGATTATTATCTGATCCAGCGTCATAGACTTTCTTGCTAAATTTGACAAACTGTCCAGATATAAATTCTGTCTCCATTATCTGTACTGATTAGATACGAAATATTATAATGCTTGTTAGCCATTATTTGCTCGAGTAATACACAGAAAGAACAATTCTGCTGACTATAAATGTAAAAAATAATTTTATTGGGTCGTCAAAATAATTATGTAAGACGTTCAAATTAATTGCTAGAATAAAAAAGATTTTGCATCATTATCACCATATTTAAATGGCCTACGTAATAATTTCGATTTCCCCAACAAAATTATTTTTCCGGTCTGTACCAAATTTAGATCCTCCAGCAAACCTGTTTTTTTCTGTGTGTGTTTACATCCGAAATAACTTTATGTATTAATTGGCTCTTGTGTGTACGTTACGGTTCGACGAGTTTGCGATCGAGGCACAGTTCCGTCATCAAATTGACCGGCAATCTTGATGCCATCAAGCGTGCGCAGAGGAAATAACGAGGGGGGCCGAGCTTAAAGGCGCAATAAAGTATCTCTAATCTCCGTCGCGTTTCCTCCCGGCTGTGATTTTCTCGAAACCCGGCTAATTTGGAGCGATCGTATCAGATCGTACGTCGTTACCAGTCCTGCCCAGCGTCTCTGTGCGCTTCGGAGGAAAGCGCCGCGCCGGGGTGATTGCGCGCACGCGCCCACATGTTTAATTCATGACGATGCATTACTCATTCATTCATGCGATCACGCAGAAGGCACTTCCGAGAAGAATGTCGTAATAAGATTCTGGAAGAGGAGATATCTTCCTTGCTCCTTTCCTACCGCGCGCATGATACCGCGAGACGCGGCGGCGGGGGCAACGGGAGCGATATAAATCGCGTGGACCGAAATCAAAATAAAGAAATTCTCGCCGAATCCGAATTGGCCTCGGAGCGAAAGAGCAATCTCCACTAGAGAAATTCCTAGGGATGGTTCTGTGTTCCAGCACGTCCAGCGACAATAATCGCATCGCGAGAAAGTCGCGGTTAGGGATACGTTCGGAAATAACATCCGAGTGTACCCGGGTCGTCATTTTATCCTTGTTTAATATTCGATGAAAAACAAGGATAAAATGATACGTCCAGCGTTTCTGAATCCAGCGTACGACGTGTATATCGCTGCAAGTCAGAGAAATACAAAGACGCTAATAATTCTCGTCCGAATTAGAACGTACGTACGTCCAATCAAATCTCTACGTGACTCATCAATAACGGGCTCCTTCAAGCGAAACTTTCAAAGGAACAAAAAAAAAAAAAAGAATGCCGGCGTTGAGAATTACCTCTGATTAGGGGGCATCCGTCGCGCACGGCCGCGTCGTCAACGGAATTATTATATCTCTCTCTTTCACCTTGGGTACGTTATCATTGTATGATGCACCGATGGGTGCTCATACCGATCGCATACCGTTGCTAGAATGCAATCAAACCGCATCCGCGGTTGCTCCGAATGCACGGTAACGGCGGCACGAGAGCTATTCCGCTAAGGATCCATCGGATCAAAAAGATCGTCTCTCACCCGGGCGTCTCTCGGGCGAAAAAAAGAAGAGAGAGAGAGAGAGAGAGAGAGAGAAAGAGAGAGGGAACAAAGTTAGGGGAATGCATTCGGCTGCTTTTTGAAAAGCACCATTATAGACGTGGACAATTTCGAGATATGCGGCGTTTTGTTGTGCGGCGACGATAATTCGAGATCTCTTCGAGAAAACATAATAAGAAGGGAAGATTTTCTCAGTTGATGCAAATAATATGTTCCAATATATTTCGTTTAATAAAGTGAAAAAAAAAAATTAATATAAGAGTACATATAAAATTAAAAATTGTAGCAATCTCGATAAAGAAATTTCAACGCAATGTAAACTCGAAAGCTCGAAAGAAAGATTTTCTTGATTAAGAGACGCAAATATATATTGTTTAATAAGATAAGAAAAATAAATTGAAACATATAAGAATGAAACATATATAAAATATAAAATAAGAATTGTAAAAATCTCGATAAGGAAAATGTCAATATTAGAAAATGTAAACGATATATAAAGATGGTTGTTTTTATACGTATACATATTGTGTCATGATATGTTTTTTTAGACTTAAGGATACTTACGAAACTCTCAGGTAATGCACCTCGTAATTTATTTCTGACGATGGCGTCTAAATATAAACTCATCCAATGTACTCTCACTTCGGATGATTCATCCGAGGCACCTAGTCGAGAATAAAGCATGCAAATTTGTCTCCCTTATCTAATCTAGCGCTATACATCTTGCGTACTGACGTTATATTTAGCAATAAAGGCACTCTCGCTTCCTAAAGTCGATAAAACTTCCTCGACGACGACGACGACGTCACTCACGTCGTGCCGAAAGTTCTGCCGGGCGCGGTCGTGCAGAAGTTTGCGATGTTAGGACAAGGACGGGGTAGGGACGAGCGTGGTAAAAAAGGTAAAAAAAAGATATCCCCGGACGCGAGAGATATATATTTCTCTGCCCCGCGGGATTTGTATAATCGACGCATAAAGAAACTCGTTTAAAGTCGCCTTCGTCTTTTATACAGCGGTCGCCGCCGCCGTCGAGTCGGCGCGAGGAAAATCGAGTCAAACTTCGCAGGGCGTAACGAACGTACGGAAAAATATAACGACGTCTCACGCCGTTGGTCGAAATCCAAGACTAACCCGGGTTAACCCGGATTTTCCCTGACGTGACTTTCAAGTAACGAAGCGTGAAGTTTTTCGCTTCATATGCACTCCTAACTAGTGTTTTTTCTGTGCAGAGATGTCGCGCTTCTTAAAGAGCTGCGCTTTTAAAAGATTGCGAATATGTGAAACGCCGTGTTTTCTTTATTTTTCTGTAAACTCAGCAAGTGAAATTATACGATACATAGAATGGGTACACGAAGAGGTAGACACGCTACGGAAAGTAATTATATTTTATCCGAGGAGATTTTCAAAATAGGAAACACGAAGATTTTGATCTTTTGAAGCATGCAAAGAATTTAATGTTTTTGATAAAAGATGTCTCTATTTCAAGTAATATATTTTGAAATAAGAAAAAGATAAATAAATTCAATCAAAGTAAGTCATTTTTTCCATTTCGTTCTGTACATGCGACGAATAATTTTCCAAATCGTAATAACTGCACGTCTCGTAAATACTGCAGATCGATCCGTTCTTCTTAGTTTAGTATATCCGAAGTCGCGGGGGAACTGTTTGTCGACGTCGATAAAATGTGACCTGATTTAGCGAAGATTCCAACGAATGTGCTCCCAAAACCCGCGCCAGCAGCATTCTAAAAATACTCTAATAATATAGAATAGATTCTTTTTCTTAGATTTGCAAATCTAAATTGCCAAATCTTTGTCTGCGTTATTCTGGTGATATCCAAGTAGAAAAATATATAAGAAAAACGGATTACTAAAAACTGGCTTTTAGTTTTTATTCTTTTTAATGGACAATAACTATCCAATAACTGATGAAAAAAATTTTTGTTAGATAATACTGCAACTAGCCAAAAACTAGTCAGAAACTAGCCAATAAATGCTAGTTAGTTTTTGGCCAGTAAAACTCTCAATATTCTAGTATTTTTTGTCCAACATAATTAGAAATTAATCAGATTAAGCTGATCCGTAAATATTAACTAATTTGTATCAAGTAAAATTTAGATTTTTCTGATTGCTATTTTCTGACCAGTAACTAGTAAAAAAGACCAGTAATTAATCAGCATCACGGAAAAAAAGCTTCAAAGTAAATAATATCTTTTCTATAAATGAATCTAACCAGTCAAACTGGCCAGTAACCAAAATTCTTGGCCAGTTTCTGGCTAGTTTCTGATTAGTTTTCTACGTACTCGATGAAAAGTTTTTTTATTTGATTTGATTGTCTACAGATTTCATGAACAGACGACAATTACTGAAAGTGACACAATACAACCGTTTATTTTCAGCTTCCGTTTTCTCGCAGAAAGAAATATATACATACGACATTCTTATAAGAGATGAAAAGTGTTTCAACCATTTCAACCTTCGCCGTCGAGTGCGTCAAACGGAGTAGAATAGAGGTGAGAGCCGGGCGAACGTAGACCCGTCAGCTAAAGTAGACCCGTTCGGTGCAGCTGCACCGAGCGAATTTAATGCGTACGACTGTATGGCCGCGTGGAACAATAACTTCCGACGCAGATGCACAAGGCACCGTTGCGCTGCCTGCATCCGCCCTGCTTCGCTGAGCCTACTATTGCGAGCCACCGTTGCCCTTCGTAGACAATTGAAAGCGACAATAGCGTCCCGCGGTAAATCCTCGCTCTAAATTACGCCACCTGAAAGTTAATAACGCGAGGAGAGGCGAGCCGTCGAGGGAACTCAGACTTCTCAGCTTTCCCCAATTTCGCTTTTGTTCACGAGACAAGATTAAGATTCGTATCAGCATCTGTTTATTCTCGGGACGCAGAAGAAATTGGAACTAGCGATATTTTGACGATCTTCCGGAAATCTTTCTCGGTCTTTAAATTAAGGGGCGCCACAAAGCGTGATATTTTTCTTCACGCGTTAACTTTTCGCTTCATCGGCGCGTCCATGCTTGACGGGATACCTCGCGGTTTCCAGCGGACAGACCGCGGCCGGAAGCGACGTTTCCTTCCCCGTGTATATAAGGATAGTTGAACGTGTCGGTGAATGCTGCTCCGCCGCTCTATTGCGGCTTGGCAGAAAAACCGACTCGTGTCAATGAAAAAATTCTCCATATCAAGCGAGCAAAGCCAAAAGCGTCGATTGGCTGAGATAAAAGATTTTGTATCCGACAGCGAGTGAATGCCCTTTTGCAATTATTAAATTGATTAAACTCTTTCGTTTAATGCAGATTTGTTTTTTATATTAAAAGAATATATATTAAATATTTTGAATTATTTTATTAATTTTTTTTTTAAGTTTTAGAATAAAATTAAAAAATAAAGTAATTCTTTTGAATCTTGCCAACGTAGCACTTTTTTATAAAAATAAAAATTTAATCCAATATAAATTTAATCCAATATAAAACTACCAATATGTTTTTTCATCCTATAGAAAAAAGATCCCTTGTTTTGTTTAGATATAGCGTAATCTGCACAACCGATTTTCACAAATCGATTTCTGCGAGCCTTTTATGCCGCCGATTAAAGATCTAAGATAAACTTCTATTAAACTTAATACGGTGGATTTAGAGATTCCATTATGGACATCATTCCGCACAGTATTATTCGCGGCTGGTGCACGGTACATATCTCGTTCAATTCCTGACTTAGGTAAATGACTAGATAAATGGCTACCACACATATAAATGGCCAGTCGTCGTCGAGTAACCAGTCGGAATAGCAACTCCGTAGCGCAGTTTCCAACTCGTATCCCACATACCCGGAGAGACAGAGACAGAGACAGACAGAGACAGAGAGGAGGGGCGGGGGGAGAGAGGGAGAGAGTCTATCGTCGTGCTTTTATCCATTTGCCGAGTCAAGAGCCGGGCGCGTTGATATCACGTGGGATTTGAGACAAGGTGGCCTCGAGTTGTTCCAACGCTATATACGAGACGAGCGGGTATATTATTGCGCGAGGCGGAGAAATGTCAGGCCGGGCGAATACATGCCATCTCGTAATATAATAAAGCGATTACATTATCCGCGGGCGCGGCGCGTTCTCGCCCCGCCGCTTCCACTTCCGGAAAGGAAAACCCCCCCCGCGTTTTTTCGAATACATTTTTAGCCGAGGGGACACATATCGTCCGCGTGATGATTTAATGGGCTCCTCACGTCGCGACGACGGCGACATCGATACGCGGGCGAGATAATAAGAGTAGAGAGGGAGAGGGGGGGGGGAGGGGGAGTGCTTCTGCAATATCGCAGAAGCGCCGGTTGTGTTATCGTCTGTTACCGAACGACGTGCCGGTATCTACCGTGTAGCAACTTACACGGAGTATTCATCCGTAAACTGGGGCGCGCCGCATGCTTTTGTAATTCTATCTCCGAAACATCATCGCAACGGCGGTGCCGGTAAAAGCTCGTGATAACGAGTTTAGTTATCCTTCCTTCCTTCTCTCTCTCTCTCTCTCTCTCTCTCTCTCTCTCTCTCTCTCTCTCTCTCTCTCTCTCTCTCTCTCTCTCACGCGCAAGTAAATTTGCAATCTCGGCTCCCACCTGTACAGCTTCCGCAAGCGCATCTCTGTTATATCACTCTTGTTCTCTTGCGTGGAAATTAAATATTCTACCATTCGCATCAAATTTCGATTATGTGGCATATTATTCGTTTCAGCCGCGCGGAGTTGAAATTATATTGTAAAATTGATTAAACCGTCAATTGGTGTCAATCATAATCACTTTGACATTTATCATATTGGTAATTGAGTATAAATTATCACTTTCTTCTTTTATTATCGCGTTTATTATTTTTATATCACATTCCTTGTCTCCCGTTGCAACGACGAGAGAAACAATATTAACGTCGCATATCTCGATCGATGATTTGAAAAAAATTTTTTTCAAAAAAAATTTCATCGTACTATGCATATTTAATAATCATATTACGATGAGATTTCATTTGTAGAAATGTCATGTAATCAGCACGAATCTTCCTATGTCGAATTATTCGAGACGGTACGAATTTGGATCGATCCGTTAAAAACAGAAATACTCAAAGTAATCGAATTACACGGTTCACTCTATCACATCTGTCCGAAGATTGATGCACAACAAAAATAATGACGGCGCTCGCAATAGGAAAGGATTTTGATGTCGCATGGAAAAACAGCGGAACCAATAGAACGAGAGATAAAATCACTGTCATAACATTTTCTCAATAACGCGATCGGGAAAGAAACTCGTGTCGAGGTGGTAAAGTATATGAGACGCCAAATGGGCTTCGTAATGTAATGGTTTTGCGTAAAAGTATCGGGGAGAGGGAGAAAGAGAGAGAAAGAGAGAGAAAATTCGGTCCCCGAAGTGGCGGCGACCTTACGAATAAATGTGCGCTCATTCGGCGCTCTCCCGACCCCCTCAGAGCGAAAGTATACGAATTTTGCGGCGGCACGACACTTATTCCCGTGTACGATTTTATCGCGCAGCCGGGTTTCTCTCAAATTCGCTGCTTCAGCTGCGCCTACCAGTTTACGAGGATCAGGTGTCCCGCGTCGCGTTCCTTGCCGCCAAACGTCTCGCCTTGCGAAATCTAACGCGCGCGTAAATCGCGGAAAAAAGAGCGGACCCGGTCGGCAGCGAGAATGTGATAACGGGAACGACCGCGGCGGGTCATTAAACTCGCGAATCTCTATAAAACGTCGGATGAAGAAGCCAGAGCGGCGTCTCTCTCCCCTTCCCCTCCCCGACATTTGGACTTTAATACGGCATGTTCTTCCACTGAATCGTTGTAAATAGCGAGGTTCGAGTATACGCTGGTCTCTCGGTGGAGAATTCTGATTAGCTTATACCGAAGGATACCGAAGGCACGTAATACATGTGCACGCGCGCAATGAGCAGTGGCGTAGTAAGAGAAAATGCCAAAGGCGCCCAAGATAGTCCCCTACGTTTTCTTTACTACACTATTGATAGCAACCGTTAATTAACTTTTTCCATTTTTTTAGGCAATACTTTTCTTTCTCACATGATATTCTAACAATTAACATTAAAAAAACTATCGACAAAGTCTTCTAAATTTTAGATAAATTAAAATTTAATTTAAAAAAATAAAATAGTTGTTTTAATAAACAATGAGAGAAACATTTTAATTTTAATTTTGCAACTTTAATTTTCGTGACTTTAGTTGTTTCTCTTTTATCTTTTCTTTTTTGCCTAAACAACTGAGGTGATCTCTTGTCTTTTGTTACAAACAAATTTTTGAGTCTAAATTTTTGCTTCTAACAAGGAAAAATATACTGTTGAATTGGCATTCTTGCTAAGTCGGCGCCCGGATGGCGGCAGATGGACTGCCTCTTCCGCCCTCCCCTCCCTCCTTACTACGCTACTGCATACGAGATTTCGGTGTGTTATATGACAGAGCACGTATAACATTTGGATAGAGGTATGTACGCATACGTACGTACATATCAAGAATAGATGGTGACCGCGACGAGAGGAGGACGGGGAACGGAAAACGGAAACGACGTCGTTGCTCCGCGGCCTTCCAGTGGCGGTAGTTTAATTAGTTTGTTATCCTTTTCATTTAACTTTATTTTTCGCTATCTTCTTCGCCGGCGACTGCATATCGCGTGTAAAAACTTTACAAAATATTTCGAGAGGAGGAGGATCCGCCTCTTTTTATGTTTATCCGATAATTGCTACTTTTTATTCCATAAAATTAATATATAGGATTGAATTGCTTGTATTTATACGCGCAATATTTCTGTTCTAATACATAAGACTAGTTTCAGAGTGTAAATTATGAAAATAAGAATAGCATGCAAATGAAATATTTTACAGTTACAATTTTTAAAATGCTAATTCAACGTTCTAAAAATATTTATCGTATCGATAATGCTTATCTATTTTAGTGTAAAAAAAATTGTATTACGCTAAATTCATTTATAATTAAAATAATCGTCAAACCAAAAAAAAAAGGAATTAAGAGAAATAAAAATGAAACTTTAAAATCCTGATAGTTTATAAAAGTTTAAATATAATCAATCGATTTTAATTAAATATTTTCGAGAACGTGAAGCTGAAATTTTTAAATTTTCGTGGACTGATCTATCACTCTTAACATTTTTCTTACTTCTTGAGGTTTCAGTCTCGGTGATTGCTCATCGAGAGATGTTATGACGACGAAAGGAATATAGCGTACAACTCGTTCGCGAGTTATTCTTAACCATGAGCAGTCGATGTAAATTTCGAATTCGCGGTGAATCGGTCCGAGTGATTCAGCTATTAACCATTATGCAAGGTCGTAAAAATGCAGACGCCGTTTTCGGTGCGGAGCGACGCTGCGGGCGGGAGGAAAGCGGGGGGGGGGGAAGGGGTACCATGTGAAACCCATGACACGGAAACGCATTCGGCAATGCGGGGACCCGGGGAGTCTCTCCCTCTAAAGCGCCGCGTCGATTTAGGAGGCGCGCCGTTACGGTATTCCCTTCGAGTATCGACAGGGAGTAAATTACGCGCGCATTATGCGGCGCTCGCTGCTTACGCATGAGAGTTCCAGTCAGTTATTTATTGCGACTTTTATCCGCGGTTATGGATGCCGGGCGTGCGGAAGCCTTGGGAAGGTCGCGGTACCGTAACTCGGAGATTCAGAATCCATCGAGCGGGCTCGCCGATGATGACGCGTTATCGAATTATCCGAAATACCAGGATGAAATCCTCGCTGCAACTGGGGACGCTAGGGAATAAGGAATAAGGAATTAAGTATAAGGAGTTAGAAAATTATTTTCGACCGATGAAAGAGAACACTTTGACATTCCTTCGTTGCGTACTGAAACATAGGTTTCTATACGTCGAAACTTTTTTTTTTCTATTTTTCCATTCATCTTTATTCCTTTCAATATGTTTGAGCCCTCATTTCGCGTGACTTTTTGAAAATTGAGAGATCCAATGAAATATCGGGTAGATAGGTATCTCCGCGTCTTTTAAACAAAAACATCTATCAATCGCAATATTTTCTCGATATCGGATAATGAATAAACGTACTTGGAGCATTCGTAAGCATTTCATGTATCGTTATCGTGCAAGGATCATCTCGAGCAAATAGACCTTTCACCGTCGATAGGATGAGAAATCGACGAGATAAGTATCGATCGTAAAATTAAACGGACGAGAGAGAATCGCGGAAGGAGCGCTCGCGCGCCATTATCCCCCGTCAGTTTCGCAACAATGTCGATTACGTATCGCACTTCTGACAGACGCTTATCGAACATCGATACCTGACAGCTAACGGCGAGAAAGCGAGAAAATAAGTGAGCGAATGAGTGACAGAGATAGATAGATAGATAGATAGATAGAGAGAGAGAGAGAGAGAGAGAGAGAGAGAGAGACCGTGCATGTATTTTGTATTTTTATTTATGCTTGTGTGTGTGTGTGTGTGTGTGTGTGTGTGTGTGTGTGTGTGTGTGTGTGTGTGTGTGTGTGTGTGTGTGTGTGTGTGTCGGGGGAGAGGGGGGACTGCAAAATAACTCGTATCAGAGATCGCTCGATGACATCGTACGCTCAATCGAGCGAGACGCGCTTCTTCCGTCGCCTCTGTTCTCCATCTCGAGAAGCCTCTGTTCTCCGTCTATAGAACGCGAGTAAATCGCGACGTCGTCCTTCGTCGGTGCCGGTCGTCGAGTGCACCTTGCTATCGCAGCCCGCCGGCGCACAATTGCGCGCGTCTCTTCGATCGCGTGCGTCGCGTCGCGATAAATAAACCGATATTACAGCTAGCGGCGACTTACTCTCTAGCGATGCTTTCACCTGCATATCTAAGCGCTCCTCCGAGCGCGTCCCAAGAAGCAACCGGCAATCGTCGTATTATTCCACTTCCGCTCGTACGGAGGGAAAGGAATTCTCTTCTCGGAACGTAATTCTCCTTTCCCATTCCGTGCGATTATTTTGATCTCATTACCAACAAAGCGAATTTCGCAATTATTTTAATCGTATTATTAATTTCAACTTTTTATATAAACGTTTCTCGTATGCGTCGCAAGAGAAATCGCTTTTTTT
This sequence comes from Pogonomyrmex barbatus, assembly GCF_055798465.1. NCBI lineage: Eukaryota > Metazoa > Arthropoda > Insecta > Hymenoptera > Formicidae > Pogonomyrmex > Pogonomyrmex barbatus. The sequence goes on along the minus strand of NW_028297127.1, from coordinate 6,084,685 downwards.
ACTCCTCGAGAAAACGAAGCATTTATGCGAGAGCGGATTACACGACGGTCATCTCTTATACAAATTGTTTACGTAAATGTATTTATCGAGGTACGTTCGAGAATTACACGCGGAAATCCACCTGAACCGCGCTAAATCGATGCTAATTGAATTTTCAGTGTTACTTGCCCCTATAGGGCGCGCTTAAAGTGCAAATGGGATTAGAATTCATCGGAACAATGGTAACGGCGTTAATTTTCGTTTAATTCGAACGGCTACATCCGTAGATCCGGAGCGAAATCAGGTTCACCGTAAACGATCTCGCGCGGAAGCGCGATCATTTCATTATAACGTAATCGCGATGAGGAATTGTGCAATTTTAAAGGTAGTTCGCTATGTTGACACCGCTGATTGACGGACTGTCCGTCAATCTCGGGCGTCTCTATCGTTCTTTTTTCCCACCGGCGCGAATCAGCGTTCAATCGGGCGCAGCCTTCAGCGCGGAGGATAAATTCGCGCGCATTGTGCCGGCTGTCACCGCTCTCTGTCTGCGAATTACGCGGCTTACATCGCAAATAACAGCATTGTACATCGGACGAAATTTGTCCGACGACCGGGTTTGTCTGGAATTCCCAGGAAAATGCGCAGCGATAACGCAATGCGGGCGCTGATCGATCGGAACGATATTCTCTTTTCTGTTGCATTTCGGACGAGAAAATACGAACGCCGATTCGGAATTTGCCCATGCCCGTGTGTTGATTCTCCCCGATGAAAAGCCGCGAGTTTATCATTTTGCAATTATAATCATTTCTATGAAATATCCGGCGCCCGTTTTCCGTTGTTAAATACGCGAGATGCGATCACGCACAATACAGCTTTCGTTATCGAGAATCGCCTGCTCCACTAATATTTATATATTTCCCGTCGCTCGTCAATAAAAATCAATAAATCTTTATCAATATTTATCGATAGATATTACCGTTATTTTCTACGGATATTTGTTTGCGTATTACACGTTATATGTACACTTTGGTAATGAAGAAAATATAATACAAAAATATTTGCTCGACATAAAATGTGCCAAGCCCTTTTGTAATAGGAGCTAAATGCACTAGCGTACAATTATCTTATTAGTTTGATTCAATTATCTTCAGCAATTACCGTAATGCGTTTTTAATAATTGGATTAATCGTGAAATTAGAATTACGCTGAGCAATATAAATTCGTATAGAATATATATATATATATATATGTATATCTCTTTTTCATTGGCGTTTTATACGATTCCATTATGAGATTGCATTCTCAAATTCCTACATTCAACGGATCGTATTAAAACTACAGTTTCGAAATATCATTTCAACGCCATACCGTGATGCATGACAAATTTTCAAGGTAGTGAGTTTCTAAAGTTCAGATTTCAAAATTCACATCTCCTGAAGATGACCTTTACTTCAATCTAACCGATTTAATTGACTAAAGTAGTAGGAATTCGTAACACAGACGACATAATTTGAGTAATTAAGTTGACGTCATTGATAAATTAGGAGAATAACGAGAGCGTGGGACTCGAAGCGTGGAAAATGCTTTCTGGCTGCTGCATGAATTTCTCGCAGTGCGCTTTAATATTCGCAATGTAAAGAAAGTACGGGGATAAATCTCATTTAAAGGAAGAGCTATTTCCTGCTAATTGCTGACGCTTGAAATAAACATTCATTAATTCTAAGAACTTTTCTATTAGCGTTTTATATCTTCGGTGAATTTCCATCGATCCTCTAAAAAATGTGGGCGGAAACAAATTTTATATAAAATTCGACAAGAAGAAACTTTTTGCAAACTACAGCTGGGATATTTCAAAGGGGAAACAAAATAGCTCGTAGGCACAATGAGCCAGACAGAATACAAATGCTCGATAATCAAACGGACGATATTTGCGTATTCCTTGCGTTACGCTATCCTACACGTTATCGCGCATTTTAACGTTTCAATGTCGCATTCGGTGAGTTACACAAACAGAGAGAAAGAAATTATTTACGTTACATGACCTCGGCGCCGGTGAACCGTTGCGCGTTCGGATACTCGCGATAAATCGTATCAATTACCATATGCAAATGCAAGACAAAGCACCGTTTAATAAGAGCAGCTCGTGAGTCATGCATGTAACGATCGTAGGCGATCGAACGACGTTCCGTCTCGCCGATTGTAGTTTAATTAATTTCAATAAAAATCTTTCCGAGAGCAACATTTCCAAAAAAAAGTCTCCCGAAATGACTCGTCTTCGTCGAAAACATGACGCGAACAAAGCGAGCGTTTAATATTTCTTTTACAAAAATAAGGTGTATAGAAGACAGAAGATCCTCGATTATTTGGTGGTGGTTTTCAAGGATGAAAATCGAGCGTCCGTAAAAAGAACCGGTTCGGATGAAAATAAAAATCTGCGCTCGAGAATGAATAATTGGAGTCGGAGCTTCCGTTTTCCGTATGCGTTTTGGATGTAATGGAAGATTATCGTGAATGATTTATCCTCCTATGTATCGCTTATCTATTTCGAAGATAACGCTCACCGCTCCATTATCCGAAATGATATTAATTGATATTCGTCGCCGATTCGTTGACTATTATATTTACGCAATTAGCTACGATTCGTGCTTGTTAGTTAACGCTCGTTAAACAATCAATCGATGTTACAATGCGCATCTCGTACATGTTACCTTGCAAGGCAATAAACATAATCTCATTAATGAGTAAGGTACACAGTAGTACGATCTAGTCTTCGTGCTAATTATTGAGGTTGACACAGGTGAATCACGTCATTTGGCAAAATAGACTGCAGAAATTAGTCACGTTACAGCACATATTAAATTTCCCTACGGTTGTAACCCGGGACCATATCCAGACCATTTCGTTTGGGATTATATCTCGACCGCAAACATTTCAACTAATATCATTTAAAGGCGAAAATTACGCACAAAATTGTATGGAACTAGATTGTATTTACTAATGACGTAATAAAGAAATCGATTTAATTAAAATTCGACGCGTTAAAGTTCACTGCCCAATGTATTGTGATATTCTGAATTCAACGAGCAGGCTTCTCTCAGGCTTCTCTCAGGCTTCTCTCATTCTTTATTATTATAATTTTATCTTGAAATGTTATTAAAGTACAATTAATTTTAAAGACTATGCACGTAGGTTCGCGAATTATCACAAATCATTTCAATATTTACAAATGGATGAAAATAGTTTTGCGAATTTTGCTTCAGATGAATAAAACAAAATGTAATTCTTCAGTTATTCTTTAGTTATTAAAAAAATAAATAAATATATATATTAAATTTCACGTTAAAAACACGTGGAAAAGAGATAATGGTTAATAATACATTAAATAACTTTAAATCTGCAAAATATATGTAACAAAAAGAGACTTATAGATAAGAAATACCAAAATTCCCTGTACATTTAAGGAGTAGTAGCAAAAAAGCACAACATACAGAACTAAAAAATACAGTAACATGTCTACATAGTAATTTTAAAAATACAGTGTATAGACTGGTATGCCATCATCGAAGAGCGTCTCGTTCTAGGTTATTGACATGTCGGATCGTCAGGAAGTAAATCGATACCGCGAAAGAGTCGATGATACCCGCCCACGGAAGCGGCATACTGATTGCTAGCATAAAGGCCATTCTGTCGGTGCTCCTCGTTTAAATATGGATCATGGAGGCATGATCGTTCCGTTCCTTGGAAACGCGCGTAACGCACGCGAAGGTGGTCGAACGCGTCTGCTGGCGGCTTTGAGAATCGTTCGACGAACGCGATTCGCCCGTGTCGTGGAGGAATAACTGCCGAGATACCGAGAAAAATTATCTAAACACGAGCACACGGAAATAGACTTCTCTCCGTCGGGAATTACGCCACATTTCGAAACGGTGTCGGCGAAAAAACGATGCTCGCTGAAAAAAAAAACACTAGGAACGCTTTTTTCCGTTCAAATAGACCTCGCCTAAACGAAAACGCGACCCTTCCCATTAAAAATTAATCCTACGCGCTGCTCAACTGTTGATAAGCATTTATTTCGTCCGACAATTTCGGTGGTATTTTTTCTGTTTTTTTTTTTTTTTTTTTTTTTTTTAATCTATCTGATAGATAGCTCCGAATGCGACAGCAGCGACTCGACTGATCGATCCGCGTTGCCTCCGTACAAATTGTAATCATGTAACCACGACGGACAAAGCCAAACCTTTCTCGTGTCCACACAGCGGATATGCATATACGGTGTGTACACACGGGCGTGTAGGACGCGCCTATTTCATATTCGACACGACGCTAGTAACGCCAACAACGTGGAACCGCGATCGCGCGACATAATGGAAAAATTGCGAAAGCCGTAACGGGATAACTACGCGGCACCATGACATTTGCAAGTGCGATCCAATCTGGGACGTACCGGCATAAATTTGTTCGCGGCCGATAAAGATCGTTCATACTCTTTTTCGGTTTAAAATTAGACACAAAAAGGGAACCTTTTTCAATAAAAATGCAAAAGTCAAAATTACATCGAACATTTTACGAAATGTAAATACGCACGTATTTGAAATGCGAATCAATTAAATCTCAAATTTACTTCTTAAATGAACACCGATGAATTTAATAATGACTGAACTAGAGACGAAATTATTCGCATGCCTTGACATAAATATCTAAATGTCAGAAAGCTAGCAGTCTTCGTCGCGAGGCGACACATCGATCAGATAGATTATCTTCGACGATTACCCCGACGTCTTGACGTGCACTCGTACATTCGAGCGTATTGATAGATAGCGAGTTCCTTGCAGGAAAAATCGGACGTAAACAGCCGAGGCGCACGATTTAATTTATAGCCAGCGGGAAATACGATCGCTTCTACGAATTCAAACGATTATCGCTCTTTCTCCCCGTTTGCTTTCTCCGAAAGTCCGCGACGCATCTCACGGAGGGATATCGGAGGTGGACGCGAAATTAACGACTGTCGACTCGGGATGCGTAAATAGCGGTAATTATACGTAATGAATATGGAAAGGAGAAATGGAATTGAAGAGAAACTACAAAGTCGGTACGAATACGCCGTATCCGCGGAACGGCCAGAATGGTCGGATTAAAATGCGGCGAAAAACGGATATCTTGAAAATAAAATCGACAACGCGTTTTCCCACTCTCTCGTAAACGTTCGCGTGCGTTATATTAGCTATGATTTATCGGTTGCCATTTTATTCATATTTTATTGACCGCTCCAATTTGCATGAAACGAACTCACATAATAAAACTCCCACACTCGCGGAATCATCTCGCACAATGATACACGATCCGTCGTAATAACGGATTGAGATGCCACGACGTTTTCCTCCTCCCCTCTCCTTTTCCTTCGTCAGTGGAAGTAATAATTCTATAAAACGAATGCGCTGTTGCACCGAAAAATCCGAAGTTGCGACAAATAAGCACGGCAATTTTATCTCATCTATGATAACCATGCGGAACTGTTATCAGTATGCAGTCTGTATTTTTATCAGGAATTTTGTTCGGAAATCGAGAGAGATATTCGAGAGATCGAAACACGAGGAATAGCTTCGATGTTTATTCAAGGAAATAAATGAATCGACACAAACCTCTACGTTTCAGAGAAATTGAAAATATTTACAGAAGAGAATACCGACACAATATCAATAACAACGCTAATAATAGTAAGAAGGCAATACTGATAATGTAGTAAATAATTTAAGAAATGTTATGGTAGATAAATAAATTTGATTAGATAAAATATTTTTTATATATTACTTAGATTAGATTATAACAAGTGACATCAGCTTAAATAAATTCTTAAAATTCAGTTAAGCAATCATATTCTTTTTCGATACCTTAATTTAGTTACGTCGAAAGAAACCTATTAAATGCACTTGTAATATGTCTTTGTCGGATACAGGTATACCCGCATAAACCCGGCAGATATATATCCGTCTCCATATATATATTTCCTTGCAATTGCACGTGTTTAATTACGCGTTTAATTACCGCGTTAATCCGGAGAAAGATACGACTCGATCGAGCAGTATTTTCTGCAAGGCACGATTCTATCCGCGATTATTCTCGAATCTACCGTACGGTGCCAAGCTAATTCGACGAGCGAAAGGTAGAAAATCAATTAAGTTGCAGCAACCGTACGCGAGAGATACGTTTGATACCTCAGGCTTCGTTATTTTCCATTTACCGTCGAGACCGCGAATTCAGCACATCGGCATATAAAAAACGATTCTTCTCTCATTTATTAATTCGTCAAATAGAAATTATTACGAATTTATAATTTGAAGCTCGGAAAAATTCACATGTAATATAAGATAAAAAAATTGCAACACCTGTATCGTGATAAAAATTCATTTTTTAATCTACTCAAAATTAAAATATAAACAATTATATTATATGCACACTTACAAAAAGAGCAAAGAATTAGAAAAACTATTTCTCAAAATTATCGACATTGTTTCGCGGACTGAGATATCTTGTTATATTTATTTAGATCCGATTATATTCGCTTAAAATTAAAATAGGCAGCATAGTAGCATTCGTTTGAATTCGATTTGTCGCACTTCGGAAAGAAGCGTATAATTTCAGCCGAAACGTTTGCCGGTACAAAGTGGCTTTAACGTGGCTTCCATCTGGCGTACACGGTCCATACGTTATACCTGCACGTGCCAATATTAAATTCGCGCACATTCCAGGGCGCGGTCCAACCACGAGCCACGGTATCGCGCACGTTTGCCCGTTCGCGCGTACCAAGGCATTATATTCTCTATCGAACAGAACAAACTGCCGTACTTCACTCTCGATTACGGCTAAAGACGTCTATTAAACTGGCGTAACCGTTTGAGCACAGTTCAATAGGAAAATCTATGAAATATATATAGTGATATTTAGCGTTGTGACTTTTGTTAACTTTCTATCGCTCTATTCTCGATTCTATTGTTCCGTCTTATTGGCACAACGGTTGTATCTATATTTAAGCTTAACGTCAAGCCAAAAAAAAAAAGTATATTTGCTTGGTACTTTTTTAATTTGTTGTTTAATTAGTCCTCCGCTACGGAGAAGGATGAGCAAAAGTTTCCGTATAATCAGCGCGCTAGACGCGAGTTATCTACAAACAATCTGAAAAAAGGGGGGAAGAAGAAAAATGCAAGACAAGCGTAAATTTGCTGATTGAGAAAGTTAAGAGGGATATTGTGGGAACGGCTCAACGCTTTACCGTTTGATAAATCTGATAACACTGACGTTTTATCTACACGCCACACGTAACTATTAGTACTGACAGATCCAGAAATGGCGCTTGTATTTCTCCCGTAGATCTGGACGCGATAGGACCGTAAACATTTTATCGTGGACGATCCATAATCGTTATCGCGCGGACCTCGCTTATCCCTCTGCTTCTCGTTAAACTCGATACAACCATGAGTAATTCTCTCGCAGGCTTTTAACGTTCCCGTTCCCGTTCCCCGCAACGCGGACGCTTTGCTCGGCTAGTTGCGAAATGGCGCGGGAAAACTGAGATAATTCGGAGACTCGGGAAAGAAGCTAAATTGGGAAGCGCGGAGATATATCCGCTCTGCGAGATCGCGCTCGTCGTCGTCGTCGTCGTCGTCAGTGCGTAACGCGCGCGTTACGACGGACGCGGACAATCTCTATGTGTATACGCGGGTAATAACTTTATACGTGCGCGCGATTTGCATATCGTACGTTACGTGTCGGTACGCCGGTACGCGGGATATCTTGCGGGAAAGACGTGTACAAGGAACGACGAGCAGCTGGGTCAATGACGTCAAGAGCCACCTTATACGTCCTCGCGGCGGCGCAGCTACCTACCGCCGGAAGGGAATTCATAGGAAGTTACAAACGCACACACGAACGCACGCGCGCGCGCGCGCGCACACACACACACACACACACATGTACCAAATACGCTCGCAAAACCGCGACAACTATCTCTGTACTTATAGCACGAAGTGCCCTATGATGAATACAGAGCGCGACGATCGCGAGTGCAACGCCGAGATAAGCGCGCGCGCGTGCGTGCGTGCGTGCGTGCGTGCGTGCGTGTGCACGGTGCGGCGGCCGCGTAATCGCGCCGCGATATGAGTTGTATCTGTTACGGGCAGATCGAAATATTTCACCTGCGTGTCCCGGACAGCATTACGAGAATCTCTCGTGTCAGTTTATTAAACTGTTACGCTCAAATCCCGCGCGATGAATCGCGCTTTCTTTCGCCAACGCCGAGCGATTAGTCATATCTTATTCTCCCCGACGAAGAGAAGTCACCTGTTAATGACTCAAAATAAATATCTCCTATTACTACATCGCGCGCGGAGCTCTAACGTGACGTTAAGAACGTTCGGGCAATATTTTCCCTCGGGACATATTGATTCAGCCTTTTGAGGATCGTTGGACACTCTTTCAATGTAGCCGCCATAAATTTTCAAGACCGGGTGTCCCAGAACCTGTTTGCAAATCATGAAGTTTTGACGATGTTTGAATTTCAGCGACAGCAATAATAATTTATGTATAGTTCTTTGCTAATAGCATGCCAAAGTTACGTTCAGCTCGCACCGCAAATAGGTGGTTGCACGACGAGTTTCGCTGGTGACCATCTCATCCCATCCCACATCCCTCTGTCACATAAGCACACTCTCGCATGTACAAGACTTGACCACTGGCAAAACCCAATGTCGGAAATTGTCGACTGGCGTTATCGATTTACGTTTCCCAAGAGGCCAAATCAAAATCTGACAAGGTTTGATTATTTTAATTTTGATGTTAAGAAGAAATAATACTACTCTACTAATAACACAACTAAACATACTTCATTTCCGTAAACAAGCAATCACGAAAAATATATTGGATTCAAATTTTATTTGTAACTCGACCGACATTTTACTAGAAGCATTTAATTCGTTTTTTTTTTTATTCTTTATATCGTTTCCTTTGTACCTTGTTTTTTGTTTAATACAGATATAATCATCTCATTGCACTGGTTGAGGATTATATCTATTTTTATTTACAATGAAAAGATTATTAAGAGATTAATTGTTCTGTAAATAAAAATTAAATTTTTATTTACAGAACCGATCATTGCATCGCAATGAAACTTTATATAAATAATCTCAAATACTTAAAACATTTAAATAAAAAAATTTTGTCATTATTTCTTAATTACATTTTTATTAGAGCATACTTCAACTAATTTATTGAAATAATTTTTGATCAAGATTCCATACCTCGCTAAAACTTTTGTATTATTTTTAAATATGCTTTAGAACAATCTATACATATTTTATAATTTTTTCATTATAAATATAAAAATTGTAAAAATAGATGTAATATATCCTTAATCCAGTCCATGATACAAGATACAAGATAAAATTTGCGGGGTATGATGTAAGAAGAGCTATATCCTTTTTACGCGACATCTTTTCTAATAAATTCTAAAACGAAGAACTCGAGGATTCTTCTCCGATCGCGAGGAAGATTCTCTCAATTCCTTCTTGAAATAATATTCCATCAGTACATACACGTTCGCGTATTATGTTTAACGAAAGCCCCGAGCTATTACACGGAGAACGTCTTCGAGAGAGGAAAGACGAGCACAAAGAGAGAAGCAGCTGGATCGATGACGTCACTACCTGTCTTGCAACTCTGGTAGCACCCTAGGGTATGGGTCAGCACCGCAGTATGTACACAAGAGAGAGAGAGAGAGAGAGAGAGAGAGAGAGAGAGAGAGAGAGAGAGAAGCTGCATCTCCGATTATTATATGAATTTGTACGAAACACTATCTATGCACCGTAAAGGGCTTTCTCACAACAAAAGCCAAGTACTATAATTCGTGAAGACGGGCAAACTCGTAACTCGGTTTACATTCATTTCCCCGTCGATGGTGAAATTCATCGGGATAACGTGGCGCGCGTAAACTTCAGTTAACATCGTCCTTAATTTTCTATAAAGGAAGAATCACTATCCTGTCGTTTGCATTTCGATTGCGGCGCGCTGTGTATGTACCACCGTAATCATGCTGTCATGATGAAACACGACTCGCGACGAGCGAATGGCCATCCCTGGAAATTCGATCGAACTCGAAGGGACCGATGCGTCATATTAACACAGAAATCCTACCCAAGTGCAGCTAGAGAGAGAGAGATATATATATATATATATATATATATATATATATATATAGAGAGAGAGAGAGAGAGAGAGAGATGGACGGACAGAGAGGGGGGTGGGGGTGGGAGGAAGAGAGGGAGAGCGAATGGCGGAATGGCTAATTAGCTGACAATAAATTTACGGTCGACGGTCGACGGTACGTCACGCGAGATTAGTTACCGGCACCGCCGAGATCGATTATATCAATGACTAATGCTCGTAAGTTACGTCCGCGTTCGGCGCGATGCGGACCGCGTGAAGTACGGAGAGATTTATATTCGGAAACTTGCTATTCAACTTTTTGAAGTGCCGGGGATTAATTCACAGCCGGTCTTGGACCGCGCGCCCGATAAAGATATCTCGATCCGCCATATCTCGGGCCGAATCCAATTTTTCAGCTTTATCGAATAACCCGGATATCAAGGACGAATCGCGGCGAATTGCATCCGCCGGCGTCGCGTTGCCCTTGCCTGCGTTCGCGTCGAGCATAACGCGTTTAAACAACGGCGAAATACGCCCTTGGATTTTTATCCCCCGCCCCCTTTCCCTTCGCGCAACGCAATTTCGCGAAATATTATAAACGAGCCTCGCGTTTAGAAAATTTCATTAAAAGTTCTATTAAGAGAGCAAACTTGCTTGGGGTATTCGCGAGTTTAATAGAGAAATGCTGAGAGAATTAACGTGGAGAGTGCGTTTGTTACGTTCTCAAATGAAATATTGTGCGAATGTACCATCTGTGCAAAGAGTAATGCGCCGCACTTTGCACTTTTCATACAGCTTTCTCCTTTTTGTATAACGAGAATAATGCCCCACTTTCCCGGAAATTCACAATATTATGAACTGTTAACGATATTATTCTGATCGTTCGTCGTCTCAAGTGGTCATAAAAAATATTATTTTATTTCAGACAGCGAAATGATAAAATAGAAAAGCGTTTCTGAAGACCTCTTTTAAATCAGAAATGATATTTAATAAATTATGATATTTTAATAAATTATCCTAATTGTCTTAAATACAATCTTTAAAACTACACAACTATAAGTCACATCAGAATCAAATTTAATAAGAATTGAGAAAATAAATTAAATTTTTAAAAATTTAATTTTTTCGGTATATTTGAAAATAATATTTGAAAAAATCAAATATTTTTTATAAATCAAATATTTCTATATAAATCATTACATAGGTAAACTGATATGATTGCCACAATATGCAGCAATTTGATTGAAAATTTAGAATTGTTATATTATATTTATAAGAATAAATATATTTATATGCAGTTTACAATGGTTCAAATTTTTGTCATGTTGTAACAATATAAAATAAAAAATTATTTATAGATTGCCATATTTCTAACATTATGTTATAATTTTTATATCACTATGTAAAGCATTTTTTGAATAAACGTTATTAATTTTATTTATTCTATTTCATTTTCTCATGTTGAAATTATGATTATCACTTGAACATTCGTAAAGACACAACTTTTTTGCATTGATTTATTATAAGGTGAAATGGCAGGCAAATTTTTGTACATTAGTCTAAGTATTTCCTTTCATTTTTCACGTCATTTTCGCGACCGAAATGCTATCAGCGGAACGCAACAGTTGACGATTTGTGATTTAAAGCCACTTTTGACAAAGTGACATCTAAAAGTAATATTTTATTCACGGATGAGTGGAGACACGTCCCATTTTCCCGGCATCTATTTGACACTTACCTCTCAGAAACCGTGGCGTCGCTTTACTTTTTCGTTTCGCCGACTTTTGTTTCAATTTCATGCTACCTGCAGTCTGCAGCAGATATGAAATGCAAAAAGTCGCGGAGGACAGTAACAAAGCGTCTTGTTTTCAATCTCCGTTTTCCGAGTTTCCGAGGTAAGCTGCGATCGTTAAACATTAACTCGAGCTAAATATTTTAATCCTTTGTTTCTGAATCTCTCCGATAAAGGCTGAAAGCTGACAACAGTCACGACGATTTTTCTCGCGTCCGCGTAATCGAACCGAAGAGACTCACGAGGATTAATCAACGTTAAATTTGCCGAGATTATTAATAGTCGTTTCGACAAAGTCGCGATTTTATCTCGCGGCGAGTGTCCGCGGGATTTTGCGGAAACGGAAACGAACATCCGTCGACGTCAAAGTTCGCTAACACGACACGTCGAAAGCGTTGATTCCGTCAATCGATCCGGGATAGACGCGGCGCAGCGTAGAAAGTTGGACGTCGACAACATGCCACCAAGGCAATCGTAAGTATTGATCGACGCTTCAAACGAGCGACGCCGTCAATCGTACCATCGAACTTCATCAGTTGCAAAAAAAGTGGTCAGCGTGATGTCGACAAAGCGAGAGATTGGAGAACGTAACGATAAGCGCTCTTCTCTTCATTGATACCTCAACCCCGCGGTGTGAAACGCCGATTGAAAGAAGGACGTTGACAACTTCGTTTGTTAACTCGTCCAGGATGTTAAATTCGAGAGAAAAATTCCCGAGAAATCCTAAGATTTCCTGATTTTCGAGGATTTTCCTACTTTTCTTAAGTGGAATAAAAATATTTTTAAATCTCTTATATCTTACAAATAAATACATATTTATTGTGCAAAATCGTTAATATTTTATAAATCAAAAAATAAAATTAAGAATCACTTCAGAATTTTAATTAAATTTCAAAAATTTTGAAAAAAGTTATAGACTTTAAAAAAATCAATATTTCATATTGCATAAAATTGTTAAACTTTATTTTCAAAAACTGGAAAACTACGATGTATAATCGGAACAAAATTCAATTTTTATAAAACTATTAAAATAAATATCCATCATCATTAAATAAAACTGCATGAAATTATTTTCAATATGAATACTGTATTAACGAGTAAAATTAGTGATGTTCTCCATTCACTCCGACATTTAGAGTAGATGGGTTCATTGTTATCGTTAACAATTCAGTCAGTGAACTCCCAACCATAATACAAGAACAAAATATTAAAAAAAGAAGCTTAAAAAATTCCCTGATTTTTAATAAAATTCCTTAAAAATTCCCTCTTTTTTGAAAACACAAACAAATTCTCTGAGAATTGTCCGATTTTTCAAGGCATAAACAGATTCTCTAAGAATTCCAATTTTTCCTAGTAACAAAAAAAAAAAAGAGACATTGCAGAAAAATTTGGCGATCGACTCTCGCGAAATCTTGAGCAGGTGAATTCGCGAAACGAAAATTGGAGCATCTCGCGGGTTGAGCTGCCTAGACCGAGGCACATCTCTTTAAGTTAAACATTCGTTACCTTCGTCGGATTACCATCAGCTTTTGTCTCGCTATCCTAATTAGAGCTCGCGTGCAATAAAAATACGATTCGAGATATTACGCGGAGACGCGGCCTCGAGGGCGCGTGTCTAATTAGCGACGGTACGCCCCGTCGTGCGCCATAATCTCCATCGTCCCGGAAGATGTATTATCACCGACGGCTTTCGCGAACGAGGAGCACGTGCAAGCATCGCGCCCAGGAACGAACGTTACGACCGTTAGAACGCGCCTCGGCGAAAAGCATTCGGACGCGCCTGTTCGTCACGTCGTTACGTCTTGGAAATTACCGGGGACTCTCGAGAGGTCTCGTCGAAAGGAAGAATCGCCAGGAAAGTCAAATAGAAATAAAAAAAAAAAAAAAAAAGTACAAGATAACCTCGATATCCGCAAACGTTTCGCTTTCTACCATGAAGCCAGCATTCTTTAAATGCAAAAAAATGACGACATATATCGAGCGTTGAGCGTTTTTTAACGAGAGTTGGAATTTTTCGCGTGATTTTAAGTATTTCCCGTTGCAAGTGTGTATCTAATTGATCTTTCACATTTTTCAAGTATTGGGAATGTACAAGTTACAAGTTTTTAAATTATTAATTGAATATATACATATACATATACATATACACACACACATATATATATATATATATATATATATTTTCCTCTTTTTGCTGAAAAGTTGTGGCGCAGTTCTAGTAATCGCAACATTATTGTGTTGCAATTACCGTTAATTCATACCATTAACATGTAAATTTCGCTTTTAGTAATATTTTTTCACCGTTATGATAGCGGATAGTACAATAGATAATAATGTTTAATTATGTAACACAGAACATAATATAATGCAGCACACGGACCATGTAATAATAGAACAATAGATAACATTTGTTTAACGCTGAAATAATGCTCGAAAATTAAACTCTTTTGTTACCATTGTCAATGTCCAATTTTTTGCAAATTTAAATAATCGAAGGGCAAGTTCTCTTTAATAAATACAACCGTTAAAATTGTACAGTGTATGAAATATAAATACGCGCAAATGAAATTTTACGATCTCGCGTGAAATAAAATACAGTGCGCATTTTTATCAACATTGCTATTGAAGACTTTAAACAAACGTCGCATGTGAATATTCCAGCAAGATTACTAATACAAAATTATCAGACAAGAACAAGTCGATAGTAGTAATAAAACAATAGATAACATTCGAAATAATATTTGAAAGTTAAACTTTTTCGTTGCCGTTTCAACATCGAAATTTTTTACAAATTTAAATAAACGGTCGAATAAATCCAGACGTATCGCGTAACTTGAATGTTTCGCGTCCGGTGTTGATGTTCGGAGAAATAGGCGGATTGCAGGGAGGCAGAAACGAGTTTCCTTGCGCGATCGTGAACTTGATTCGATGCGTAAGAACAGTTACTGACAAAGGTCATCATTCGATCTGTGCGACGCTGTTCCCGGGGGAGCATTATTTCGAGCATTATTGTGTTCATCACACGTGGGGCTCCTCCATTCTCCTGAGGATCTCCCGTTAAACCGAGCCGACGACGGTAACACGGGGAAAGGGGGGAAAATGGAGCGTCCCATTCTCCGTCCTTGTGTCACCGGACGAAGACGTAGGCACGAAGATGTGTGGACATACGCAATAGTATATAACAAAATTCATCGACTCACGTGAAGTAGGACCAGCTCTCGATCGATACGATGTCTCTATGGTGTAGCTCCTCTCTCTCGCTCTCTCTTGCGTCCGCTGTCGGCCTCCCTCGTTGTCTCCCTTTGTTCACTCGCGCTAACGGGGCCTCGGCGGAGGAAACATCGGTGCACACAGGAGAGAATCGCGAAGAAAACCACGGGATTTAACCGCTTGCGACCCGAGTGCACAGAACAGAAGAGATTACAAACGAGAAGAACACAGAGCACGCATAATACACTCCCTCCCACCCCTTCCCTACCGCCCTCCTCGAGAGCGTATCGCGTCACCACAGCTGGTACAGTCGCGTCTCGTACAACTTGATATTGTACGTACAAGGGGGGCGGGGGCGCGCGCGCGCGCGCGCGCGCGACAGAGAGAGATATATATATAAATATATATACGGTCGACTTCCGCTAAAACCGCGGTTGACTAGCCCTGCTCGTCGCTAGAAACGACGCGACGTCGCGAGGAAAAGGCGATCGCGATCGTGCGAACGAACGATGATATACTTTCTCTCTCTCTTTCCCTACCAGGAGCAATTTCTCACACGGATGGTTAAGTCGAAAGAAGAGTCGGACGCTTTTGTCTCAAGTGAAGAACACGCAACGAACCGAACGCCTCAACAGACACCGCAGGACTGAGGCGCCGGCGTGCTTATCCCCACCGCAGAGCCGCTCCTATCCCCTCCCCACATTCCCCCTCCCGAGCCGAGCGTTCGTCCCTGCGCTCGTGTATCTTCGTGGCGTCTCGCTCGCCTCTCCTCGTCAAGTCTAACCTCGTCTCTGTTTTCCAACACAATGTTCCTTTTTCTTTCGCTCTCCTTCCCTCTCTCTCTCTCTCTCTCTCTCTCTCTCTCTTTCCGTCTCTGTTTCTTGCACTCTTTCCCACGTACTTTCTGCCTCCCCCTCCCCCTACACTTTCCCATCTCGCCCCTTCATTCTGTGCTCCCTCTCGGGAAACTATGGCTCTCCTACCTTCGCCAAGGGACTCACCTGTCGTTCGGAGCGCTCCGGTTAAAGAGCCTTCATCCTTTTCTTCTTTTCGTCCTCCTCCTTATCCACTTTTTTACCCTTATATTACGTCTCTTCGATCCTTCCCCTCTCGTAATCGTCTCTTGGTGTACCGCTCTTGCTTTTCTCCTCTTCGCGATTCTTTCCCGTGATTCTCCTCGCTTTACCACCTCCTGCGTCCATATCGTTTTATCCTCCGTAACGCTTACATGTAATGACGCGCTTCTCAAGTTCTGTATACATATACGTGCGAACGCGTTATAATCTTGATCTTTTTCCCCTCCGAACTTTTTCGCGAGAAAATTATTCGAACTCGTGACAAATTGGAAATACAGTACCGTTCGAGCGGGACGTCGTGAAAAATTATACTTATATCAAACTAACAATTAATATTTTCATTACGTATATAACTCTCAAAAGAATATTTCGCTAATCCAGCTAAATAATATTATATAATAAAGTTTTATTTAAAAAAGTTTTTCTTCAAAATTTACCATTACCGGTTGCCTTCTTATTGCGCTTGACGCTTATTTGTCTAACTTTTTTTTTATTGAAATGTTACAGTTAAGATATATCGCTATTTTCTGTATCTGCCAGAAAATTGTCATACGTAGAATTTATAGCGGCAACATTCTAACAATATATATAAAAAAATTTAAGTCTCATAGCTTAGATCACGCAGTCACTTTTGTAAGAAATGTGACTGGTTATTATCTGACTTGGCGCCACTTTCTTGCTAAATTTGACGAATGGTTCGGATATAAATTCTATCTCTGTCATTTATATCGATTAGATACAAAATATATGCGATATTGCTGGTCATTTATCCATTTTAATTAATTTTTCACACCTAAAGACCTAAATAATTTTTATTGTGAATGCAAAATTTTTTTCAAAAATAAAATAAAAAATAAATTAATTTATCGATTTTTTTTTTCTTAACTTGGAAACGATTAATTGTGTGATGCGTTAGTATTTATATCTTCCTGTGCACGTCTACGACCCACGACGACGTCGATGACGACGCACGTGCGTATATTTTAGGGTACAAAGACTTGGTGTGGGTGTCATGCGTCAAAATAACGCTGCCGTTTGTAATAATGTCACCGTGTGTCCGTTTTACGTAAGTCTTGCGTTATTATAAATAAATTACGATGAGCGGTTAAGGACGCGAAACCACGAGAATCCGAGGGCGAATCTCTGTCCATCTCTTAAATCATTCACGGGAACTTCGTTTCCGGCGCGTTTCTCGCCGTTGGTTTTGCCTTTCCTCGGCCATCGCTCGACACGATTCGTGCGATACATCTGGAACTCGTGAAGGGCAAAATTGTGTGGACACCAACAGTCGAAGCAGTTTCCGAGTCGCATAAACCCAATGATTTATCTCCGAATTGTCTTAATCTTAAATTACTGTTAACGTGATAGTACAAATAACAATTTAAATATTTATTTTCGAGTCGTTTCTTCAATCGATCGTTACTTGATAAACAATCGCTTCACGGATGTCTAATTAATCATCATTTCATCACTTTAATCACTATAAAAATCTTTGAATACTTTGTTTACACGAAACATCGAATCGCAACTCCTATTTTCTACGACAAGAAGATTCAGCACGTAAAAAAGTATAAATATAAAATTACCGTTTTAAAAATGTAAAGAAATGGCACCAAGTATGCCAAGTATTCCATATCGTCTCGAAAGAATATTAAAAACAATAAATAAACAAAGGGCTCTCGAAAATATTAAAAAATAAAACAAAAGAAGGAGTAAATAAAAACCAGGCGCTGTAATTAATGAGCGAAGAATTTAAACTTTACTTCATTATATCGAAATTCATCCAAAATTATACAAAAAAATTACAAGAATGTTCATGTAACGAACGTATAATGGATATTCTTATAATTTTTTTTAGTTCAAGCAAATTTCGATATAACGATGTAAAGTTTAAATTCGTGCTACTAATTACGGCGCCTGACTCTCTCATTCGCTCCCTTTGTTTTCATTAAAAAAGTAAGGCCAACGTACCGAGTGCGAAGACGTACAGACCGGTCGCGCGCGCACGAGACACTGGCATGCTTGAGGCGAGCGTGCGTCTCTTGACACACGCGCCATTCAACGGCGTGTGTTTTCACTTGGCTTCAAAACAATACAAAAACAGATAAAGTTCGCCGTACCGGTGCGTCGTAGGCGCGTACGTTCGGTCAAACTCACGCGGGGGGTCGAACGTGTCTTCATAACACTACGCGCTCTCGCTGTGCGAGCATCAACATTACGCTTGCTAAAGCCCAGACACAGTGACACGAATAAGGAGGAAAAGATCAAAAATAGGAAATTAGGAATAGAGAATCTCTCAAATGTCGACGTGTGGCAAACCATGTTTTCGATATGTAATTAAGAAATATCAAGATGTTCTCGTTATTGATCGAAAGAAATTCTCTGTTCCTAATTCTTTATATTTAATCTTTCATTCCTTTCCCGGTTAATTTGTCTGTGCCTTTTTCATGGTAATCTAATATTTAACGTGTTAAATGTTTACGATTATTCCTTAACTGAAACAATTCATTTTATGGTGACATTATTTCGTTGTTATGTAACCGCAATTTAAGCGTTTAATGTAGATACAGTTAACTCGATTCTCTCTGCAAATACGAGCAATTAATAAAAAGAGGGAAAAAAGACACGAGATTAATAATACTCGATTTTTTTATAATATATTATACAATTAAATTTTATTTTTAACAAATCTAAATAATACATCTTCTTTATCTTACGCAATTAATATCGGTCATAAAATACTTTAAATATAATAAATATTAAAAATATATGATAGTGTAAATAATTTTCTTTATTTACACGACAGATACTTCATAATATGAAGTAGTTGTAATTGCAACACAAATTGATAGAATTTATCTAATTTTACATTTAATTGAAAAATATATGATGTCAGAAGAAAATAGCGTGCGCCCAGCGCGCGTTTGTAGTGTCTAGTGTATTAAATTCGTGAATTATTGGCTTTGTTTAAATTGCAATCCTACAAATTTGTGTCACGAACGAAACGAAGTGGAATGCAATCGACATGGAATGAGGCAGAGACGCTTCCGAATCGTTCTCGAACACCAGTGCGAATATAATTGCAGCGGAAGATGGACTGGATGGATTGGTAGTCGCGACGTCGTGAGTATTGAATTTCGATTAATTTCACAATTGATCTGTTTTATTTAATTGCACTTTTTTTGAAATTTTGCTTCGATTGACGATACATCGTTACTTATTATTTCACATGAAGAAAAAAAAGTTAAGTTTACGTTAATTACATGGATTCGAAGTAAAATATTTAAATTATTTTAATTTTGACCTCTTTTGTTAATAATCAGAATATAAAAATATTATATACGTATGAAATTTACATACAACACATATATAAATGTGAATTTATAAATATTTATTATTTAATTTTCATATATATAGAATATAAACTGTACTTTTAAACTGTAATTTTATATTAAATATTAAAATTATATCCCATATGATAACATTCGTGTATGTAGATTTACGCGGAAAGCAAGTAGAACACAATGTGACTAAAACGAATAGATTGTACTGCGCATACATAGCATTTCGCCATAGTCACTATTTTTTCAAGAACAAAAGTGAATTCATGTGTGCCATGATAATTTTATATTTCGCTCCAGCATGAACTTTTGTTATTATAATATAATTTGCCACGTATATGTCACATTCTCAATTGCAATTCAAGTATGTAAAATAGTTTTTTGTAGTTTTTATTTAATTAACATCCTCTTGTATTGTTGTCGGGAGAATTTGTTAAGAGTTGAGAGCTGTTGAGCCGTTTTTATATATTTATTTTTTTATGCAATTTTTTTGCTTCAATATCTTTATTCTCTCAAACACACACACAAACGTAGAGTAATTTTACTAAAAGATCTAAAAATTTGGCTGGATCAGATTTGAAAAATAATGTAAAATAATTTGCTTATTATTATGTAAGTCGTTTAAGTACGATATTATTGTAAAATTTTTTTATATTCCAGCAATCAATTTGAACGTCCTACATAATTATTTTAATGGTCCCACAAAATTATCTTTCAGATCTGACTTCCAAATTTTTAGATCCTTCTGCGAAACTGAAATCCTTCCATCTGTATTTTCTAACATTCACTTTGAAAAAAAAAAAAAAAAAAATAGTATGACACTACGTAACAGTCGTGTTTCTGAAGTGGAGTGTCCCACGGTAGCGCACCGAAATACGGAATTGTCTAGTTTCGCATCCTTGAGAGAGATAAGATGTATCTTATTACGCGTGACCCTCCATCCCCCTTTCCGCCCCTCCTCACCCTCTCCTTCCCCTTCTCTAATATGCACGCCGAATAAATTAGCATTATTTCGCCGCGGCATCTCGTAGCTGCATGGACCGTTATACATTTTGCATGCAAGATAGTGACGTTGCGCAAGACGTGACGTAGTAGCGTTGCTGCCACGATGTCTATCTCAACTTTGTCAACGCTCCTCGTGCTTTCGGCGTCGTCCTTTCGTCAAAGTACGCGTGTCTAATGCGCCTTTACACAATATTCCCCCATTCCGAGGTCGCGTTACACGGATTACCGCGCTTAACATCGTAACTTGACGGGATCGCGTTCATAATGGGTGACGTAGAAATAGGAGAGACGGCAGGGAAGCGCGGCTGGAAAAGCGAAGGAAGGCAGGACCTCCATGGCGGCATCGGCGAGATATCGGCACTTTTGCCTGACCGATTTTCTTTAACGTCGTAAAATGCGAAACCGTGTATATTTATATCGGCTGGCGTCGAAATCAACGAATTTCTCAGGCGAAAAATACGCCTGTATTCTGAAACTGTTATCACGCCGGAAGAAATGACGTCGGGTATCAAGAAATCTTTATGCGGAATCTTCCTCGCGCTACTTCGCTGAAAAATATACCCGTTACGTATTTTTAAAAATAAATTAATGTATCGTGCAAACTGTAATATAATATTAACAAAAAAAAACACAGTTTTTACGACAGTAGTCCTTTTTAGCTTTATATTTTTTAATTTCTCTGTGACATCGCGAAACAATAATCAATTCCATTAGTTCTCTATATTTTTAATTTTATATAAAATAAAAGAATTATAAAATAATATTATAAAATAATATTATAAAATAAAAGAAAACAGAATTTTTTTTTTACGTTTCGATAGAGTTTTACAGGAAAAATATATCTTTTGTCCTAACACGAGGAAAAATATTGCATCGTCGTCTCACGTTGGTGAAAAAGATGCGCCTTCTTATATTAGTATTAAAGACGTTTAAAGACTTAGCTAATCATACAAACCGTAAAGTAAAAAAAGAATAAATAAAAAGAATAAATAAAAGAATAAATAAATAAAAAGATCCTTTTTTAAATTTCTGTTCTCTCGATGCCGCGGCCGCTACTGTCGCTACCATAAAGAAAGCTCTTCCGAGCTATTTGACGGACTGAATGTGGTACGAAATAACTTGTTGTCGTTGGCCTCTTTCATTTCAAGCAATTTCCGTGAGCTTCGACTACGCGGAGTGGCCCTGCCCAGTTCAATATCTTTCTGCTACTTTTGCCCTATTTACCCAACCTCCACCGTACCATTTATTTTCGTCCGCTCAGTTACTCGCGGAATTGAGGCAGCAGAATCGCGGCCTTCCAATTAGTTGGCTTTAAGTCGACTAGTTTTTCTAACACGCTATTTCCGGAAGATAAACTTCGGTTCATCAATTCAAGCATTTTTTCCCTATAGTTTCTTCTGGCTCACAATAAAATAAAAATGCGTCTTTTGATGGTTAAATTTGATTTAAAGTCTAATTTAATTGTCTTCTGTAAATAATATTTTTTTATTTATCCTTTTAAAAGAGGATATAGAAGAATATAACTGTGTTCACCAAAACTCATGGGAGCGCCAGGAAAAATCCAGAGAAATAATATACTGATAAATAAGGCTTCTATTGGTTCACAGCCATTATAACACCAGAAGCGAGAAAACATGTGATAAAAATGCTTGAAAAATATTTTAAAATAGAAATGGTTTTCGATAAGATAACATTTTCGATAGACTTGTATATCGAAATCCTTTTTTGCTCTATTAATTAACAAATAATCGTATATTCTTGATTAGACATTCATTTTTTAAATATGTATTTATTTATCGACTAACAGAGCAAAAAGAGAATTTTTATTATATTATACAAATCTATTCTATTAAATGAAAATATTCTATTAAATGAATGTTATTTCAAAACGCTTCTCTTTCCGCAATTTATTTTGCAAGAATTTTCATCATATGTTTCTCGCTATCCTCATAATTCAAAGCAGCTGCAGTGAACCAGCAGGAGCCATAAGTAAAAATACGACTTTTCATCACAATAAGAAAACAAGTTACATCGCGACGTTCCATGTAAAATGTGCTCGTGGAGATGCAAATGATATGTAAAATTTTGTTAACGTTACTCCTTCGTATCACTTCCTCATGCATGAATTCCGCTCGAATGCCATGACTCTCAAGTGACTTAGGTGCAGTACTGGCGAGACGGTTGACAGGATCACGTCTCGAGGACCACCGTCACTCTCGCAATATCTCTTCGGGGACGGGTCGCGACTTTAGGAGAGGACAGTTTAAAGAGACAGTTTGGCGGAGACGCAAATCGAGACGCCGTGGCGAAAAGAGAAAGGATGCTTTCTCGACCGTTCGAACAAAAGTGGCCAATCTGAGGGGATCCTCGATCCAGCTACGACTTTTCCTTTCGCGAAACGTGGCCGAGGTAAGTGCCGGGGCATCGGGGGCGACGGATTCAAACGAGGCTAGCTGTGAGCGGAAAAGCGAAAGAGAGCAGGCTCGTGCCCGCAGCTTTAAAGTCGCCTTACTTGCACACTCGGAGAAAAGAACGACGGAGGATCACCTGGGGATTCACGCGCGATTCGGAAAGCTCTATTCCGCCGCAGACTGGCTGCGGGTTGTTTCCTCTTTAAAAATGTAGAGGAACAACGCAGTCTCGTTGGTGGCGCAAGTATGAACGATGTGAAAAATGCAGCAAGACATTTGTCCGTGTGAAGTATTTACGTTGCCCCTGAGAGCCTCCACTCCTGGAACGTGCGGATAGCTCCACGGTTATGGTAAATTCATTAATGCGAATGTGGGACGCATGGGGTGCAACGAAGGTCGTGTCTCTTCGGGATAATCGCGTCTCCGTGGATTTGAATTAAAGACTCGCGATTAGAAATAAGTTTCTAATTTCCTGGCTGCAGAAATTACGAGATTATCAATAACGAATTAAGTCAATTTTGATTACACGAAAAGATTAATTGCTTCATAAAATGCGGAGGATATAAAAGAAAATGTTGAACTGATTGTCTGATGTCTCTAAAAAATGCAATCCAAAGGTAAAAGCTTAACTTAATTAGACAAAAAGCAATCGCGGAATTGGCGTTAAAGGATTCGTATGAATTTACTTATAGTAAATTGAACGCGGGTCAAAGGGTTCGTCGACCTAATCGCCCAACTTGTTCGAGCAAACGGTATCTCGCAGCACGGGAAAACCCGTCACGGGGCTTTGCGAAGCCAACTAAGTCGAGCTTACATCGCATGGGATGAGACGAGACTAAAGCAGAAACCCGGAATTGTCATTTTATCTCGCTTGGTTGGAGTCACTCGAGGACTTTTGTTTTACGAAAAGTACGGAACTTTGCTACGAGAATTATATACACGAGGATAAAGCCATCGAGACATCGAGTTTACAGTTGAAGCTTTGAAAATCAATTTTGATTCTTGCGACGATAGATTGAAGAGCAGATAGAATAAAATGGAGATTAAGGGAGGAAGGGAGAAAAAAGAGAGAAATTTCTTTCGCAGTCGGCGATATATTGATCGCGATGCTATAAGACGCTATTCGAGGCTACCCTCATTTATATAACATGAGCTGTAAAAAAAAAAACATCCCGCTCGCGCTGACTGTTGGATTAAAATTGACGAGGGTGGCCGTATAAATAAAAGCATCCGCCGACGAGCGGCGGACGAGTTCGTGGACCAATCACGAATTCTAGCACGTGTTACCGTGGTCATAGGAAGAAACCGGCCTCCTCCCTCGTGCAATAATCACCCCGTGTACCCCGACCGCCCGGAATACTTTAACACTTCGTAGTCAAAGATACTGAATAGGCTATAACGATAATCGTTATCGTTACCTACCTCACCTCGATACGCCCAATCAAATGGCGCCGGTCCTGTGTTAAGGTATCAACCTCGGACCCACCATAACCATCCCCATACGTTCCCGTCACTTGTGTGTACGGGTGTGTACGAGACGAGGGGCGTCTTACGGGGTCTCGAACGAACACACGTAGCGCTCGTAAAGGCGTCGATGCTGGTGTCGACCGCGGTACCTGGTCGGTCGTACATGTACGAGTACATACATGAGTACATACCGTACATATGTACATGTACGGCTTTAACCTTCCGAGCTTCCCGCATCAAACATCTCGAGTCTCTCCCGGTGGCTTCGAGGGGTGTTACAATTTCACCGACGGCACGTCCGGGCGCTCGAGGAGGTCGGTCAGGGCGGGACGACGAAGTTAAAACCCGGGAAACGAAATTATTCGCGATCGCGTATATCTGCTCCCGAAAAGGGGTGGTTCAAGCCATTGAGTGGCGTATGAACTCGTCGGGGTTGAATCCACAAGGCTCGACGTTGCGAGAGAAGAGAGAGAGAGAGAGAGAGGAAGAGAGAATATATATATATATATATATATATATATATATATATATATATATATCTGTCTCGTTATTTCGCGTATTTATCACTCGTTCGGTCCGCTGCTTAAAGCGCAGGTTTATGCGGCAGTTACGCTAAAAATTCAAACGCGTTTGATATGCATTGCCGCAACTGCACGCGCATATACAGATACATACGTACACACGCCGTGCCCGTTCTCGCGTATCTAGAAATAGCCTCTCGACGCTTATTTATGCGCGGTCCGCCGCTACCCCCTCCCCCTCCCCCCCCCCCCCCTCACCCCATATGCGTCGCATGGCATTTGCACCGGGATCAACAATGCAGTTTTGCGAATTGTTGAAGCACGATGCGCGACGTACAAATGACAAATGCGACAAACAACAGCGCGTCCAGCGTCCTGTCCCTCCGTTTTCACCGATATGAATGGCACGAAAATGAGCGCCCGGTGCCCGACATACACAGACATTTTTTTATTCTCCTGCTCCTCTCGTCGCGACATCAGCTCGCGTTCTCTGTACCTGAGTAAATAGAGATTTTCCCCGTGAAAGGAACGGGTTCGCCCCGCGTGGCATTGAAACGCGGAAACCGCTTAATATAACGGCAAGGGAATACATGCAAATTGCATGATGCCGTCTCTCTTTCTCTCTCTCTCTCTCTCTCTCTCTCTCTCTCTCTCGGATTATGATATAAATTTATGAATTAAAGGAAGAAACCGCTGTGCAATCAAAAGCGCGTAATGTCGCTTTTTTGTCATGCTCCTGGCTCATTAATAAATTATCTGGGCATTAAAAGATTGCGATATAATTTTTATATTTATACGTTCCAAAAAAATCTCAACTTCTTTCTCAACAATGATCTATGTCGCCCGTTCGTATTTTCCACTTGTTCGATATCGCGCGATCGAAGCGAAGCGTGAAGATATTAATTAAAACGTCTCGCAAAAGCAGGTGATGATGATGATTCTTTTTAATTGAAAGAGACGTTGAAACAAGAGGACGCTCTCGTTAAAAACACTCCATAGATCAATATCTGACACTTGTGTCGACGTTCCTTACAATCAATTCGCGTACTAGCAGCTGCTTGCATTTAAATGCAGAGTACGTTTGTAACGTCTGACAACGGTTGTGGGCTATATATTTTTTCTGATGAAAGAATTATGCTACATTTCCTTCGGGCGTTAGCGGAGGGTAGCGGTGATAAATAAAATAAAACGGCATAATTGATAAAAGCTTTTTCTCTCGAATGCTCATCCCGCGAAAAATCCCGTTGATTCCCGAGCAAACATCAGTTGATGGCGAAGCATCTCTCTCTCTCTCTCTCTCTCTCTCTCTCTCTCTCTCTCTCTCTCTCCATCTCTCTCCATCTTCCTAGCAGTCGCTAAGCCCGTTTATTCATTCCAAGAGACGCGAAAGGGTTGAGGGGTTGAGAAAGGGTCGTCGGCAGAGTCGAGTGGCGAGCTCAGAGAACTACGAATATCTGCATGCAGGACAGAATGCACAATACGCGAGTTCTCAAATGGCTCGAAAGCGGTGGAAGTCGACGCGTCCCAGATTTAATGATGCAGCGACTAGCGGTAAACAAGAGGGTGAGAGGGAGGGAGGACGGAGAAACTGGGGGGGGGACTGGGGATGAGTGGAGAAAAAAATCTGCGACAGAGAAACGGGGTTCTGTTACACGTTCACGGAATTATATGCCGTCTCTGGCACGACAGATTTCCGTTGTACGTTGCGAATGAAATGTTGATAATTAACGCGCGGTGAATTAGCACGGAAATGTAAAGCGAAAGAAGACGAAAAACTTGACGTTTTGGGAAATCCCTCGTTTCGCGCCGCGTTTCAGTGCCCATTCCCAGATTACGAGAGGCGCATTGTCCGGCGCATGGTGATACTTTTTCAGCGTATCGGGAATTCAGTATACGTTTGAAACTGAAATGTTGTACTAAACGCGCGGCACAGAATACTCTCCTCGGGCACGTCGGAGATGCGAGTGGAATCGAAAGAGCTTCGTTATACTCTGACAGAGGGCTGAATCGCTCGAATCGGGTTACATTCGATCTCCGTCGGAAGACCGCTATCATACGCTTTCTTTACCATTGAGTCGAGATCGTCGTTTCCTTTGTACAAACAGTGATTACGTGGCAGCAAATAAATTTGGATTTCAACGATTTCAGGCCCGTTGCTGTAAATGTAAATCGAGCGCGGCTTGAAGAATTGTGGTGAAAACATTTAACCCCTTCCGTACCTTTTTTATGCGATTGTAAAAGAAAGGTTTTTTTAGACTTTTGAGCATTCAATATCACAGTATTGAATCTCGAATGATAGATCTTAATCGGCGTAACGTGCTTCAAATGTTTAATAATCTTTATCTTTGAGATTAAATTTATGAAAGATTAGATTTATGTCTTATTAAAAAAAATGGATGTAATATTTTATGTGCGTAGTATTTAGACAAAAATATGTCACGTGTCAGCCATTCGATTTTATCCAATGTTTTTATTGGGTTTCTTCTATACCTCGCGAAATAAGCGAATATTCCCGGCTTGATCCGCTTACTCCCGTTTTACCCCAGTTCTCCTAAGTATAATATACATACGACATCCCTCTATAACTTGTATAAACATAACATATAGATACATCGTACATACACGGAGTTACCCATGAATGCACTTCTGTTAATAAAACTTCTAGCAACGTTAGCATATATATATATATATACGGAAAGATTGGGATGCTCCAAAATACACACATCCAAAAAAAAATCTGTATTGAACGTGTTTCGGTTTTGAGCGTAAACTCGAAAAAAAAAATCTCTCTCAAAAACAAACGTTAAAACATACGCCGCTAAGGATGTTTCGCAAAATTCTACAACTTTCTCTCGAAACGTTCTCATCTAAAATTCATACTTTACGAGATGTATTAATTTGCCACGCTCGAGAACATCCCACCCTGTACATGCCGAGTTTGTCAGTCGGTTAAGGTGCGTTTTGTGCTTACAGATATGCCGGGACCGGCGTTTTACAGTCGGAAAAGATTCAACGGAAACTGCTAGCGGGGGGCTTACAACGTGTACATGCGCCTATGTATCAGGTATATACGGCATAACACGGAAAGAAATGCATGTATACACGCACACATGCACAAGACAACCCCTGGCTCTCTGAGGACATGTTAGCTTCACACGTGATATTCCCAGTCTGTACCGTCTTTACGAGAAGAGCTCTCGGCTCATCTTCGGGAGTTCCGACAGACCGCACGAAAAGAGCGAGAAGTCTTTGCACATCCTAAATTCCTCGATATTTACTCAATCATTTTTTCTGTGAGCCAAGAATTAGGATAAATAGATTATAGAACAAAACGTGAAATTAAAATAATGTTAAAATTACGTAGAATTATAGGAGAAAAGGGAATACTTTATTAAAGTAAATTTTTATTAGTTTATGAAATATTTAAATAAACTATCTTTGAGTAATAGTGTCAAAATTTCGATTTAGGAAATTCCTCTATATTTGCTCAATTATTTTTTTGCGAACCAAAGAATAAAAAACGCAAAGTCGCAATAGTCGTCGAAATTATAATCTTGAATCATTATCGATCATATGTTTATTAAATATTATAAATGTCTCAATATTTGCATTTAAGAAAAATATGTGCTTAAATATATGATTATTCATAGGAAAAAGATAGATAATGTTATTATTCGAATAATTAAATCGACAGATTACTCGAGTAAATGTGTCATATAAATTATGAATGATGAAAAACGTATCAATATCTTGCATCAAACAAATCAATAGACGAGTCTCGCTTCAATTTTTATTTCGCAGATTAAGTGTAAACTTGACAATTGTAGACGCTACTTTATTAATTTTCATTAACATAGTTCTATAAAATTTGTATAATATTTACAAAGGATTGATTACGTTAATAACGTTAAACTTATAATTCACTGTGAGACTCGAGCAACTTCTCCGTCGAATAAACAGAACCGCAAACGGTCATAAATATCGAGACACGACGTTTTCTCCTGGATGCAGCGAAAGCGTTGGAGGCGTTGACCGTACGTAATATGTGCGCACCCTTGATTTTCTTTTCCTTCCGCCGTACACGCTACTCGAATGACAAAACCACCGTTGTTTTCTTTCCAGCTTAGATCCTAATCCAGGGGATTCCATCGCTGTCACGGTGACAGTCTCGAGAGCGAAAATCTTGTAGCATGCTATACGTTACTTATCCGCTGTATTATCCGCATTGCTACTGTCATCGAGCCGCGATGACAGGTGACATCGATAAGAATTATCAGTACACGACTATTGTCAACATATTTACGACAAATGCATATATAATATACTAAATTCTCTGTTCTAAAGAGAATTACATCAATGCACTTCTATCTGCAAATCTGAATTCAGAATTAAAAATATACTATATCTATCTTTATTTATGGCAAAAATATTATAAAAAAATTGTGTGGTATTTTAGAATCTGGATGAAAAATTATTTAAAGAGATATGCTTTAATAAAGATGTAAGAAATAATGATGAATATCTCAATTTTTTTATTTAAATATTTTAAGTATTCAAGATAATTTCTGCAAAATTTTATTATGATACAGAGATTAATTGTTCTATAAATAAAAATTAAATGTATTATTTATTTACATTTTTATTAGAGCACATTTTCACTTATTTATTTAAATAATTTTCCATCTGGATTCTAAACCGTCGCTAAACTTTTTATATTATTTCTAAATGCAATTTAAAATTATTTGTAAGTTTTTCATAATTCTTTCGTTGTAAATATAAAAATTATAGGAATAGATGTGACATCTCGTTAAGTGATAGAGACAACAGTGAACAGAGTAAACATGTATACATTACAGGAAGTTGTTTGCGTTCGATTACACTTTTGTTTGATCTGGCCTCGACTTAACAATCAGCCAATTTAATTTTTCCGACTCTTTTTAATTCTCAGGAAAGCTGACTTTGATTACGCATGTATCGATTTATTAAAACCACCCACACACGACGTAAGATGACGTGTGATTGATAATAATAAATTGCACGTTAACGTTTTCAACTGTCTCTGATTTAAATAAAGGCGTGGATGTTAAGGTCAAACGTGAACTCCCACGGTGCGAAAATGCGCCCGTTAAACATATCGGCATTAACTACGCATTTGTCCCCTTCAGAAAACCATCATCCACGAGCCTCCATTCCAGATGACAATAATGTCGCTTTATGTTTTAATGTCACGCTCAGTCAAACTTTCACATATTGACTGAGATAAAGCTTCAATCTATTTTTTATTTCGATCCCACATTGTCGCGTGTACCTTTTTTTTTTTTATACAAGGCAGCGCCATTCAAAATCCATTGTCGTATAAAAGACGATATAATTCATAACCGTATAGTTCCCTCATCCAAGAAAGCTGTATCTTTTAGAATTTTCTTTCATGGCTCTGGCCGATATAATGGAGACTCGTTTGCACTTTTCTCCGCGTTACTCGAACCGAAAAGAAAAGCGGCACAAAAAGCCCATATTGTTTAATGACTCTATCCGGAAGGAGATAAGAGATTATAAGAGATAATAAATCCACCGTAACGTAGACCGTGGAAAGGTGCCCGCCTCTGTTTTACAACGTCAACTGATTAATGCTGTTTAACAATGTTTACACTTGGCATAACCAATATCGAGCGAGCGCGACTATGCAATGTGCAATCAACTTCAATAACCGGTTTATTGGTTACATCATTTTTAATGAAAAATACGTTACGTGTAAAACGTCACTCTCCTCGGTATTGCAGAAAAAAAAAAAAATAATCGTTAAATTACAATCCATTGGAAATATCTTTGCAGAATTTCGGCGCGGCTTTGAGTTTGATTAAACCGCGGTCGCGCGCTATACGGAGGCCAAAAAATTTCAATAACGATATCGATTTCTATATCGCGTAATTGATATCGATATTGCCGTGCCGCCTGCGCGGAGGGTTCGAGGGAGGCGCGTGAAAATTGGCATAACTCTGATAATAAAGCAACGCGCGCTTGTGTGCGCGCGCGCGCGCGCGCGCGCGCGTGTGTGTGTGTGTGTGTGTGTGTGTATGTGGGCGATAATTAAATAAATTCTGCGGGGGCGGTCACATCGTAAATACTGCTTCAAAATCCGGGAATTCACTGCGCGAGCTTTTTTCACGTGGTTTTCCTCGCGACTCGGCGGTATTACCTGTGGCACGCGAGCACGCAGTAAATAGACAGTAAGGCGGAAAACTTGCCGTAATTCAAGCGGCCGGGCGAGAGAAACGGGACGTCGGCGTGCGGCGACGGGGGTGGCGCGAAACTGCCCGTTAGACGTAAGACGAGCTTACCGGGCGCAGGAAAAAAAGCAAGAAGATAGAGGGCCGGAGGGATGCTTTATTACACATTCCCGACCAAGTTTTATGTTCTTTAATCCGCGCGACGTTTCTCCTCTCGTTTTACTTCGACGGCGCACATTCGCGGAAATTTTACGTCCATTTAGGACGAGCGAGCATTGTAAATGATACAATTAAGATTCCGCCGCCGAAAGTTCAGATCCACGTGCGAATTCGTAACAGCTCGATAAAGAGAGGGAGAATGTCCGTATGGTATTATTGATGACGTATCCCTCTTTTGTTTTTATTCTTTTATCCTTCTTTTATTTTCTTCCCCTCGATTCTTCGTATAAAATATTAAATTATTAATAGATTTATTCTGTGCTTTTGATGTTTCCTTCTGAAATATTAAGCATCTACGTAGAAAAAGAATTAGTCTTAAAAACCGAAACTATATATATATCTTCACAAGAAATTTTTAATCTTGAGTTGAACAAAAGCAATAGAGCTTGCATCAACATAAATCCAATCAAATCAAGGATAAAATTTCTAAGAAGATTATAACATTGTTGCTTATACATATGAGAATATTTTTCTCGATTAGAGACTAATTTCTTATCTATAAACAGTTCGATCGTAACTCTAGTAACCTACTTGCGGTGCTAAAACGTTCTTAGATAACACCGTATTATTTTGGTCTATTTAACGTCGCACGCGGAAATCTTTATGCCCGGAGCGCTTTATAGCACGCGACTTATGAGCGATCTCGGTACTTGAGATATCTCGAATTATTATCCGTGGCGATTTCGGCCTGTCATAAACCGGGCCTGATCGATCGCGCGCATACAACGACGAGACAGAGAGAGAGAGAGAGAGAGAGAGAGAGAGAGAGAGAGAGAGAGAGAGAGAGAGAGAGAGAGAGAGAGGTGACGGTGGCACAAAACATTTGACTTCGATTAAACTGGCCTGCCTTCATGCACCGCCCGCCTATTAAATGCATTTCAACTGCAGCACGTGCAGCAACGCAACGTAACATTTTCAATCTGAATATAAGCGCGTTTCCACCCTCCCCTCCCCCTCCGCCCTCCTCCGAGTCTCTTACAGAGATTAAAATCGATCGGGAGGTGAGCGCCCTTAAGCGCACCGTCGCGATTCGCGAGAGAACCCACATCGTCTGATTAAAAAAATTGGCCGTTCTCCTCACCCCCGAGAATGTCACGTACGGAGCGCCACGGTTTTTATTCGATTTAATCGAGCGAATGAAATTCTACGGGATAAAGGATAATAGCAAAAAATCTCGAAATGCGAGGAAGACAAGAACGACGTGTCGCGTCCAAGACGTCCTTGGCGTCCTTACGAATAAGTGGCGCGCGTATAATAAATTAATATCGCCAAAAGCGATAATTTAATTGCGCGCAAGATTGGTAATTTTTTTTATTAGAATTCCAATATTATAAAACACTCGTTTTTTATTTTTTTTCTAATTAATATTACACCGAATTATTCATTATTTTCTTTTTTTTTTCCGCGAAGAGTGCGGGGAAAGGTCGGTACGAAGAATTTTTCATCGCGCGAAAGATGGATGCGATTTTGAAAAGACGCTGTGAGAGAAATTGCTGTTACTCAACGCGGCAATATTTTTCAAGGAAGTCTTTTATGATTCGCGATACACATGTTAACTTTTTGTCTTGTCGGCTGTACGGTTTTCTTAAGCAAAACGCTGAGAGATCGCGACCAACGCGGCGAACGACGAACGACGTGGCGCCAAGCAAAAGCTTCCTGCAGCAAGAGCTCGGAGGAGGAAGGCAAGAAAGCTCGGAAGCATCGACCGCATTTCCGCAAGCATTTGACGCTTGAAAACAGGCGCCGCGACGTCTAGACGCCCCGTCGTTCGCGTCTAGCGGGTCGTTCCCGCCCTCACCCGCGATATATCCCACTCGCGCGGCGAGAAACAAGCCACCCTCTCCCGTGGATATTCGAATATTCATCAAGCCAGGAAAAAAATAACAAGCGACTCGGGGCTCGGCGACAGAAAAGTCGTCGGGAGAAAAGTCCGCGTGTGCGATCGAGCCGCGAACGGGCGCGAAACAATAGGCCGTGAGACTCCAGCGAATTTAACCAGCGAATTCGCGGGAATGTATTTTGCGGTTTCCACGTACACGTAACGATGCAAATAATTTGCAGTTGCAAGAGAGTCATACGCGGAGACGTTTTCGTTCTCGCGACTGACACGTGGGAAAAGAAACTAAATAGGAGATGCGAGAGTGATCAGTGACGGGATGTCGGGATATTTTAAGATCCTAGAAACAATACAAGTCGTAAGATCGCGATTCGACTAAGCAACGTAATTGAATAGATTTAATTTGACGTGGCTCTGAGAAATTTAAGAGAGTATATGGTATATCTAAAAATAAACAGAATATATTAGCGTAGATTTCACAAATCAAATTGACAGAAGAATTACGCTTTATTCAAGACAATTTGCTTCATTCGTGGAAGTCAAATTGCACGATATATTCATCGAAATAACGTGATCGACGAGTCGAAACATTGATAAGCTAAGCAAAAAACTTAATTATTTATCGTGATACATCGTGATTTATGTACACAATTCGCTTCTATAAATAAGGTAAGTTGCCCGTAATCGGTCTGTCAGTTTGCAGATCTACATTAATTCTGTATTTTCTGTCTATTTTTACAAGCGCTATGCTCGCCTGAGTTTTTCCGAGTATTTTTTTTTTTTTTTTTTTTTTAATTATTCCGCGTTTATCTCAAAAACATCGACCGGTGGTTTAGCTAAAAATTTTTTTACACGATTATAGGCTTTTTGATGTGAGATGACTTTTTAATCATGTGTAATTTTAAGCACCCCGTAAACAATCCGCCACTGACTTAATGTCTACAACAATAATCTTGCGAAGCCTGCTTTTCACTCGCTTCTTTCCGTCCTCGATGTGGTAAGAATCCCAGGATACAGATCTTCTCTCGCTCTCTCTCCCTCCTTCTCTCTCTCTTTTACTGTCCACTCTCTCCCCTGCTCGCTCTCACCGCGATGCGCATTTAATATGGGAGTGTAATCCCCGCTTTTTATATATTGTCGAAAGTGGGCCAGAAGGTTATAGCATGATCGCTGCTGAGTATCACCTGACCATCGTAACTGGGTCGTATACAGGATGTAGAGATTAATTAGCAACTCCGTGGTCGTATAGTGGTTTAGGAACTTAAATCAGTATATCGGGAGTTTCAACTAAAACAGATCGAACGCTCGGTATGCCCGTTACTACGGCGATTTTATCACGTTTTTCTCGAGTTTTCAGCCGACGTTGCTCACGTACAAGAATAAAGCGAAGCGTCCAATACGAATAAAATTTTGTAATACCAAGCGTCATAGCACATAATATATTTAAATGTACAAGAATATTGTTGGATCATTTATTGTTTGGATATATTTAATTATTTAGATTATATTTCTTATAAAATTCTAATGGTAGATGTAAAACTTGTATCGTCTAGACTGCTCGTGAAGAAATAGAGATGGCAAAAAGCGACGCGTCTTTCTGACCTTTAAATAGGAGGAGCAGATTTATGTGCGTCATCAGATTTACGAATCCTCGCGGTGAACCTTTTTTGCTCTCTCTCCGATTGAGCCGTTTATACTAAGTACGCCTTCAGGCAACGCAAAAATGCGATATCGTAAAGGCGTTCAGAAGATATTTCTCAGGCAGTTTTTACGCATCGTTTTCGGCTGCGTCAAAGGAGCGATTCCGTACAGGAGTAAGTAAGTTACAAAATTGAAGTATAGCGTGAAATATATTGAAGTTAGAGGATCATAAATTATGTTAAAATCTTAAATCTTCCTTCTTAATATTTTGGGATATTTGAATGTAACGTATAACGCGCACAATAGACAGTAGGTTCGAATAGCGCAGAAGACATTTTTACGGATCTCTTTGCAGCATCCCTTAGATATTTGCGCCTGCCCGAGTAATAACGCTACTTTATACGCGCGTCCTCCATACGGCATTTTTTAAAAAATAAATTAGCAGTGAGTATTATACGCTATGCATAACGCGTAGCGCGCGTTACGGCATTAATCCTGCGTGGAAGAAGCCACTTACTCGCAACAAGGCGTGAAATATATCTTCAGGACGCAATCCAGGTTGCAATTTTGCCGCGAGAGAGAGAGAAAGAGAGAGAGAGGGGGGGGAGGAAGGAGAGGAAGGGTATGTGACGTCTATAACAACACCAAAAACCGCTTTCTCGCCTCCTATCCGGGCGCAGATTCATTCCCTGTGTATCCCCGTGTATGAATTACAGAGCAAGCGCGGAATAATGAAGTTCACGTAATACTGTAACGAGCGTGCGACGGGAGTAACCGTCGCGGGAGTGTAACGACGGGATCACGTAACCGGGCCAATTATACGAACGATCTGGACTTGATTACGGCGGAGATATTGCCGCGGTTACGCAACATCTGCCATGACTATACAATGTGTAGTTGTTCTGACTGATTGATTAAAACCGTAAGATAATTAGCAATTAGCTATACGGCGCGGCGCGGCGCGGCGCGGCGTGGCGCGGCGTGACGCCAGGCGTCGGCCGGACCCACTTTCCATAACGAACATGCCAAGAGTTGAAATGTCAGAGGGTGAGACACGTGCGCACGTCGATAACCCTAATAAAGTCGTTACCGCGCGCTACCGTCTTCCGTGGACGAAGCTCCGCGGTAAAGGGCATGGACCGAAGTCGAGCTCGGTGAGCGTGAATAAAGCGTATCAAGGCAAACGTCCACGTGTCGCCGGTAAATCAAATTTGTCGATTTCGCAATTAAGCATTTTTCATGGGCATCGAGAGACATTTTTAAAAAATTACTCTTAATTAAAATTAAGAGAAAATTACTCTTAATTTCACTTACGTATATCTTGTTCGTGGGGGGGGGGGGATATCCAGGATTTTTTTCAAGGAGAGGAGAGGAGATTTATATCAATTCTGTTAACACATAAACGGCAATTTTTTTTGTATTTGTGATTATAACGGGAGGAAAATAATATTTAACAAAAAATTTATTCAGAGTCAAAAATAAAGTTGTAGTTTACAGGTAAAAATGAAAAATGAATAAAAAGTTTCGGGGAAAGTTTGAAGCTCTCATCAAATTCCTCCCTTTCGGATACGCCCATGATCTTGTTTGTCTCACGCAATGTTTGAGATTTATTGATTTGTATGGAATGTTCCAAACTTACTCCACCTACTCTTTCGTGCGTAGCTTTTCTTTGATCAATTTGAAGACGATTTTTGCTCGACAAAAATACCGTCAAGGGACGGTATTTGCATTTACATTGTATTTTTCATATTGCGCTTTGTATTTTTACGATTTAATTAATTTAATTAGCTCACTAATTTCTAATTGAGAGTACGAAGTAATATATAAATCGATAAAAAGAGGGCACATCTTCAATCCTCGTTCGATATTGAAGATACGAATAAAGAATCCGTCGCGCGTTTATTATTGACAGAAGTGTTATATTGCCGACAATTAAGCCGCGTCAAGAAGAGCGTCTGCAAAAGAAGAAAAAAGAAAAAAACGCAAAAGGAAATTTTACACCGTTTAATATATCCAAAAAGATCATTTATTTCAATTTTCTATTTCAGTGTTGACAAGTTCAATTTCCGCTGGATATGAAATACCTCCTCCGCTCTGACGCAATGTTATCTTTGCCAATGTAATCTCACCTCTACTTTATGATGCATCTGATCTCTCCTCGTTCTCCCGGCGATGAAAGGGATCTCCGGAGAATATTCCGTGCGCCAAACCCATCGAATACGATGCTCCGCTGGAAGAACACTGTAACAAATTGAATACAAGGACATCGGTACAGCTATCGTGTTACACGGTATCTTAACATAAACCGCGTCTGGTTGCACGTGATACCTTTTTAAAGTAGCTTAATTTATTCATGGGAACAAACGTCAAATTTTACGTCAAATTTTCCGCGATATATTTATTCGAGGAAAAATTGCCCGACGAGAAATAGATAGAGACGATGCGAAGCTCGCGTGCGCATCGTTCGAAATCAAACGCGTAGTGACTGTGGTGCGTTTGTATTTCTACGTTTCATTTCGAAACGAACTGCATTTTATTAATAAAAATAATTTTAATAAAAGCAAATCGAGATTCGGAGAAACGCATGACGAAAAATTTAACGTGTCAACGCGAATCGACCGTCAGTTTCATTGTCGGTTATTATTTATTTGCGATTTTATTGTACATTACAAAGGGCCAAACAACGTACATTGCAATAAGCCATCTCGGAATAAAGATAATTAAATTTTTATTGCGCATTCATGGATTCCATAAAAATGTCACGATATTCGAAAGTTGCACATCCATTTACGCAATACAATCTATTTCTGCAGTATACACGGACTTTTGAATAAAGTATCTGTATACCGTATAGAAATTCTGGATTTATTGCATTTCGCCATTTGTTAGCGCGGTTTATTTCGAGAGAGCTTATATTACAAAATTCTTCTACATTAAATCCATCAAGAGCAAACTCCACCCAATGTAAGCTGGTATTTTTTTTTTTTTATTTTCCACCATTGTCAAGTGTACATTTCCGCGTGGGTATCGGTTGCGCATTCAGAAATTTGAAAACACCTCGCGAAATAAAATTTGGAAAAATCGCGTCACGAGCGCGACATAACTTTCAGGAGGAAATTCTATGACGCCACTATGCATACATACGGAATTATCTTTTCATCGTATTCATAAACAGAGTGTATTATTCGCGATGCACAAACATACCAGTGATTTGTGTTAATCCGTAAAGCCGTAAAGTTATTCGATCGAGACTATCGTCAGATAATTTAAAGCCTTTGAAGCAGGCCGCACGCCGTAATTTAACTAATAGCTATTGTACAAATCTCATTAAAATCAGAATGACGTACTGCTTTAATCGTGCCAGCGTTACGTTTGCACAGAAGATGGTGGTGTGTGGGGGTACGTGCTTTGTAATATATGGCGGACGGTAATCATCAAGAATCCTGTTTAGCCATATGTCGTTCACCAATTTGCGTCACGGCAATTGGCCGCGAAATTTAATCGCGTTATCGGGAGAGATTTTCCCCATTGACAGTTACATTGCGTGACGGTTCTCCAATTAAATATTCTGACTGGCAGTAGCGAATTTGCTCAACGATTGTGGCTTATGCAAATGTAATTTCGACCGAAAATATCGGAACTTGTCCGCATCGCCCTGTGTAACGTGTAAACACTCCATAAATTCTCCAAAAGCTCGGCGATATGATTTAAAATTACACCGAGATGTGAAAAGGATTTGAATACCTTTTTCGATATATATATTTTGGCAAACATCGCTTTCGTTATGTGATTCTCTAACCACGTCTTTTACTCTGCAAAAATTCATGAGAAATCAAGACTCGGAGACATTAAAGTAGAACTGTCTACATATTTTCTTAGATGCGCTTCAAATAGCAAAAAGTTGATGTTATATAAATAACAAAGATTAAAAATAGCATTTTAATTTTTGAATACCACATCTTGCGAATTAATGCTTAGATTATAATAATGCTCAGATTATTATAATATACATATAATGACATAATGACGTATATATATATATATATACGAGTAATCTCGAGAATATTTTGAATACAAAGAGAAATTTCAGAAATACAAAAAGAAATTAAGAAATAAGAACGTCTATATCTCATCATAGATTTATTTACAAAAATTTGTTGAAAATGCATTCTCGTTTGTTCTCTTTGTTATTTCACTTATCTCTAACTAGATGATTTGTAAAACTGGAGCGCTATCTCGCCGTTGCTCGCTTTCCCTAATAATATCGTAGGATCGCGATTTTGAGGATAAACGAAATTGCAATGTAGTTATGCGAAAAAGAAAGAGTGCTACGCCACTGGACGGAATATTGATCGAGAGGGTGCAGAGAGACCCTTACACCGGGAGCGAGTCGCGAGCCAACCCTTACGTAGGCTCTCTCGCATACTCGCATTATGTCTCGGATGGCGACGAAATCAGGACCATTAGGCTGGAACGTTAATGTTTTTACGTTTCTCGTTAAAACCTCCAACATCGCCAGCACGGTCGTCTGCACGCAGACGATGTAGGCAATTACTGTCTCTCGCATCGTGCCACGCGGATTGTTCGGTAAATCGTGATAACGAGAGGATGATTCTTCGTGAAAAAGCAAGTACAGGATATGGAATAATACCGCTTTCTCGGTAGCTTCCGAGAGAAAAGGTTTTGCTCGTGAAAGCGAAATAGAATTGTGTGTATGTATTAGTGTTCACTCGGCCACAAATCGACATCCAGCTGCGTCTGTTGTCTAATAGAGCATGTTCATTACACACAATTCTAGAATCTGTTTACAGAGAGAATATCGAATATCTATTGTAATTTCGGCCGATATCATCGATATCATTAATTTTCATTAACTCCCATGGATGACAATGCGCGATCACGATATAAACTAAAATGGCATTAGAAGCTTGTAATAGTAACGTTTTCGCTTGGGCAATTATTATGGAAATTGCATTCCGATCAATGCCGTGAATGTCAATGCATAATTAAATAGACGCACTAGATTTTTACGTCGAAACTCTTTTTTCTTGATAACTATATACAAACGGTAAAGAGAGCTAATTTTATAGCTTTTTGTAGCTTTTACTCCGTGAATGTAATGTCTGAATGTAATGTGTGAATCTTTTTACTTGATATTAATAATGAAACGTTTACTGCAATAATAATATTTACTTATTACAATAATTTATTTATTCCTATTGAAAAAGCGTCATCATTTTTCACATTAGAGTCCGGCAGTTGATCGAAAATTGAAAATTATAAAAAAGAATGGAGATTATTTTCAATTTATGTTAATTTATGAAGTTTGAGTTTTGAGGAAAAAAAGGCACCGAATTAATTTGCACACCTAATACAAACGAAAGAAATTTTTTAATTGTAATATCCATGTTCGTGTTTCCCAACCCTCCCAACTTTTCTTCGTGAATCAAGCTCGGCCGAGACGCTAACTGACCGTTGAAACGTATTCGAAGCAGAGTGAATTGATATCCGCTCGCCAGCCGGAATTTGTCAGTCTCAAGCTTCGAGATCCCTCTCGCTCAATAGCTTCCGATCGGTTTTGCTTTCGAGAATCGAAGTTACGATGCGTCGATGTGTACCACCATCATCGAGGGTGGCTCTCTCTTTTGACGGGAGACAAAGGGACGCAGAGAGAATGAAAACC
Organism: Pogonomyrmex barbatus; assembly: GCF_055798465.1. Classification (NCBI taxonomy): domain Eukaryota; kingdom Metazoa; phylum Arthropoda; class Insecta; order Hymenoptera; family Formicidae; genus Pogonomyrmex; species Pogonomyrmex barbatus. The sequence goes on along the minus strand of NW_028297127.1, from coordinate 6,044,079 downwards.
GCCACCTTGATGCTCGTGGTGAACCACGATAATTGGATCAACCCATCCCTATGAGTCGCAACTGAAATTAAGTAACCTCCGGCGCGTATTCCTACGACGGGCATGATGATTTCGTCGGGGACACCCTGAAAAGCTCGCCCGCCATCGCGAAATAATGTTAGCGCGCGAGAATGAAGCGGGGTAGGAAATACGGTACGGTATGCAACAAACTCGCACTAAGCTCGCATATGAAATCGCGGATTAAGTATGGGACAAACGATTGCTCGAATTAAAAATCAGTCGTATTTTGTTTGTCGAATGATCATGTCGAATCATCGTTGTCTCAGCGAAATACAGGGCGTTTCAAAAGTGGAGTTTTAATCGCTCGGGAGATGATTAGAGACCCGAAAACAAAAAAAAAAAAAAGAGTTGATAGAATGAAGATAGATCCGGAAATGCGTTGTTGTTGAGCTATCGCTATTTTTATATTGAAATTGGAAATTGCTTTTAAATCTTTTTGAATTTTTTTTGCTTTTTCGCTTTTGAATTTTTTTGTCAAAATTGAAAGAAGAAATGGCGATAACTCGAAAACAATTTCAGACCTATGTTCATATCAATTTTCTTTCTTATTTTTGAATTCCTATTCATCTCTCGAATGTAATATTTTGTATCAGTTTTAAAGAATAACAATTATACGTTATAAAAAAACGCCATGTAATTTGAAAAAGAAAAACAACTGCATTTTGCGGATGCATTGACGCACTTTTGAAAAGACTCGGCTCTCTCCGGAAAATAAAGCCGTGCAAAGTCTTTCCTCCTCGTAACTTTTTTTTCCATTCTCTCTTTAAAAAGAAAGGAGCCTCTCCTCCGTTTCCAGAATCACTCGGGATAAATCAACCGCGTGATACCGGCGTGAAAATATTTTCCCCCGGTAATATAAATATTACATCTCGTTAGGTTGGCGTTACGCGAGCTCGGCTAAGAAAGGACTTAAGCCGTCAGAATGGCAAGCCCGTAAAAAAAGCAGAAAAAGCTTCTTCGGTAGGACGAGGATGCTTTGTACGATCGCGACTTGTGGCATGGTAAAGCCACCCGAGTCGCTGGAAAAGGCAATTTGTACAGAGTACTTAAGTTACATATATTAGTCAGAACGTCGTATTTTTCGGAGTAACGACCAATTATGTCATGAAAAAAGTCTAAATGTCGCAGGTCGAATTATTCTTCATCTACAAATTTTGCGACCGAATCTTCAAAATTGAATTCTTTGAATTCTTTCTTAATAAAGACTCAAGAACTCTTACAATAATTACATTACCAATGAATTTCTAGTGAATTAAATTTTAAGTGCACTAAAAGAAAAATTAAATCAATTAAATCAATTAATAAAAATTTTATACTCTATTATCAAAATATTATATATTAAATATTAATACAAAATATCAAATATATTTTGTAGATTACATATAAAAATAAGAACTTGTTTTTCATGATCGCATCTCACATTCACGCATGTGTAAACATTTTACAATATTATTTCACTAAAAATGAAAAACCTCAAGGGACTTAAGAGTACCTCAACTAAATAAACAAGTTTATAATTCATAGAGCGAATGTTTAGTATAACAGAGATATATATATTTAATGTAAAATGTTTATTCGCTGTGATAAAAGATATCGCAAGATTAAAATGAGAAGTTTAGACCTTTCTTTTGCGAAAGTATCATCGGAATAAAATCTCTTCGATGCCTGGCAACAACACAATACTCGAGATTATTATTCGGTATTACTTGTGCGAATAGACAGATCCTCGGGGGTGAAAAGTAGTTTCAAAGCGTCTAGTCTAACAATGGAACGGAGAGGGGGGAGGGGGAGGCGAAGGGACGGAGAGGGGAAAAAAAACGACGGGTATGAAAAGCGTCCCGGAAAATAAAGGGTAGATATGGTGGAAAGAGCACGCGGAAGGCCCGTGGAATTCAATGCCAAGGTTGGCGTACGTACGAAGTTAAATCGATATTCAATATTCCACGTACGAACCGATAGTGACGTTTGTACGGAGAATTTAATCGCATTTTACAAATGATATATCTTCAATTTCACGGTTGGCGATCTCGAAGAGAGTTAAAAAAAGAAGTTAACTTACGATCATGAGTTCACTTAGTCAAAGCTTACTCCTCGCAATTCTTGAAAATCATAAAAAGAAGATTAAAATATAAACTCTCGCAAACTTTTGAAATTAAAACAAACGAGAACGATTTGATTTTATTTAAGTCCTCGGTCTTCTGAAAATTTATTACATGTACAAGTCGAGAGAAATCACTTAAAATATATCAATTTTCACATTTGATAAAAATAAAAATATCCAAATCTTAGAAGAATACGTTGTTATTGTTCAATTAATTTAGCTTGTGATTTTTTTTCTAATTTAATAAATATATTATGCTTTGCAATTTCTTTATAGAGAACAAAAAAGATTTTTGAAGTTTATCGTAATGTTTTTTCAGATATATGCGACATCAATTTGGATATATTTTTTTTTAAAGTTATATTAGAGATATATATGAAAATATGAAAAATTAAGAAAAATTCCTTTTTTTAATACATTCTTTTGAATTTATTGATATTTTTTACTTCTAGTGAAGAAATATTATAAACCTGCTTTTCGTTTGAGCTACTAATGCAATTCGTGCGTGAGCTCAAGATACAATCGCGAGAGAACAATAGGTTTTTGTCACATGTGATTCTCGTTTTCCAGCTCGTTTCATGTAGTGAACATTTCATTTTCCGGGCACATACATATTTCCGGATTATATATCCTATATGGGATGTATTGCGTTGCTCGCGAGTATTTTGTGGCTTCGATTGATCTATCCAATTGGACAAAAAAATCAATCGTGTGCATTGTTTCGAAAATGGCACCGATAGGTTTTATTTGATATATAGTTTGAATGAGAACGTAAATTTCGCCACAATCATCGCGCATTTTTCAGATCTCCTCGGAAATTTAATAGATATTTAAAATAACGTGAAATCTTAAACTGCTATTTAATTAAACGTTTGATAACTTAATCAGAAAATTTAATGATATTAATTTAATGGAGTTGATCAAGTGGAGTTAATAACAAAATCACTCTTTAGCAAACATTATCTCATTATGACTTAAATATTCATGATTGGACTTTTGACAATCTAAAAATTTTGTAGAAATATTTATATAAATATTTATTAAATTACATAAAATACTTATATTTATAATATAATATAAATATTTATTAAAAAAATTTTAAAAACATTTTCTTTTCGAATTTTACATTTTTCGAATTTTAAAACATTATTTTATTTTAAACGTACTCGTTACAATTTTAACATCTAAAATACATTCTTTAGAAGCAGTATTTCCAATCTCTCTTGCTCTAAAGATATTCCAAGATATCAATGTTATTCTTATTAATTTTTTTTTTAATTATATACGATATTATATTAATTATATGATATTATATTATATAATTATATACGATCCATCGCGTCTGAGAGGATTGCTTGCTCTAAAGATATTCCAAGATATCAGTTTTATTCTTAACGATCCATCGCGTCTGGGAGGATCGATCATATTGTATAATATGTTTGCATCGTTGGTCGTAAGAAAGATCGTTGCTCTTCGATTCCGGAAGTAACGATCAAATGCGGATTTTCCACCAGAGGCACGAGCACGTTCTTAAATCTTTCGCCCAAAGCGAGCTATTCGGCGAATACAGTGTACTCTTCATGCAAAATGTAGCCGAGGTTCGAAACAACAGCGGACAGGACGGTATGCGCCCGAACTTTCCCGATAGCGGGATAGAATTCGCAGATTGCATGCTAAAACTTTCAGGCGAGCAGAAACGAGCGGAGCGTGTTTCAGAAAGAAAAAAATAATCAGGTATGAAGGCACAATAATAAAATTGTATTCTTGTTATATCGACGTTGTATGCCGATCGCGTTACCGTATATAGAACTCCATTGGCGGTGTAAATGAAGAGGAGAAGATTCTGCATGAAAGAATGGAAAAACATAGAAAACAAAATAGAATCTCTCGTATAGAAAAGTCGAGTTTTATTTTCAAAATTTATTTAAAAATATTTATTTTTAAAATCGAGAAATTAATGCGCCCGCCGTATCATCTTGTGCCTTTCAACCATTTTGTGATCTTTTAAATCATTTGAATTATATTTATTATATTTTTTGATGTGTAATAACGATATAATTGAAATTCAACAACGCGAAATTTGTTATAATCCTTCAACGATGGATCTATTATTAGTCGAAATCATTTACAATCTCGATGAAAAGAAAAGAATCTGGCTTCAGGAATAAGAGATTAAACCATGATTGTCTATCTGTCGCAATTGCAATCTTCTTCCTGCAGCATCCAATGCGAAATACCCCTCCTCCCTCCCTTTTCTTCTTCCCTCTGTAGTCGATCGTACTTTTGCTAGCAGCAAGGAAAAAGGCACGTTAGCACGTGACTGGAATTCGTTTTACAAACTCTCTGCAACCGCGCATATAGAGTTCCCATTTTAGATGGTCGCATTGCACGACATAAAGTGGAATCCATTTCTCTGAGATAAACTACCCACGAGAAGTGTCGTAAGAGATATAACAAGAATAAACAGATAGAATAAGCTATAAGCATAGAAGAAGAATGGAATACAGATAACAGTAATTAAAGTCATAATATGCGAAATATACAGGAATTAGGACGTTACTTACAAAATATTATGTCTATTATTGTTGCTTACAAAGGTTATTATATCTGTTCAGTTTGTTATAAAAAAATGAAATATTTAGCTAAAGCTTGATTGTAAACATTACACAGATGTTATAAAAAGATACATCTATTACTAATAAGAATTGGGATATTATATACAGAATATGTTTGTATTGTATTGTTTACAAAGAGTATATTTGTTATTAAAAAATCGAACGTTTAAGTAAATCTTAATAGATTTTCTCTAAAAAAATCTTAATAAATATTGTACAGATACTATAAAAAAATATATCTATTACCAACAATAACATTCTCTTTTCCTTGAAAAATAATATAAATATCACATGCTTAATGATATTTAAATACACAACTTTTTCCTGTTAAAAAAATAAGCTGACGCAAAAAATAATGTTCAATTATATTACTCTTTTCTTGAAAATAAATTAAATGCATATATCAGTATAGTAAAATAAAACACTTCTGGTCACACAAATATTCCTGTACCAATCTAACTACTGGTTCTGTCTCCATCGTATGTAATAAGCCATGAAACGCCGGAAAGAGTAATCAGCGCGATTACGTCGACGCGAGAGCGTCAACTCATTAACTCGAGACCAATCCTTTGGCGCGTCAGTTCGACGTTAACTACCTTCACCTCCACACGCTGGCCTATATGCAAATCCTTTTTCATGCGAGTGACGTGTATCAGTCCCTCCTTACCAACGCCCACATCAACGAACGATCCAAAATGCGTAACGTTCCGCACGACACCGCTCAATACGGTGCCGACGGTCAGATCCTCGATACGTCGCACACTGTTACGGAACAGCGGCTGACTCAACTTTGATCGTATATCCTCGTCCTTCTGCATGCTCAGGGCTTTAATTATCGTCTCCATCGTAGTCTCGTCGGTGCCGAACTGCGCGGCAAGTTTTCCATATCCGGTTCCCGCTTGAGAATTGATCCTTTCGATAAATACCGGAGTACCAATATCATTTAACTTGCACTGGCAGTGTTTCACAAATTTATCCGCTATCGCATACGATTCCGGATGGATCCACGTTTGATCTAAAGGATTGAAGTCGCTCTTAGATTTCTTTTTCCGTTCTGACGTGGTTTCGCTAACCGTTGCCGTTTCCGGCAGAATCCTTATGAATCCGGCGCATTGTTCATACGTTTTGCTACCGATGCCCTTCACATTTAATAACTCTTCTCTGTTTTTGAACGGTCCGTTTTTAGTTCGCCATTCTATGATGCTGGTAGATCTAGAACGCGTGAGACCGGCTACTTGTTGTAGAAGATAAAGAGAAGCGGTGTTGATATCGACTCCTACAAAACTCACAACCTCTGTAATAACCTGTAACAATTAACAAAAATCTCTGTGCTGAGCATTAAATCTCTCCAAAAAGCTGTTATCTAAGAAATTTTTGACAAATCTCCAATCGTAAGTTTTTTTTTCTCATTAATAGTAAAGTAAAAATACGGTTAGGACTAATTGGAAAATCGAAAAATTAGAGAATCGAATATCTCTTTTTAAAATCGTATTTCTATCACAAGAAAAAAGATATTAATTTAAAAGATAGGAGTAGTCAGAAATTATTTCACAGCACTTTTCACAGCGTTAAATAACGAATTCATACTAACTTCGGACAGCGTCTTCGTCAATTGCGCTTCGGGAAGATCGTGTTGGTACATGCCGACTCCTAAATGCTTCGGTTCTATCTTAACTAATTCCGCCAGCGGGTCCTGCAAGCGTCTCGCTATCGAAATAGCAGACACCAGGTTCGGATCGAGATCTGGGAATTCGGATTTCGCCTGCGGGCTACAACTATAAATCGAGGCGCCGCACTCGTCGACGATGGTGTACATCACGTTCGGTGTGTTGAACATCTCCGACTTTATTACCTTCGTTAGGAATAGCTCGGTTTCCCTGCACGCTGTCGCGTTTCCCAGAGCTATTATCGCGCATCCATATTTATTCACCAGTCTCGCCAATGCATCCGCCGGGTCCTTAAATGGATTGTTATGGGGATATATCACAGCGGTCTCGAGAACGTTGCCTTGCTCCGAGACAACGGCGAGCTTGCATCCGTGACGGTAACCCGGGTCTATGCCCAGGACGATTTTACCTCGCACGGGAGGAGTGAGCAGCAGTTGCTTAACGTTAGTCGCGAAGACCTCTATAGACGCCTTCTCCGCGTTTTCCTTCATCTCGCTCCTCACGCGACGTATCACCTGAGGCTTGATTAATTTCTTATACGCATGATCGATACTCTCGTTGAGTAAATCCCAGTGGATCATTTCCCGCTCCTGTTGACACGCGTATCGCGACAAGCAGCATTCCTTGAACGCGCGCTCGAAAGCGTCGGGAATCACGATCTTCACGCTAATAATCTTCTGCGACTCCGCGCGATTAATGGCCAGTATGTGATGTGGCTTAATGGCATTCACGCGCGACTTGAAATTAAAGTACTGTTCGTACTTCCGCCCGTTCACGTTCCTCGAATCTTCCGTCGTTTTACACTCCGCCGTATGTATCTCTATAATGGACGTTTTCCGGAGGGATGTCACCCTATCGAAGATTTGCTTGTCCTTGCTGATGAGGTCCGCTATTATGTGCACAATACCATTCTTCACCTCCTGCTCGTTTCGCAAACCTTCTCTCTGTTCGTCCACTAGGAATATCAACGGTGCTATCTTCTGTCCCTGTAGAATGGCGTCGCTGACGCTTCCCAGTCCTAAAGCTCGTGCTTTCTCCGCAAGAAGTCGTCTCGATGCCGAGGGTTTGTATAAGGAATAGATATGTTCGAGATCAGCGAGGGATTTTGTAGACGTGATGGTCGAGTGAAGCTCCGGTGACCATTTTCCCAATTTGTCGATGCTTTTAATGATCGTCGCAGCGCGATTTTTAATAATCTTCGCCTGCTCGAAGCTATCGAGAAGCGCTCTCAGCTGATCCGCTTCCATGGATCCAGTCATATTTTTTCTATACCTCGCAATAAAAGGTATCGTGTTGTCCTCCTTGAAAAGTTTCACCACGTTTTCCACAATACGCCTATCCACGTTGTTAATTTCGCTTATGTAGTCAACATCAGTCCATTCCGCGCATTGCGAAAAGCTGGAATTAAATTTTTCTTTGATCTTCAGATCTTCCTTTATATCAGTCTTGATTAAATCCTTTTGGTTTTGTGATTGTGATACTTTTGCATCTGTAAAATCAGTGGACGATGATGCTTTTAGCTTGGATTTCTTGTTGCTAAATGTCTCCAAGCTTTTTTCTTGATTTTTTCTTTTGACAGACCTTCTTTTAACATCCTTGCTCTGCACATTTTTTCTAACTCTCTTTTTTATTGGCTCTTCTTTATCCACTGTAATTTTTTCTTTCTTTTCATGTTCCTCTATCACGTAATCCTCGTCTTTTGGTTTTTTAGATATTTTATAAGTGTCGTCATCGGAATCTGATAATTCAATTATTGGTTGATTACACTTACTCCGTAAATTGCGTTTCATTGCAGCGTTTTCTGTTCTGTCAAACCAACAAATCAATTTCCTCATACATATATAAACAGACGAAATAGCTATCTCATTATTTTTAATATTTTTTTATATTTAAATTTACTTTATCTGTAAATATTGTTTTAATTACAATAACAATAAATATATAATCATATAACAATTATATCAATTAAAAATCTTAATACATTGCAGATGGCTAATGGGAATTCTCACATTTTCCAACGCTTGATATTCATCAAGAAAACTCTCAATACATAATAAGAGAATAAAATATTTAGTCCCTGAGTAAGCAATAGATCTATAGTCTGTCAACAGATCTGTTAAAGATATTACAAAACTATTTGGAATAAATTCTGAATGGAATTGTTCAGTTATTCCTTAGATTTATATTATCTTTTTTAGGTAAAATAAAATAATTTCAATAAGAATTCATATCATTCCAAACAGCTCTATAATACAATCTTACAATCTTAAAATCTTGCAATACGATAATGCAGATTCAGCATCATCCTCATTTGCATTAAGCTAGTGTTTGCTGACAGAATCTGCTGACAGAATCTAAGAGCAGTGTCGGCATAAATTAAGCAGAATATGTCATTTCATAAATGTTAAAAGAGTGTATATTATATAAATTGTTACAAAACAGTAAATTTTATTTGATTTCTAATCAATCTAATGTTATATTCTATTGGCAGATTCTGTTATACTTTTACTGGCATTCTATACAAAATTTATAAAATTTATAGATGCTTTGAAAAATCTGTTCTGACAGATTTGATTCGAGTAGCGAAATGACTGGTTTGCAATGTATTAATAAAAAATCAATATAAGGATAAAAATATTTAAATTCTCTCATAAAATGATTCTATTAAAACTTTACTTCTTATGTATTTCAAGTTATAAAATATTTTTCTGACACAAAATCTCTCTAACAGAGAATTCTCTTTGTTTTATGAGAGCAAACATCTTTGATATTTCACAAAAAAGATTAGATCAGATTATAATTAATTATTATTTAATTGTTGAACATATTACCTAAATAATTTAAACTAAAATTCGATGGAAATTTTCTGTGTTAATATCAAAATAAAGTTGCATCACTGACAGTCCTAACCTATCACAACGTGACTGGAAAATTGTAAACACTCTTCTGAGACATTTAAATTTTATTTTTGAGACAGTTGTGCCATCTAACGAGGCTACGTATACTTTTTGTCAGATAAAACGGAATGAATAAAAAAGTGATCTTGCTACTAGAATTTAGATAATTATAATGTAATATTAATTCTATGATTTATATTACTATTCTGATATTATTCAAACATGTACAATATATTTTTATTACTTAATAATGTTTAATTTTATTTAAAATTTATCTTATTATTACTATTGACAGAGGCTCAAAGCTTTTCTCTGCTATTGATTATCTATAACAATGATTACTGTAGAAAAAAATGTAATTTTACGTATGTGTTTTTAGTAAATGACATTGTTGCGTTATAAATAGACATGTTTAAATGTTTATGAAGCATCTGAATTATAATAATGAATTTAATAATACATTGTAAGTTAATTGCTCAAATATTCATATTGGTAAAGAATTTTTATCAATAGTCGATAATATCAATTTTCCAATTATCTCCTCCTTGATAATAACCATAAAAATGTGGGATTGACAATGTTTGTATCTCAAATTTTTCTCGTGTAATTTAAAAAATTTCAAATGTACTTTTGGAGAGAGAAGAAGATAATCGGAGAAAAAAATATCGAGCAATCAAACGCTCGAGAATCTCAATCGAATCGCTCGCGATCTCATGACGGTCGATATATCGAAACGATCGCAATGGCAATTCAGGATAATTCTATCTTGTCTTGTATCAAAAGAGAGAAGCCTGAGAGCGGACATGTCCGCGATTTAGCTGTAATTTTATTTTGAGCGCCTCAATCTCTATCCGTCCTTGTCTCACAAAATCGACGTAGACATTTAAAACGTAACGATTACAGCATTTAATGTCGAGTTATCAAAAAGAGCGTTGTAGAGCCTGGTATTAGTCAGATATTGTTCGTTGAATATTGTTGAATATTTCGTTTGACACACGTTGTAAATATCGCGATCTTCAAAACTGTTTACGTGCCGTGGTATGTGTGGCACGCAGCGCGCGCCATGTTTACGGGCGCTCCACGTGTTATCATTCTTTATCCGGCCTTCGTACGAACGGGTAGCGACGCGTTTCCTCATAATCCTTCATTGTTAAATGATATCAAACGTTGCCGTATCATATGAATATAATAGTAAATGCTTATCAATGATTGATTAACTATTCACAAACGTAACAATATTTTTTTAATAAGTAAACGCGCATATGTCGTGCGACTTATTTCTTTGAAATTTATGACTTTTTGTAAATGATAACCCCTCCTCATGGGTACGGCCTTGACGTGGCGGAGGGGGGGGGGGGCTGAGTATTCCGAGGGTGAGTATTTCGTACCCCAAAGACGAAGAAGCTAATGGTACCCATTGCACCATTATTAATAATTCAACAATATTACAAATAATATCTAACTTACACGAAATAGTTTTTAATGATCGAACATTAAATAATGTATAGATATTTCATTAGAGAGTATCATTAAATAACATTAAATAACGTGTGTATATATTTCATTAAAGAGTATCGTTTCGCAATGCGTTTCGCAATATCGTTTCGTTATGCTTGTGAATCGACGACTATTGCGTGTGTTGTGAATATATTATTAATAACATTAATATGTTGAATAATATATAATATTAATGTTATTAATACTATACGCAATTGTCGTCGTTTTTTAATCAATATTCCACCGCTGATTTAAATGAGTGAATGAACTGCCAGATTAATGATTAACAAGCATATCGAAACGATACTCTCTAATGAAATATATATATATATATATATATATATATATATATATATATATATGTTATTTAATGTTCGATTACTAAAAGATGTAATTTCGTGTAAGTTAGATATTATTTGTAATATTGTAATATTGTAATATTGTAATATTGTAATATTGTAATATTGAAATATTTCGTCATAATGACTGACTTGAGAAATGTTTACGCGGCGCGTAGCGCTCCATTGTGTACGTACGGCGAGTCGTGTTTATAAGTCATTGACCGTGTTATCATTCATTCACCGGCGTTCGTACGGACAAATCGCGGTGCGCGTCGCTCCGCATTTCTTCGCTTTCTTTGCATTTCTTTAAACTAAACGTTATTATATCTTACAAAATAAAATATCTTGTGTAATAATAAATGCTTATTAACTGATATGATTCGTAAGCGTACCAAAATGAGAACTCTAAAACAAAATTATATTATATATATATATTTCGCGACTTATTCCTTTGAAATTCATAACTTTTTGTAAATAATACCCCTCTAATGGGTACGGCCTTGACGTGGCAGAGGGGCTCAGTATTCCGAGGGGTTATTTAAGCAGTATTATTAATCGGCGAAATGATTTGCCGATTAACTTGTGCTGCTTGGGTATGTACCCCAAAGACGAAGAAGCTAACCAGTACCCATTGCACTATTATTAGTAACATTAATATTAACGTTAAGTAATATTACTGTTATTAATAATATACTAACACAGCATAGCCACGAGTCGTGAAATGGCTCTTATGTGGCAAACTTAATTAATGCGTTTGCGCATTAATCGTCGGTTTTTAACCGACATTCCGCCGCCGATTTAATTATGAATGAACGAACTGCAGCCAGTTCGTCGCGTCGCGCGTTTGCTTCGGGAGTGCCGTAACAGTGATCGGACTAAAAGACTTTTCCTCGCTCTGCGAGGGCTCGTTTGAGAAATATCACAGTTCGAGTCGGTCGAGTCGCACTGTCAAGGGGTGCAGGGAGCGCGGGATCTCATTGAGGCGTAGTCGGCTACGTCTTCACGCCACGTGCGCCGCGGCACTGGTGATGCCGGCTGTGAATGTTACACGCACTCGCTACCGCTTGATGTGTTGTGTTTCGCACAGTTGCAATCTGCATTAAACGGCTAATTGAGAACACGCTCTGTCTTCGACAAGTGGTTCGGTCCCAATCGGGTAAGATTTCAATCGGCTGACTTGTTTTCGTCGCTTATTCTCTTGATTTCTTATTTTCGATACAGCATTGCCACGAGTCGTGAAAGGGCTCCTATGTGGCGCGTGCGTTTCGCGCACTGACATACGCGATTATATAAGCGCGTATTAGTCTGGAGCGCGCGGACTATTTCTCATTTTCGACACAGCATTGCCACGAGTCGTGAAAGGGCTCCTATGTGGCGCGTGCGATTATTTAATCGCCAACGGCCTTTATTTTCCCTTCCTTAGTACCTTACCCTTTCCCTTCCTAAACAAATCGCGTTTAATCTGACTCGATCAGAGCTTAGTTCGGGCGGTTATCGCGTGTGCCGAGAGGCTGGATCCCAGTTGTCCGATTGTCTAGATTGTTAGGCATCGGCGGTGGGTACCTTCTCTCTCGTCACATCTACCAGCCTTCTCGATAGCCCGGGTGACTTTTGATATCACGTGTATGGTATCCGCCCTGGTGATTCGACCTGAACCGTTGGCTATGCGATGGTTGAGTCAATTTTAAACGTAATTTCTAAGAAACAAGAGACGTCGGATTCAAGTCAGTCGATTCGTCTTCTTCCGCTTCGGTCCTAGCCTTTGCTTGAAGAGTTACCGTGTGTCCCGAAAAGCTCACCAACTCGGGTGCTGACTGGACCGACGGAACTTGATATTTTCACGGGCAGCAAAAATTAGTCCGCGCGCGATTATAATAATTCGCGAGTGTTTTTCGCGAGTGTCCTGTGCTGCGAGGACATCCGACGACCCGACACCTTGAGAGGAGGAGGAGGCTTAGGAGAGGCATCGGGCACCGGCGGAGCAACCTTGCGGTAAGCATATATTTTTTGTCAAGATGAAATTATTTCTTTTCTCATTAATTTGGGTCACTGAATTTCGATAATTTAAAATTTATAGTTTGGAAAAGAAAAATAATTTAAAGTTTAATATCAATTTACTTCTATAAAGATCTTTTTTGAAAATTATTTATTAATTATTAATTATTTAACAAATATCTAATTGAAAAACAAGTAGATTCGGTATATGTAAAAATTTTTAAAGCATCTATTGTTTCGAGCGCTGCTATAATTTAAATATTCTCTTTGTATGTTACAGAATCATCGTAGCTACGTTGCAGATTAACTCCGCTGTTGCGCATCGAGTCGGTGAGTAATAAATTTTTTATACTGGGGTAACAAATCTGTGAAACTTATATTAAACTATTTTTTTATGTATTTATTATTAAAGTATTGCAGTTGGATATATTTCATAGATTTGTTGCCCTAAAATGGATAGATTAAACAGTTTGGGATTATATATTTAATCTTGGTATCTATCTTGGACACTATTTAATGATTTATTGTAATGCACTTGTACAAACACAGATAGAGTTCTTTATAATTCAATTTTTCAATTTCATTGCTTTATATTATTTTTCATATTTCATTTGCGAGATGTATTAATTGCTGAAAATTATCAAACGATCTCGCAAGAAAGTATAATTAAAATACGTAAAATAATTTTTTTAAAGAAATTAAATATTTATATAACATATAAAATAATATAAATATTTTAAAAATAATAGTTTAATTAAATATTTTTGGAAATATATTAATATATAAAATTTATTAAGTTTATTAAATTTTTCGAAATAAATAATTAA